>NC_044035.1:361769756-362109936 GCF_901765095.1 Microcaecilia unicolor
ACCACCAGACCTGGAAGTAATGTGTCTTATTTTGTAAACTGTATAAAGCCTGGCTCTTTGAGAAGGTGTTTAGTTGTATATAAATGCTCATTTTTATGTTGTGTTGTGTATGCTTGTATTTAAATATTTTGATTTCTGTAAACTGTCTCAGTGTCTAGGAATGGCACAATATAAATTTGATAGATAATATATACAAGGGCAGATCATCTTTTGCACTCAAGAGATTCACTCCAAAAACAAAAAAGCTGACGACATAAGTTAGGATAGCAAAAGTTAACAAGAACGCCCCCCCCCCCCCCCCCCCCCCCCAAGCACTCAGTTTCAAAAACAATCCAAAAACCACTTCTCCTTTCTGGAGTCCTCTACTTGCCTGTCTCTACCCTGTATAGACAAAGCAATTCCTGTGAAACTTTTTTTTTTTATATGTGAGTATGGTGTACAGCGCTGCGTATGCCTTGTAGCGCTATCGAAATGATAAATAGTAGTAGTAGAAAAGCCTATCCCAGGTAGTTTGTTTTCCCTTAGCTTTTTTTTCTCCCAGAAATAGAATGACAGGAAAGATTAGCTTTTTTTTTTTTTTTTTTTTAATGTGAAAGTAAATTTTTACCGGTTTCAATGGGTAACTCATTTCATTGCTTTAACACTGTTTTTAGGACTAGCTTAGGTTTGTTTT
Organism: Microcaecilia unicolor; assembly: GCF_901765095.1. NCBI lineage: Eukaryota > Metazoa > Chordata > Amphibia > Gymnophiona > Siphonopidae > Microcaecilia > Microcaecilia unicolor. The sequence goes on from NC_044035.1 coordinate 361,770,430, forward strand.
AATATTGGGCTTATTTCTGTACAATGGGCTTAATAAATACTCTAATAAGCTGATTTTTAGCTCCCATGTTTAAAAAAAAAAATCTATTTTACTCCCAAAGTCATTACACATGGCCAGATGAGCCATTTAAGGATATTGTGTCCTGTGGAAAGGAGTTGAGACTTTTTCTTTGCTTCTCAAAGCTGTTAGTAAATTGCTTATCTTTAGCATAATTGATGCAACCTCATTTCCCACAGCTGATGAAGATTATAGCAGCTTAGTTTAACAGTCTCATTTTCTGCTCCCAGGGCGCAGTTGTTGTAATGTGTTTCACTTAATGAGGGAGAAGAAAGAAGGAAGTGTTGCTATGGGTTTGCTCAGGAAGCAAGTGCTGACTAGCTGATAGTTGGAGATCTGAAATAGCTGCAAGTTGATTTGAAGATGGTGATCACACAAAATGCAGGATTAGTGCTTAGTCTCGAAATATTCGTCCCTGATCCAGCCAATACTTCAGTTAAGCAGCCAGTGTGGTGACTGAACCCTCTATGTCACAGGCCTGATCTAAATGGATAACTTATTTTCCTCTTTAAATTTGTATTGAAATTTAAATAATATCAACTCACAACACCATAAGTCCCGTCAAATGCCTTCCATATAACACCATACAAAATTTGTGTCCCCAGAATAACACTTCACAAAACAATTGGTTCAGGAGCTGAAAATGTTGCTGGTAAACGGATTATTTATAGGGCCACCATCTGGCCCTCAATTCCTAACTAATAGAGAGAGATCTGTCCATTTAACAATTTAACCCCCCCCCCCCACCCCCACCCTCTTTTTATAAACCTGTGCGGCAATGCCAACACAGCCCATTCATTTTGAATGGGCTGTGTTGGGATTACCGCACAGCTTCATAAAATGGAGGGGGAGGGGAAAATTAATTACCTGATACTGTCTGTATTATTTTTAACAGCAAAGGGCCCTGTTTATGAAAGTGAACTAGCATTTTTAGTGCTTGCTAAAAATTAGTGCACGCTAACGCTAGAGACACCCAGCAATATATGGGCTTCTCTAGTGTTAGTGCACGCTAAAAACACTGGCATGCCTACAGCACGGTTTGGTAAACAGGGCCCAAAGACAACAGGAACAGCACAGAAAAAAAAAACCAAAAACAAAGCAACAAGGTGTTAGCAAAATATACATATAAAAAAAGTTAAAAGTGGTCATGATAATAAAAACCTGATATGACCATGCTTCACCCTGGGGTTATATCAGGAGAAGTCTGAAAACAAAACAAAAGACAAATATAAATTACATTTCATCAAGAATCGATATATCAATATTGTATATTATATGTTACCTGAGTTCTAAGCAAGGAGTTGTGTAAAAAAGCAAGTTAGAAGATTTCAATTTCCGTTCAAAAGAACTAAGAGATCTAATTAATGTATAATTTATAACCATATTTATGTAAAAAAAAAAAATCTTTTTATCCCCTTTGTATTTTACAACCTTTAATTGAAAATTCTGAATGGAAAAAAAATTGTTAGTAAAAATGTATTTATTTATTGCATTTGTATCCCACATTATCCCACCTCTTTGCAGGCTCAATGTGGCTTACAATACATCATGGGTACTGGAAATAGAAGTGAATATACATTAGGTTTACAGAAGGTTTGTGTTACATGGTGGTGAATTATATAATGGTGTTAAAGCCATTAATGAGAAATGAATATGATAAAACAATTTGGTAATTTAACAAATATTTAAAAATGTAAATAAATTAGTAAGGTGAAGACCAAATCAGTTTTATTACATAAATATATTTATACATTTGTGCATTAATTAGATCTCATCAGTTCTTTTGAACAGAAACTGAAATAAAATAGACATTAACAAACAGTAAAGCGGTGACGTCGTACTTGCTTCAGGATAGGGCGAAAAAGAGGTTGTGTTCACATTTCCTGCAACTTAGGTAAAATAATGTACCTTTTGTTTATTTTCAGCTCAGATTTTTCCGTACTTCTGTTTAGTCTGTGTTGCTAACCCACAGACTCTTTCAGGCCTGTGGTTCAACCTAGTGAAATTTTCCTTAAATAGCATCCACCAGGAAACATTAAGAATTTTCCCTGGACCAGTAGACCAAGAAACCTCAGGGATTCCAGTCGAGTGTGTTATCAATAGAAATCAAACAAAATAAAACATGGAAAAGAAAATAAGATGATACCTTTTTTATTGGACATAACTTAATACATTTCTTGATTAGCTTTCGAAGGTTGCCCTTCTTCGTCAGATCGGAAATAAGCAAATGTGCTAGCTGACAGTGTATATAAGTGAAAAACATTCAAGCATTGCTATGACAGTCTGACAGGGTGGGAGGATGGGGGTGGGTAGGAAGTATGCATGGGGACATCAAAGTATATCTTTGGTATTCTAACAGGGTGGGTGTGGACAGGTGAGGGGAGGGTGATCAACAGAGACATACAGCTTTATGGTTTATAATGGGCTAGGAACCCCAGGTCCTTGTTAAGTCCTTTCTGTTGGGTGTTAAAATATTCAATCATTCTGACTTCAAAGGTCTTACGTTCTTGTATGGTTTTAAAGTTACCTTTGAGGATTCTCACTGTGAAGTCACTGGTGCAGTGTCCTGGTCTTGTAAAATGTTGCCCAACAGGCGTGGGAACCCTGCTGGCACCAGCATTGTTTATATGATGTCTATGTAAATTGAATCTTGTCTTAAGCATCTGGCCTGTTTCTCCAATATAGCATCCTTCATTACATTTTTTACACTGAATGATATATACCACATTGGAAGATGAGCAAGTGAAAGATCCCTTTATGTTGAATGTCTTTCCTTTGTGGATGACTTTGGGGTCCTGTGAAATATTTTGGCATAGTTTGCAACTGGATAAATTACAGGGAAGTGTGCCCTTCTGTTCCTTTTCAGTCTGTGAAGGAAGTTTACTTCTGATTAGCTTGTGTTTTAAATTGGGTGGCTGTCGGAAGGCCAGTACTGGTGGGGATGGGAATATCTCTTTCAGTAATTCATCCTCCTGGAGTATAGGTTGTAGATCTCTTATGATTTTCCTCAGTTTTTCCAGCTCTGGATTGTATGTCACTACAAGCGGGATTCTGTCTGTGGATTTTTTCTTTTTGTACTGTAGCAGATTCTCCCTGGGTGTTTTGAGGGAGGAGGCAATATTCTTGGAGATTATTTTGGGGTTGTAGCCCTTCTGTTTGAAGGATTCAGTCAGGGTTTTAAGGTGTCTGTCTCTGTCCCCTGGGTCAGAGCAGATACGGTGGTATCTTGTGGCTTGGCTGTAAATGATGGATCTTTTTGTATGTGAAGGATGGAAGCTGGAGTTGTGGAGATAGCTACATCTGTCTGTGGGTTTCTTGTATACAGATGTTTGTATACAGCCATCACTGATTGAGACTGTGGTGTCCAAAAAATTGACTTTTTCTGGAGAGTAGTCAATTTTGAATCTGATTGTAGGATGGTATGTATTGAATGCAGAATAAAACCAGTCGAGTGTGGAAATGGAAACCTTCATCCCTAGTAACCAAAGAGAAGGCAAGGTGCAAGAGGTCAAAAGTATCCAAATAATCACTTCATTGCCATTCCTAAGATACTTACAGTGCCCCATCATCCTTTAGAATCATAGGCCTGGTGAATGGTAGATGAACTACTAAAAGTCCCTAGAAATCCAGATGTCATATCTGAAGAGCATTGGACATCTTATGAATAACTTAAACCTGTTTAGATCAAACTGGAGAATTGCCATTGTCTGTACTATGCCCAACAGGTGTCAATATCCAAAATTAACCAAGACCAAGGACACGGGGAGGAGGGGTTGAAGGCCTGACTCAGGATAGAATCAAACTGCATTTATCATTTCTATAGCACTACTAGACGTACACAAAACACATAGAGCGTTCCTGCTCAACAATCTATTCAAGACAAACAGGACAAATAAGGAATTAAAGAGTTATTGTGGGAATAATTAAACAGACATGGGTACAGAACAGATTAATATGGTTTAAGAGTTAAAAGCAGCCTCAAAAAGGTGAATAAGGTTACCGACAGAGCTTGACGTACTAACTCAGGAAGTCTGTTCCAGGCATACAGAGCAACTTTTGGACATCCGCAACCAGATCTTTATATAGTTGTTCCGTTTGTGTCAGAGGTCTGTAGACAACACCCTTGTGGATAGAGGTTCCGTCTAAATCGCTTCTTTTCCCCAGACCCCCCTGCATTTCAGTCCCTTAAATATTGTTTCTGAAATACAGAGCTACTCCCCCACCTTTTCTACCATCTCTATCCTTCCTAAATAGATTATAGCCCAGTATGTTTGCGTCCCATTCATGGAAGTCATCGAACCATGTCTCCATGATAGCGACTACATCTAAATATGCCTCTATCATCAGGCTTGCATATTATGAACTTTGTTGCTTAGACTGCGAGCATTTGTGGTCATCGCTTTCCAGCTACATTTCAGTGTTGGTCTCATCTTCTGTATAATTTTTTGTTTAGTCTCACCTACTGTAGTATTGTTAAGAAGTGAATTGCTAAGATTGTCGAAGATTGTCGGAGCTTGTCTATTGCTGGGACACAGTTACCTGAATTGATCTGCTCCCAACTGCCACCCCCAGCTTCTAGTTTGTGCTTAGACACACATTGTCCAAATCTGTCACCAAGGATTCTTTCTCCTGCCATGGTGAGATGCAGCCCATCATTGCAATATAGTCTCTTGTTTTTCCATGTATTGCCCCATCCTCCAATGTACTTAAATCCTTCTTGGTAACACCAGGCTTTGAGTCACTTATTGAAGTTCTCAGTATTTTGTAGCTCCCTTTCCATAAATATGTAGAACTTTAGAAAAAGCTACAGTCTGTACCAAAGGTTTTAACTCTTCTCCACCCCACTCCTGAAAAGCTCTCTGTGCTAAGCAGGGTATTATTGACTGCATCATTTGTGCCCAGGTGGATAACAACATCAGTGTTAGTCTCTTCTGTCATTATAGTTGGTATTTTGCCTGGTATTTCTGCTTGCTGAGGATCCAGGAAGGCATTTTACTTTGCTAGGCCCCTTGAGCTGTGTTCCAGAGTTAATGTGTCTGATAACAGAATCCCCGAACAGTTTTCAAAGTGTCTTTTCTCTTGAGCTATCTTCATTGGTATAAGACCTACAGTGATTCAGCCAAGTACTACAATGAAAATGTTCTCTGGGAGGGGCAAGCACTGAGAAATGTGCAACAAGTGCAGGCATCACTAGAAATTTAACTTTTTCTCCTTTAAACCAAATAATCCCAATAAATATTGGTTTCTTTAATCCCAATGTGCAGGATCCCAATAAGTATTGCTGTTTTTTTAATGTAATCTCTAATTACAAAATTAGACCAGTTGAAGATTAAAGCTACTCTTTATCTAGGCCTGGCAATGGAAAATAAAACCTTGCAGAGCCAAAATTTGGAAGCTTCAGCAAGAGTTAACAAAGTGATAGACCAGAGACAGTTTGAAATGCCTTTCCCTCTATCAGAGTTAGGGTGCCAGGCAGAGGAAGAGATGGCGTTCTTGCACAGATAAAAACATAAGAGTAGCCATACTAGGTCAGACCAAGGGTCCATTTAGCCCAGTATCCTGCTTCCAACATTGGCCAATTCAAGTCACAAATACCTGACAGAATCCCAAATAGTAGCAAAATTCATGCTACTGATCCCACTGACAAGCACGTATGGCCTTTTCCCACCAGGAATTTGTCCAAACCTTTTTAAAACCCAGGTACGCTAACCACTGATACCATGAGTTACAGATCTTAACTACTTGTTGAGTGAACAAATATTTCCTTCCAAGTAACTTGTGTCCCCTAGACTTTGAGTATTTTGTAAATCTCTATCATATTCTCCCTCAGCTGTCTTTTTTCCAAGCTGAAAAGTTCTAACCTCTTAAGCCTTTCCTCATATGTGAGGCGGTCCATCCCCTTAATCATTTTGGTCGCCCTCAAGGTATGGTTGCACCATGAAGTGACACAGAGGCATTATGATATTCTTTGCCTTATTTTCTATCCCTTAATTCCTAGCATTCCTTTTGCTCTTTTGACCACAGTCACACACTGGGCAGAAGATTTTAGCATATTGTCCACAATGACGCCTAGATCTTTTTCTTGGGTGCTGACTCCTAGGGTGGACCATAGCATCAAATAACTATGATTTGGATTATTCTTCCCAATGTGCCTCACTTTACATTTGTCCATATTAAATCTCATCTACCATTTGGATGCCCATCCTTCCAACATACTAAGGACTTCCTACAATTTTTCACAATCTGCATGTGTTTGAACAACTTGAATAGCTTTGTGTCATCTGCAAATTGAATCGCCTTTCTCGTTCCCTTTTCCAGATTATTAATAAATATGTTAAATAGCACCAGTCCCAGTGCAGATCCATGGAGTACTCCACTATTCACCCTTCTCCACTGAGAGAATTGGCCATTTAACCCTAGTTTTCTATTCATCAACCTATTCCTAATTTGCAACAGAACATTGCCTCCTATCCCATGGGGTTGTGATTTTCTCAGGAGTCTCTCATGAGGAACTTTGTCCAAAGCTTTTGAAAATCTAGATAAACTATATCAACTGTCTCACCTTCATCCACATGTTTATTCACACCTTCAAAGAAACGAACCAAATTGGTGAGTTAAGACTTCTCTTGGCTGAATCCATGTTGACTCTGTCCCATTAAACCATGTTTGTCTATGTTCAGTGATTTTATTCTTCATAATAGTTTCCACTATTTTGCCCGACACTGATGTCAGGCTTACTGGTCTGTAATTTCTCAGATCACCCTAGATCCCTTTTTAAAAATATGCGTTATATTGGTCACCCTCCAATATTCAGGTACTATGGATGATTTTAACAGGTGTAAAGATCACTAATAGCAGATTTGCAATTTCATATTTGAGTTCTTTGATTACCCTGGGGTGCATACCATCTGATCTGGGTGATTTGCTTCTCTTTAATTTGTCAATTTAACTTAGTACATCTTCCAGGTTCACCAAATTTCTTTCAGCTTCTCCATTATCATCCTTGAAAACCACATCTGGTACAGGTAGATCTCTTACATCATAAGAATAGCCATGCGGGGTTAGACCAGTGGTCCATCTAGTCCAGTATCCTGTTTCCAGCAGTGGCCAATCCAGTGCACAGGTACCTGACAGAAACCCAGTTAGTAGCAACAATCCATGCTACTAATCCTGAGCAAGCAGTGGCTTCCCCCATAGCAATCTGAATAACAGACTATGGACTTGTCCAAACTTTTTTTTAAACCCACATATGCTAACCACCGCTACCACATCCTTCAACAACAAGTTCCAGAACTTAACAATTCTTTGAGTAAAAAAATATTTCCTTCTATTTGTTTTAAACGTATTTCCATATAATTTCATCGAATGTCTCCTGGTCTTTGTCTTTCTTGAAAGAGTTAAAAATTGATTTACTTTTACCTGTTCTACACCTCTCAGGATTTTATAGACCTCAATCATATTCCCCTCAGCTGTCTGTTTTCCAAGCTGAATGAACCCTAAACTCTTTAGTTTTTCCTCATACAGGAGGCGTTCCATCCCCTTTATCATTTTGGTTGCTCTTCTTTGAACCTTTTCTAATTCCATTATATCTTGAGATATGGCGACCAGAATTGAATGCAATACTGAAGGTGAGGTCACACCATGGAATGATACAGAGGCATTATAATATTCTTGGTCTTATTTTGCATCCCTCTCCTAATAATTCTTAGCATCCTGTTCACGGTTTTTGGCTGCCACCACATACTGGGCAGCAGATTTCAGCATATTGTCTACAGTGACACCTAGATCTTCTTTTTCTTAAGTGCTGATTCTTAAAGTGGACTCTAGCATCAGGTAACTGATTTGGATTATTCTCAATGTGCATCACTTTGCATTTGTCCACATTTATTTATTTTTTTGTTACATTTGTACCCTGCGCTTTCCCACTCATGGCAGGCTCAGTGCGGCTTACATGGGGCAATGGAGGGTTAAGTGACTTGCCCAGAGTCACAAGGAGCTGCCTGTGCCTGAAGTGGGAATTAAACTCAGTTCCTCAGTTCCCCAGGACCGAAGTCCACCACCCTAACCACTAGGCCACTCCTCCACTGTTGCTACTATTTGAGATTCTACATAGCAACATTCCATGTAGAAGTCGGCCCTTGCAGATCACCAATGTGGCCGCGCAGGCTTCTGCTTCTGTGAGTCTGACATCCTGCACATACGTGCAGGACGTCAGACTCACAGAAACAGAAGCCTGCGCAGCCTTCTACATGGAATGTTGCTAGTGGAATAGCAACATTCCATGTAGAATCTCCAATAGTAGCAACATTCCATGTAGAATCTCCAACAGTAGCAACATTCTATGTAGAATCTCCAATAGTATCTATTTTATTTTTGTTACATTTGTACCCTGCGCTTTCCCACTCATGGCAGGCTCAGTGCGGCTTACATGGGGCAATGGAGGGTTAAGTGACTTGCCCAGAGTCACAAGGAGCTGCCTGTGCCTGAAGTGGGAATTGAACTCAGTTCCTCAGTTCCCCAGGACCGAAGTCCACCACCCTAACCACTAGGCCACTCCTCCACTGTTGCTACTATTTGAGATTCTACATAGCAACATTCCATGTAGAAGTCGGCCCTTGCAGATCACCAATGTGGCCGCGCAGGCTTCTGCTTCTGTGAGTCTGACATCCTGCACATACGTGCAGGACGTCAGACTCACAGAAACAGAAGCCTGCGCAGCCTTCTACATGGAATGTTGCTAGTGGAATAGCAACATTCCATGTAGAATCTCCAATAGTAGCAACATTCCATGTAGAATCTCCAACAGTAGCAACATTCTATGTAGAATCTCCAATAGTATCTATTTTATTTTTGTTACATTTGTACCCTGCGCTTTCCCACTCATGGCAGGCTCAATGCGGCTTACATGGGGCAATGGAGGGTTAAGTGACTTGCCCAGAGTCACAAGGAGCTGCCTGTGCCTGAGGTGGGAATCGAACTCAGTTCCTCAGGACCAAAGTCCACCACCCTAACCACTAGGCCACTCCTCCACTTTTCATCTTCAGTAAAGACCGAAGCGAAGAATTCATTCAGCCTCTCTGCTATAACCCTGTCCTCCCTGAGTGCCCCTTTTACTCCTTGATGATCTAATGGCCCCACAGATGCGCTCACATGCTTTATACTTCTGATGTAGCTGAAAACGTTACTATGAGTTTTTGCCTCCAAAGCAAGTTTCTCTTCGTAATTTCTGATGACCTTCTTTATCAGTACTTTGCATCTAACTTGCCAGTGCTTATGTTACTTCTTGTTTTCTTCATTGGGATCTTATATCCCTATTCTCTTGGCTCTAACCCATAACCAAGTTATAACAAATGTATTTTCGTTATTCTTATCTTATTGTAAGCCACACTGAGCCCGCAAAGAGGTGGGAAAATGTGGGATACAAATGCAAACAATAAATAAATAAATAAACCCAGCGCTCAATCTGAATGCTTAGATTTTAAAGTTCCAAGTATGTGGTTAGATCAACTTCTATAAATCATGAAAGAGCCTCGCCAGCGACACATTTCACACAAGGAATGTAATCTTGTGACTCGCCATAGTCATCATTGACTCCAACCTATCATGACTTTTAAAATCCACTTTCATTGTCCAATGCTTATCAAAATTGCATAAGTTTTTTATGAATTTTACAAGTTTCTGATCTGTTTCGTATTCATTAAGACTGGACCCGTGCCAAGATGGGCCATGTTTCACCAAGCTGCTTCTGGGCAATAATATATTAAGAATCCACTCCCATATATTCAAATCCTCATAATATTCATTATAACTCACATACCTTAATATGACACCACTTCATTTTGGCATCTGCATTACTTATTCAACACAACGGCTCCATGACATCACTCCGTTATAGATCTCTCCATTGGCTGTAACCCCCCATCACCTGACACTCGTCCACCAATCCTGGATTCTGGATCAGGAACCTTTCAGTAGGTTGGGTGCAGAAAATGTTTGTTACATTAAAGTAGGAATTTTTACAGAGTAGGAATATGCATTTGAAATGACATGGAAAATGTCATGAATGTTTTCTGTCAGGTTTTTTCCTCCTAAATGAGTTATTTTTCCTGTCATTAATAGTGCACACATGCACGCCAAAAGACTGTGGGAGTGCACCCTAGTCTTAATGATAAGGACTTGGTGGCAGCAGTAGCCTCCCCCTAAGTCTTATAAGCCTCCTTGTCTGCCAAATTTGTCTTGGGTTTCATCTCCCACCTTTTACCCATGCCAAAAGGGAGATCCCTCCTGTCCAGCCTGATGCAGTAATCCTGATTACAGAGTTACCCTTCTATACGCCCACATTTCCAAATGCACATTTCCAAAAAACTAACACAGAAAACCAGATTGCCCTCAAAAGAATGAGCAGGAAAATCTGTGGATAATCTGGTGGAAACAGAAGGAATTGCAGCTACGGCATCAAAATATAAGTTATATCCTAGTACCAGGCCAGAAACAATCTGACCAGTGACAACATGGACCAGAACCAGAACCTGGGAATTACTGCCTTCCCTGTATCCCATAATTTCACTGTTATTTTTGTAAGGTGTGCAAAATTTTTAATTTCATCTTTTGTGTTCATATACAGGAATTTTCATCATGGTTGTGGGCTTTTTTTTTTTTTGGTAACTCCCTGCCTTAAGATGGCCTAGGCAAATGCCTAGTCTATGTCTGGGATAGTTGGACAAGAGGGGTGCACACTATTATTTATTGGTCGGGAGGCCAAGCAAGCTCTGCATCAGACTTCACAAAATCATTCGAAATCAATTTATGAAGGATCTCTTCCATTTTATGGGGAAGGGTGTGGAATTTGTTGCCTTTAAATATGAAAAATCTGCCCTCTTACTCATCTCTTAGGACACCTTTGAAAACTCATTTTAAACAGTAATCAGAGTCTGTTTTTAATTATATTATGATAATGCTATATGTTGTTCTACTGTACTGTACACTCTTTTCCTTATTGTTAACCGCTCTGAATCCTTTGGGAAATTAGCGGTATATACAACTCATAGAATAGTTCTTTTGCTGAAATTAGAATTTACTGTCCTTCAGTTGATGAGGCTACAGCTTCAAACATTTCACACAGGTGGCCAACTATACACAATAGCTTTTCTCCTCTCCTCCAAATTATACACAAAAATAAAAACAGATTGTCCTCCTTGGTATTCAAACATGCTCACCAGATAGTTCCTATCTTTTGTGCCCGGTGTTTCTTTTAGGGCCATTTTCAAACAAAAAGAGTGTCCAAGGGAAAAAAAACGTAAATAAACAAGCCATTGGGATGTCTGGGGGCCAGCAGTAGGATAGCCTAGGGGGCGCTGCAGTTAAACATCACATAAAAGGTCCAAGTTACACATCACATCATAACTGCCTTATATTGTAAGGTGAGCCCTCCAAAGAATAGCAAAAAAAAAAAAAGTACTGTACTCAACTGTTCATTACTACAATAGTGTTACCTATGTGTGGGTACAGTAGGTTTTTTTTTTCTTTTTGGGGTGCTCCCACATTCCACTACAAGTGTAACAGAGTGGGATATGGGTCTGGATCCCCTTCTCTACAGTCCACTGCACTGACCCCTAGGCTACTTCAAAAGACGACTGGCCATTACATCTGCAGCTGTCATAAAACCTGGTATGTAGTGTCGCTTTCACTTAGGGAGGTGGGAGGGGTCAGTGGTCACTGGGGGATTAAAGGGGGGGGGGTCATGCCTAAATTATCCCGCTAATGGTCATCTGGTCAGTTTGGGCACCTTTTTGGCACTTAGTCATTATTTATTTATTATTACATTTCTACCTCTTGCTTTCCCACTCAGAGCAGGTTCAACGTGGCTTACATAGTAACAGGGATTACAGAGTATTGATGAAGAAAAATAAGTTAAGTATATCAGAATAAAAAGAAGTGAGGAGGTAGAGATGGGCAAGATTGAAGGGAGTAGGAGAGGTATGAGCAAGGGTAGGTGAGCATTGGGGGAGGGGTAGAGGAGGCGGAAGGGGATGGGACATGAGGTAAGAATAGGGAAATTAGGTGAGAGAAGTGGTCTAGGTCATTATCGTCTTCTGAATATGTGATGGGTAGATGGGTTCATAGGATTAGTCTTGGTCATTTGGGTAGATGGGTTCATAGGATTAGTAGGCTTGCTTGAATAGATGAGTTTTTAGTGATTTCCAGAAGGGTAGATAGTCACTAATTGATCGGATAGGTCTGGGGAGGGCATTCCAGAGTTGGCTGCCTAAGAAGGAGAAGTTGGATCCATAGTAGGTTTTGTACTTGAGACCTTTGCAATTGGATTAATGTAGGTTGAGGTAAGTTCATGAAGTTAACATGTTTCTGGTAGGAAGGTCAATCAGATTGAGCATATAGTCCGGAGATTCACCATGGATAATCTTGTGGATTAATGTATGGACCTTGAAGTTGATTTGTTCTCTGATAGGGAGCCAGTGAAGTTTTTTACGAAGAGGTGTTGCACTTTCAAATTGTGATTTGCCAAAAATGAGTCTTGCTGCTGTATTTTGTGCAGTATGAAGTTTTTTCAGGATTTGGGTCTTACAGCCTAAGAAGATACTGTTACAATAGTCGGCGTGGGTAAGTACTGTGGATTGCACCAAGTTCTGGAATGTTTTCAGGGGGAGATATGGTTTTACGCGTTTCAGTATCCACATCATGTTGAACATTTTCTTTGTAGTGGATTTTGCGTGATTTTCGAGCGAGAGATGGTTATCTAATGTCACTCCAAGGATTTTTAAGTTATCAGCACTTGTTTCTCTCCCCCTGAAGTTCAGTGTTAGGTTTGGGCTGCTCAGACTCCTTGCAAGCCAGTCTCTCGGATACTGTATGTTTTAGGGATTCAGATAGATCTTGAAGAAGCAGATAAATTCAAAATTTGTGCATCCCTTGTGACACCTCTCTGATCACATGTTAGGTCTTTGGTTTGTTGTGAGGGGTATGGAGGCTCTGCATTCTGTTCTGAAAGTTTAATTGGCAGCCTCTGAGAAAAGAGAAACCTGCCTGGCACTGCTTGGCTTGACAGCTGGGAAACACATGCTGCTGTTCTAGGAAAGCCACCCTGGGTTTAAGTAGGAATTAAAAACAATTACTTGATCTTGGTTCTCCCTGTCTTCTGTGGATTGACTGTATAAATTATCAGCCTGCTGACATGTTAATGCGAATTATATCATGTGGTGTCCCCTTTGATTTCAACAATCCTCAGTTTGTAAATACATGAGCTGTGGTTAGTTTACACACAGGAGGCCTCCAGCTTTTTGGTGGGGAAAGATTCTCAAACACTCATATGATAGTAATCAGACAGCCAGGAAAAGCAAGCTACCAAAATGTGTCCCCTGCACAACTTCCCAACTTGGGCAACAAATATAATGTTAAGAGTAGTGGTCTAGACTGGGTTTTTTTTTTTGAGCAACACAAATAGAAACTATATGGGATCATTCTCAGAACATAAGTTAATATCACTGTGAGCTGCAAACCCAGCTTCTTTTAATCCAAGCAGGCAGGAAACAGAAGACAAATTTACTTGGGTTTTTAATAGGCCTGGGCTGACTATTTCTCTGTCCTTGAGATACTCTATATCCCTGGTTACCCACTGCACATGTATTAATTTGCTTCTTGAATTTATTGTAATTTGTGTTTATATTCTGTACATTATTATGTTTTATTCACTTTATTGTTTCTTTGTAAGCCACATTGAACATGAATCTATTTCAGGCTAACGTGGGGTATAAATGTCATGAATGAATAGATAAATAAATATTCGTATTTGATTTGGCCCCAAATAGTTCCCTGAATCCATTATTCATATTCGGCCAAATAGTTATTTAAATTCGAATACAAATAATCTAGGGCTGTACTGTGCTAAATCCTACTGAAAAAAAAAACACTTGATCTCTGATGTCATATTGCTTCTTTTATTACTTGTTACGTTAAAGGTCAATGCCCATTATTTGTATTCGGCTGAACAGTAAAATATGCTCTTCGGTACAGCTTTAATTCTAATCTGGCTGCAAAGTTTACAAGATAAACATAGGAACATTAATTGCATGTATGTTATGTTGGAATTTATTTTAAGCATACAACACATTTGGTACTTATAGGCAATAATACTCCAGTCATGTGAAACAGAGTAATTTATGCTGGATTAAAGATGCATTAAATATTAAAATAAATTTCATAAAATCAGTTTAAATTGTTCAGATTAAATTTTATTCCTAAATTTTGGTTCTCTAAGGCAGGCGCATAGCCACGGTTGGGCATGGACAGAAAAATTTCATTGGCTAAATTAAACAACTCGATGGTGCATGAAAAGGGGCAAGGCACAGAAAAAAAGAAAAGGAAAGACCAATCCAAAGTCAGGGCCTAAAAACAGCCCGCTGATGACGGCAAAATATGGTTTTGAAATAAGCCTAAATAAAGGAGCCACAAGAGAAGGCAGAAAAAATAGCCGGAAGGCACTAAACAGCTCTAAAAAAAAAACAGGTGAATGAGGAGAGGACAAAAAAAAAATGCACCTTCTCATGCGGGAAAAAAAGAATTGAGAAGACTGCTTTCGCACGACAGATGGGAAAGCACTCGCATGCGCGGTGGAGCACGCCTCATGCTCCAGAAAGCTCTCTTTTTTAGCATAGGTAAAATGCCTGATCGGGCGACACGGATCAGCGTCACCCACTTGTGAGAAGATAGAAGCCTGCTTGTCCTCTGAGAAAATATTTATGCAATTGGAGTATCTCGGGGAAACGATAACCCATTTCTGGTGTCTACAGTGTCTTGGGCCCGACCATAGCCCTGCTAACTGTGTTCTGTGTCTTCGTATGAAGAAGAGGACCCAGGTTTCCTGAGAGGCTCAACGAGAGACTATTTTTGGAGCCAAGTCCGGTTCCTCGCATCAGAATTGAGGTTGGAGGTGTCGATGTAGAGCATCACACCAGTATTGGGAGCATCAGTAAGCATGGCTGCTTCTAGACCCTTAGATACTGGGAGCAGTGAGGCATCAAGTGGGTCTCCACCTGTCTCAAGGCTTCCTGCTGCTCAGGCCCCCCTGGACCGTCCATCTTCGGACCTGACCCCGAGATGATGTAAGCATTCGATGGCACCAAGGAGCCTTTGTGACACACTTCAGGCGAAGGCCAAGAACCATCTTCATCGGTCACCCTCGGCACATGGTGCTGGGAGCTCCGTGATGTCGAAGGATCACTCCCCCTCTATACAGGAGGTGCCAATGTGCCTGTCTCTAAGCAGCTGAGATCCCACTCCCTTGTCGACCCCAGAAGTTCTGCAACCTCAGCCGGCACCCCAGTTTTTCCCCACCTGTCACGCATAAGGTCATCCAGCAGCTCAGGGAGCAAGGCCCGGATATGCTCATCGAGGGCCTTGCTCCCTGAGCTGCTGGATGGCTTTATGCAATGATGTGCATTGGTACCGGGAGTGCTTGCGCCTACCCTACCTCCCGTTGCAGCCCCACCTGGCCCTCTGCCTGCTGTGAGGCCCCTTGACACCTTTGCCACTTGTGGCCCCAGTGTTGATTGCCACCCAGGCTGGCACACCTTTGAAACCAGTGGCGGAAGCTTTGCTGGAGTCAAGATGGGAGTCGACTGCTCGACGCTGCTCTCAAGGACATGGCTCCTCAGCACCGAGGCAGGTTTGTACTCTGCAGTCCCATAGGGAGATACTATCAGACACTGAGGAGGAGTACTCATGGCATTCAGAGGAGGATCCTAGATACTTTTCCTCAGATGAGTCTTATGGGATTTCTTCTGAACCCTCTTCTCCACCTGAAAGGAGACTGTCTCCACCATCTTTTGTTAAGGAAATGGCTGAGGCCATTCCTTTTCTTTTGGAAGTGGAGGATGAGCCCGGGGCCAAGTTGCTCGCGGTCCTAGACTATATGTCTCTACCCAAGGAGGCTGTGACTGCACCTGTCCACAAGGTACTCAAGTCCTCGTTAGGAACTGGAAGTTCCCTCTGTCGGTCCCTGTTATGCCCAAGAAGATTGACACCCAGTATCGGATCCACGGTACATCTAGTTTTTATAGGCCTCAGTTGCCTTACAATTCCATGGTGGTGAAATCCATTCTCAAAAGAGCCAGGAATAATAGGGACTATGCCTCGGTGCCCTCAGGCAGAGAATCTAGAAACCTGGACTCTTTTGGGAGTAAGATGTACTAGGCTTCAATGCTTATCTCCCGTATATAATCCTACCAGCTCTTTATGTGCGTCTGCTTGCAAAACTCAGTGCAACAGTGTCAGCTCCCAGGGTCTTCACCAAGTGTCTAGCAGCAGTTGCAGCATTGCTATGCAGCCTGGGAGTCCATGTGTTCCTGTATCTCGACAATTGGCTGGTGAAGAGCACCTCGGAGAACGGGGCTTGGGACTCTATTCGGAAGACTATTCGGTTGCTAGATCTACTAGGATTAGTTTTAAACTACCCCAAGTCCCATCTACACCCTGTCCAGCGATTGGAGTTCATAGGAGCCCTGCTCGACACACAGAGGGTTTGAGACTACCTCCCAGAGATGAGATCAGACAATCTTGTCTCACTGGCGGCCAAGGATTTTTGCCACTCAGCAGGTGATAGCATGGCAGATGTTGAGCTTGCTGGGCCACATGGCTTCCACAGTGTACATTACACCCAGGCATGTCTTCACATGAGATCAGCTCTATGAACCCTGGTTTCTCAGTTGTATCAAACCATAGGGAGTCTAGAAGATGGAATTCAGGTGTCCCCAGAGCTTGTACGCTCTCTTCAGTGGTGGACAATTTGATCCAATTTGACTCTGGGACTTCCATAGGTGCCCGGTATAAGAGGCTTGGGGAGGCTAAGCCTCCCCAGCCACAGCAGGAACGAGTTAGGCATCGGGCGAGTGGCGCCGTGAGTCTCCCTGTTCCCTCCCCTCATTTACTAATTGCCCCGCGCCATCTTTAATTTACCTGCATCCCAGCGTCAGCCCGCCGCGTCATTTCAAAGCCCGCCCTGCTGCCTGTCTCTATTCTTCCCTCCCTTCGCGACGTGTTCGTTCGGCAGAGTCCCGCCCTCGAGGAAATGATGTCAGAAGGCGGGACTCTGCCGAACGAATCACATCGCGAACGGAGGGACGAATAGAGACAGGCAGCAGGGCGGGCTTTGAAATGACGCGGCGGGCCGACGCTGGGACGCAGGTAGATTAAAGATGGCGCAGGGCAGATAGTAAACTAGGGGAGGGAAAGGGGAGAGGAGAATCACGCTGGCGCTGGGTATGGATGGAGGGGGGGCAGGGGACAGAATGGAATTCAATTGCTGGATATGCATGGAGGGTAGGGGAGAGGAGGGTTGCTGGAATGGGTGGATAGAGGGGATGGCAGAGGAGAGAGGAGGATTGCTGGAATGGGTGGAGGGGAGGTCAGGGGAGAGGAGATTTGCTGGACATGGGTGGGTGGCTAGAGGGGAGAGGAGGGTTGCTGGACATGGGTGAATGGAGGGGAGGGCAGGGAAGAGAGAGGAGGGTTGCTGGACATGGGTGGCTAGAGGGAAGAAGAGGGTTGCTGGACATGGATGGCGAGACGGGAAGACAGGAAGGAGATGCACATGAATGAAGGGGAGAAATTCTGGACATGCATGGAGAGGAGGGAAGACAGAGGAAGGAGATGAGATGAGGGAAAAGGGAGAAAACCTGCACATCGATGGAGAAAATAGGCAGAAGCTGGATCCACTGGATAGTCAAGTCTGCAGAGGACCCAGCTTTTACTTACGGATGTAAGGCAAGGAGTGTGGTAGCCGTGTCAGGGGAGAAATGAAGAAGAAAGGCAGAAAGTAAAGAAATAAATGGAAAGGAAGCCCTGGAACAGGAGTTAAGAGGACAGATAGCAGCAGAATCGGATACTTGGCCAGCATGATCAGAAAAACAAAATCACCAGACAACAAAGGTAGAAAAGATTATTTTATTTTCATTATAGTGTTTGGAATATGTCCACTTTGAGAATCAGGTGCTCAACATTAAAAGTTTATATTTATTTACTTATTTATGGCATTTTATCCCACATTAAACATGAATTAGGGTGTTTTGTGGCTCAACATGAGAATTGTGATATTATGATCCCTTGTTTCATATTGTTGACGGTCTGCATTTTCCGTATGGGTGGTATATTGGTGTATTAGGTTCTGCCCAGTGTAATATTTATGGTACAGTAAGGTTCTGAGTGTGTTTTTGCACAAAGTTGTGCATAGTGTTTTGCAGTTGAGCGATTGTGGTTAGTATATGCTTTGAGCAACCACTTTATTCTTTGACATATGATACATAGCTAATATCTAAATTTAATAAAAGGTATTAATTGTGACTTTTATTTTTATTTATTTATTTTTTCTGTGTGTTATCAGACAATTATGGATTTAAGCTCCACCCCTGGCCACACCCCTAACCCCGCCCCCTTTAGCCTCCCCAAACAGTTGGGCCACCGACCGCCTATGGGGACTTCCATTCCAAATTCCTCAGCCACAAAAAGTGCTGACGACAGATGCATCTCTCCTGGGATGAGGAACTCATGTAGATAAGCTTTACACTCAAGGAGCTTGGTCCTCCCAGGAAACTAATCTTCAGATCAACCTCCTGGAGTTTTGGGCGATCTGGAACACTCTAAAGGCTTTCAGAGATTGGCTATCATCAAATTGTTCTCATTCAAACAGACAGGTTGCAATTTTTTACACCAACAAGCAAGGGGGCACTGGATCACCCTCTCTGTTGAGCTTCCCAACATGAAAGTGATCTCTTACATCATCATCTTCCATAAAGACTGAAGCAAAGAATTCATTATTTTCTCTGCTATCACTGATCTTGGCACTGTTTATAACCAGGCTTGATTATTGCAATAGTGTTTATCTAGGTGTGTCTGACATTGCTTAAACGACTTCAGACATTACAAAATACGGCCATTTGTCTTCTCTGCCATCTTCAGAAGTCAGATCGTCACATGTATGGTAAAGTCACATTATTGGTTGCCAGTACAGTTCAGTCTAAAATCACTTTACTGGGTTTCTGAGCTTTTCTCCAGAGCACTTCATCTTACTTGTCTACCCTATTCCCTATTTGCCAGCATGAGTTTTGAGGTCTTTGAACGACCATCGTATGGTCTTGTCTGGTCCTTGGTTGGCACAGATGGAGAGACAAGACGCAGTGCTTTCTTTTTCATGGTACCGTTTTTGTGGAAGCTATGCTGCTGTTGTGCAGTGAACTTTCCTTAAGAAAATTTAAAATCTTTCCAAAACTTGGTTCTTTAAACAGGCTTACTCGTCTGTGTCTCCGTAAGTTCTGGTGGAACTTGTCCGGCATGAATTAAGTAGAGACTCTACCTTTTATCTTCTCTAAGCTGTATGTTTGAATGCATGTGTTGTTGTGGTTCTTTTCTTCTTGTGTAACTTTAGTTTTGTAAACCACTTAGCCCTGCCTGTCAGTTCAAGAGATATAGAAAGTCTGGAATAATAAAAAAAAAAAGATAAACTTTTGTTTCTCAGGAAGAGGGGTACATTTGCAAGTTGTTTTTGATACCTTTGCCACATGACTTTATGAATTAAGTAAATGTTTCAGAGCAACCTATTTGGAGTCAGTTGAGTTATTGAATGGATTTGAATAAACGTCTGAACTGCTTATTTGGCCTCCTGGATTTATCCAGTCTCAGTAATAAATAAATTCATTTGTGTTGGTTCCTACTCTAAAGGCACACAGTAGGCAAGTACCTAGGCAAACACCAACCTGGGTTACAGGTTAATATCCACAGATACAGATAGGAAGTTGGCACTCACCAATATAGAAACATAGAAACATGACGGCAGATAAAGGCCATATGACCCATCCAGTCTGCCCATCCTCTGTAACCCCTAATTCTTCCTGTTCCTAAGCGATCCCGCATGCTTATCCCATGCCTATTTAAATTCTAGAACAGTCCTCGACTCCACCACCTCCACCGGGAGGCCATTCACTGCTTACCACCTTTAACCCCATTCCTAAAAATGTCAGTTGTTTTATAATGTGCTTAATATGCCACTTAGGGGGCAGTCAAAGTGGTTTACAAACTAAGTAATTAGAAAAGAAAAGGAACTCCATCGATAGTTCAGAGGAGAAGGGGTAAGAGGAACCAAGTCATTGCAATGTGCTGCTGCGAGGATAGGGAAGGGAAAGTAGGACAAGTGGGTTATAAGATTGTGCTGCAGAAATAGCTCTTTGAGCAGGGACTGTCATTTGTGTATGGTGTACAGTGTAGCGCTATAGAAATGATAAGCAGTAGTAGAAATACAATCAGGAATCGGGGCAAGGCAAAAGCTAACTGAAAATATGTCTTTAGAGCAGATCTAAATTTTAAATAAGAAGGCTCTTTCTGAAGACTGGGGGGGTGGGGGGGGGGGGGCAGGGAATTCCATAATGCAGGCGCCACATAAAAGAAAGCTGAGTAAAGCAGCTACAACCTTTGCTTTTCTCTGACTAAGGTTTAGAATCCAGGCTCTTCATGACCAGACCGTCTGCCTTATGACACTCGATGCTTCAGAAGGACAGCTGTGGGTGAGACTGACCTCTGAACAGATTACTGCAAACAGAAAAAATTCAATTGCTTTCTTCAGGATCCAGGAGAGAGCTGATTAACAGGCAATTACTGCTGCTATTCCTCCCTTATTACTTTTGATGGGCCCCTGGGGTTACCTAATTACTGCCTCTTAGTTGGGCTCCTGTCTGGATACCCTTTTGGGGAGGAAGACTTTGGCTTTTCTAGCAACTGGATTTTATACTTCCCTAGTGGACTTTGATCCTGGGGAACTGAGTTTGATTCCCAATGCAGCTCCTTGTGACTCTGGGCAAGTCACTTAACCCTCCATTGCCCAAAGTATAAATAAGTACCTGAATATACTATGTAAACTGCTTTGAATGTAGAGAGGCAGTATATCAAGTCCCATTAACAAGATTCCATTCACAATCTCAAAGAGTAGCAACATTCCATGTAGAACCCCAAAGAATAGCAAGATTCCGGAATCCCAAGGAGTGGAAGAGTAGCCTAGTGGTTGCTACTATTTGAGATTCTACAGGGAATGTTGCTAGTGGAGGAGTAGCCTAGTGGTTAGTGCAGTGGACTTTGATCCTGGGGAACTGGGTTCGGTTCCCACTGCAGCTCCTTGTGACTCTGGGCAAGTCACTTAACCCTCCATTGCCCAAAGTATAAATAAGTACCTGAATATACTATGTAAACTGCTTTGAATATAGAAAGGCAGTATATCAAGTCCCATTAACAAGATTCCATTCACAATCTCAGAGTAGCAACATTTCATGTAGAACCCCAAGTCACTTAACCCTCCATTGCCCCAGGTACAAATTTATATGTAAACCGCTTTGAATGTAGTTGCAAAAACCACAGAAAGGCAGTATGTCAAGTCCCATTAACAAGATTCCATTCACAACCTCAAAGAGTAGCAACATTCCATGTAGAACCCCAAAGAATAGCAAGATTCAGGAATCCCAAGGAGTAGAAGAGTAGCCTAGTGGTTGCTACTATTTGAGATTCTACAGGGACTGTTGCTAGTGGAGGAGTAGCCTAGTGGTTAGTGCAGTGGACTTTGATCCTGGTGAAACTGGGTTCAATTCCCAGTGCAGCTCCTTATGACTCTGGGCAAGTCACTTAACCCTCCATTGCCCCTGGTACAAAATAAGTACCTGAATATATGTAAACCGCTTTGAATGTAGTTGCAAAAACCTCAGAAAGGCGGTATATCAAGTCCCAGTTCCCTTTCCCTTCCAAAACTCCTATTGGAATCTTATTGAATCAGTCCGAGTGTACCACCTACTTTTACCCTTTGATTAACATCTGATTCCTGGCTCAGGGACCGGAATGTTCTGTCTGCAACTACATAAGTACATAAGTAGTGCCATACTGGGAAAGACCAAAGGTCCATCTAGCCCAGCATCCTGTCACCGACAGTGGCCAATCCAGGTCAAGGGCACCTGGCACGCTCCCCAAACGTAAAAACATTCCAGACAAGTTATACCTAAAAATGAGGAATTTTTCCAGTCCATTTAATAGCGGTCTATGGACTTGTCCTTTAGGAATCTATCTAACCCCTTTTTAAACTCCGTCAAGCTAACCGCCCGTACCACGTTCTCCGGCAATGAATTCCAGAGTCTAATTACACGTTGGGTGAAGAAAAATTTTCTCCGATTCGTTTTAAATTTACCACACTGTAGCTTCAACTCATGCCCTCTAGTCCTAGTATTTTGGATAGCGTGAACAGTCGCTTCACATCCACCCGATCCATTCCACTCATTATTTTATACACTTCTATCATATCTCCCCTCAGCCGTCTCTTCTCCAAGCTGAAAAGCCCTAGCCTTCTCAGCCTCTCTTCATAGGAAAGTCGTCCCATCCCCACTATCATTTTCGTCGCCCTTCGCTGTACCTTTTCCAATTCTACTATATCTTTTTTGAGATACGGAGACCAGTACTGAACACAATACTCCAGGTGCGGTCGCACCATGGAGCGATACAACGGCATTATAACATCCGCACACCTGGACTCCATACCCTTCTTAATAACACCCAACATTCTATTCGCTTTCCTAGCCGCAGCAGCACACTGAGCAGAAGGTTTCAGCGTATCATCGACGACGACACCCAGATCCCTTTCTTGATCCGTAACTCCTAACGCGGAACCTTGCAAGACGTAGCTATAATTCGGGTTCCTCTTACCCACATGCATCACTTTGCATAGCATTTTGGCAGCCTGCACAGGCTTCAGAGCAAATATTTACATGTAATATATTTTCTAGGTAGATATTAATGAGTCAAATAGTAGCATTTAAATTTCTATCAGTCGCTTCTTTGGTGTTGCTTTCCCCAGAGGGATATCTGGTAGTGTAAATCTTTACTTTGGCTGATTTTAGTCAGTCTTCTTATCTCTTGGATCCTTGTATAGTAGCACCTCTGCCTCAGGATGTAATGGTAGCCTAGTTCAATACTATATTCTCCAACAATGGAGCTTATCCCTCTTACAAAATGTCATACAAAAATATTCAAATTGTGGCTATCACATCAGGAGCAGCACACGCTCCTTTCACTGCCAGATACTGTTTAATCAAATGGGTTTTATTTATTTATTAGGATTTATTTACTGCCTTTTTGAAGGAATTCGCTCAAGGCTGTGTACAGTAAGAATAAATCAAACATGAGCAATAGGCAATTACAGCAGTAAAAATATTCAAATATCAATAGAAAGTATGGCTTAGTATACTACTTACAATGTCAACACAATACATAATAGAACATTTTAATTGATAGTGAAGGGTAAAGCAAAGATGTAACATATAAATAGGTAAGAGAGTAAGAAGAGTTAGAATGTAAGGTGACTGATTTAAAGAAAGTTGCATGTGAGGTCAGAGAGATGGTTAAATATTATCTCAGCTAGGGTAGGAGTGATTATACATGTCCTGCTGCAGTATGTGCAGCTCGTGTCATAAGTACATAAGTAATGCCATACTGGGAAAAGACCAAGGGTCCATTGAGCCCAGCATCCTGTCCATGACAGCGGCCAATCCAGGCCAAGGGCACCTGGCAAGCTTCCCAACGTACAAACAGTCTATACATGTTATTCCCGGAATTGTGGATTTTTCCCAAGTCCATTTAGTAGCGGTTTATGGACTTGTCCTTTAGGAAACCGTCCAACCCCTTTTTAAACTTTGCTAAGCTAACCGCCTTCACCACTTTCTTCAGCAACGAATTCCAGAGTTTAATTATACGTTGGGTGAAGAAATATTTTCTCCGATTTGTTTTAAATTTACTGCACTGTAGTTTCATCGCATGCCCCCTAGTCCTAGTATTTTTGGAAAGCGTGAACAGACGCTTCACATCCACCTGTTCCACTCCACTCATTATTTTATATACCTCTATATACCTTATATACACTCCTTGTGTGACTAACAAGTTAGTTAGTTCTTCCATTAAAGGCCTGGTTGAAGAGCCAAGCTTTCACCTGCTTCCTGAAGTAGAGATAGTCTTGCGTGAAGTGCATTCCAGAGTGTGGGGGCTACTCCAGAGAAGGCTCGCTTGCGGGTATCACATCGTGTAATGTCTTTTGGAGAGGTTAGTGAAGATCCTTGAGAGGACCTGTGTCCTTGGAGGTGTGTAGAGGATCATCCTATTCTTCAGGTACTCGGGGCCATTTCCTTTAAGGGCCTTGAAGATCAGAAATAGATGTTTTTGTTTGGTGACTTTACAGGATGTGTAGACCACTAGTCTTGAACATTTTTATTTTTGGTACTAAGTGCTTTTAAATAGAGCCAGACAGTTTACAAAACCTATATAGCAAACCTACTAAACCATAATAGTCCTACATAACTAACATAAGTTAGTTCATAAGTAGTTTTTAAGTTGCGCGGCAATGCGTTCCATACCTGAGTACACAGTTATGGAACGCATTGCCGCACAACTTAAAAACTACTTATGAACTAACTAACTTTCGCAAATCACTGAAGACCCACCTATTCAACAAGGCATACCAATAAGATCAACAACTATAAATGTAATACATCGCAACCTTATCTGTTATCAGCAATGTTTTTGCTTATATCTGCTTGTTTGAATTTCGATTGTTATTTTCTATGGCATCTCCACCTTAACTATTATCAGTACTGCTTTCTACTTATACTTATTTAAATTTCGATTATGCTATTCTTTATGTAACTAACTGCTATCTCCCAATCTACTATCTACCAATAACGACACATTGTAAGCCACATTGAGCCTGCAAAGAGGTGGGAAAATGTGGGATACAAATGCAATAAATAAATTGTGATACTGGGAAACAGAGTGAAGGTCCATCAAGCCCAGTATCCTGTTTCGAACAGTGGTCAATCCAGGTTACAAGTACCTGGCAAGATTCCAAAACAGTCAGACTTACTGACTTGTAGTTCCCAACCTCTCTCTTCTGTGTTTGTGGAGTGGAGACCACATCTTCTCTTCTTTAGTTCTCCGAGACCAATGCTGACTCTAGAGAAGCATTGCAAAGGTAACCCAGTTGAGCTGCTAGAACTTCCCTAAGTTCCTTTCAGTACCCTCGGAGGTATGCCATCCAGCCCCATCGCTTTATCCACCTTTAGTGTAGTCAGCTCCTCACAGAGTCTTCTGAAAATTGTTTAGGGACCACCAGCATCCATTCCTATTTGTTTGTCTTCTGCTCTCCTGCTCCCAGCCCTTCAGCTATGAACACAGAACAGAAATATTTGTTAACAATTCCGCCTTATCTTTGTCAGCTTCTACATATTCCTCCCCTTCACCTTTAGTCTCACAATGTCACGTTTGCATGTCCTCCTATCGCTAACATGTGGAAATTATTATAAAGAATAACATTTACAGAACTAGAAAAGGTGCAGCGAAGGGCGACGAAAATGATAGCGGGGATGGGACGACTTCCCTATGAAGAAAGACTAAGGAGGCTAGGGCTTTTCAGCTTGGAGAAGAGACGGCTGAGGGGGGAGACATGATAGAGGTATATAAAATGAGTGGAGTGGAACAGGTGGATGTGAAGCGTCTGTTCATGCTTTCCAAAAATACTAGGACTAGGGGGCATGCGATGAAACTACAGTGTAGTAAATTTAAAACAAATCGGAGAAAATATTTCTTCACCCAACGCGTAATTAAACTCTGGAATTCATTGCTGGAGAAAGTGGTGAAGGCGGTTGGCTTAGCAAAGTTTAAAAAGGGGTTGGACGGTTTCCTAAAGGACAAGTCCATAAACTGCTACTAAATGGACTTGGGAAAAATCCACAATTCCAGGAATAACATGTATAGAATGTTTGTACGTTTGAGAAGCTTGCCAGGTGCCCTTGGCCTGGATTGGCCGCTGTTGTGAATAGGATGCTGGGCTCGATGGACCCTTGGTCTTTTCCCAGTGTGGCATTACTTATGTACTTATGTACATAGACAAACATGGTTTTATGGGACAGAGTCAGCATGGGTTCTGCCGAGGGAAGTCTTGCCTCACCAATTTCTTTCATTTCTTTAAAGGTGTGAATAAACATATGGATAAAGGTGAGCCGGTTGATGTAGTGTATCTAGATTTTCAGAAAGCTTTTGATAAAAGTTCCTCATGAGATACTCCTGAGAATATTAGTCACGGGATAGGAGTCCAGGTTCTGTTGTGGATTAGGAATTGGTTATTGGACAGAAAACAGACGGTAGGGTTAAATGGTCATTTCTCTCAATAGAGGAGGGTGAACAGTGGAGTGCTGCAGGGATCTGTACTGGGACCGGTACTATCTAACATATTTATAAATATTATGGAAATGAGAACGACGAGTGAGGTGATCAAATTTGCAGATGATACAAAACTATTCAAGGTTGTTAAAACACATGCGGGCTGTGAAATATTGCAGGAAGACCTTAGGAAATGGAAAACTGGGCGTCCAGATGGCAGATGAAATTTAATGTGGAAAAATGCAAAGTGATGCAGATTGGAAAGAATAATCCGAATCATAGTTACCTGATACTAGGGTCCACCTTGGGGGTTAGTGCTCAAGAAGAAGATCTCAGTGTTGTTATAGATAACATGCTGAAATCTTCTGCTCAGTGTGCAGTAGCGGCCAAAAAAGTAAATAGAATGCTAGGAATTATTAGGAAAGGGATGGTGAATAAGACTGAAAACACTATAATGCCTTTCTATCGCTCCATGGTGTATCCGCACCTTGAGTATTGCGTTCAGTTCTGGTCGCCGCATCTCAAAGATATAGCGCAATTAGAAAAGGTTCAAAGAAGAGTGATGAAAATGATAAAGGGGGATGGAACTCCTCTCGTATGAGGAAAGGCTAAAGTGGTTAGGGCTCTTCAGTTTGGAAAAGAGACGGATGAGGGGAGAGATGATTGAGGTCTATAAAATCCTGAGTGGTGTAGAACAAGTAGAAGTAAATCGATTTTTTTTTTACTCATTCCAAAAGTACAGAGACTAGGGGACACTCAAGGAAGTTACATGAAAATACTTTAAAATCAAATAGGAGGAAATATTTTTTCACTCAACAAATAGCTAAGCTCTGGACCTCTTTGCCAGAGTGGTTAGCGAATCTGGGTTCAAAAAAAGTTTGTACAAATTCCTAGAGGAAAAGTCCATAGTCTGCTATTGAGGCAGACATGGGAAACAACTGCTTGGTCTGAGATTTGCAGTATGGAGTGCTATCACGATTTGGGTTTCTGCCAGGTACTTGTGACCTGACTTGGCCACTGTTAAAACAGGATACTGGGCTAGATGGACCATTGGTCTGACCCAGTATGGTACTCTTATGTTCTTATGTCTAAAAAATGTCTTGTTCTCCCCACCCTGTCCTCCCGTGTTACCATGTTGACTATTTTTCTTCCATTTACAGCTTTGCTTACCTGACCACTGTACTAGCTTCTCTTCGCTTTTCCAGATATTGTTGCCTGCCTTCCTCTGTCTGTGATTTCTTGTAGTTTATGAAGATTAACCTCTTTTTCCTTCCCTTTTCAGCTACTCCTTCTCCTCTTACATTTATTTACTTTCTTTACAAAATGGTTTGTTGTCCTTACAATAGCTCCTTTCAGTTATGCCCACTGCTTTCCAGCTTCTTCCAGATGTTCCCATCCAGACAGCAGTTACTTGAGGTAATCCCCTCCCCCCATCTGAATAAAGTCTTGAACCTTCACTTTTGAATGAACCCTTTCCACACCTATCTTAGGGTCCTGCGTTTTTAACGCTTGTTGTCCATGTACTCACCTTAACTGTGTACACACCTACAATATACCTATAGGCACCTACATGGTTATCGCACGCTAATTGTAGGCGTGTTGAAAACACTAACGCACCTTAGTAAACTAGGCCCTTAGTATTAAACCACACCGTCTGGTGATCACTGGGTGTCAGATGATCACATTGGAAATACTCTCCATTAGTAAGTATTAAGGGGTATGTTTACTAAGGTGCGTTAGCATTTTTAATGCACCTATAAAGTTGACACGTTAAACACTAATGCGCCGTGATGATGACTGTCTGCACATGACTGTAATCAGTTACATTTGATGTGACTATTTTTGCTGATTGTCAATGTGTCTGTTATATTAGAATGTCATCAATAAAAAATTGTTGAAACTAAACACTAATGCGCCGATGCGTCTGGTAGCGCTATACAAATGCTAATAATAATAATAATAATAATTTAACACGTGTTAAAAACACTAAGGCACCTATAGTGCGCCTTTGTAAACATGGGCGTAAGTCCATTACAAACTGCTTGGAGTAGTTCGCCCTATAGAGAATCCAGGATATTCCTGCTTTTAAAAGACCTTGCAATAGGGATAACACAATTAACATCTGGCATATTAAAAATCACCTATTAGTAGTACTTCCTCTTTCACAGCTATATTTGGAATGTCTTCAATTAAATCTCTGTCCATTTCTTCTGTTTGTGAAAGAGGCCTATATACAACACCAGTGTAAATAAATTTGCCATTCCCTCATTCCAGATTGACTCAGTCTCTTTGTTACCCTGTAGGTCCTGCAAGTGGGTTAAAATAGTTTCCCCCCTAGAAGGTGAAAAATAACCTGAATTTAAAATATTATTAATTAAAAAAAAACACACACACAAGACTACCTTTACTTCAGGAAGCAGGTGAAAGCTTGGCTCTTCAACCAAGCCTTTAATGGAAGAAGTAACTAACCTGTTAGTCTCACTCACACACACAAGGAGTGACTCGGGCTGCACATACTGCAGCGGGACATGCTTATCCACTCTTAGCCTAACTGAGATAATATTTAACCATCTCTCTGACCTCATGTGGAACTTTCTTCAAATCAATCACCTTACTTTCTAACTCTTCCTACTTTCTTACTCATCTATTTGTTACAACTTTTCCTTGCCCTTCACTACCAATTATAATGTTCTATTACGTATCATTGCAAGTAGTATACTATGAAATCTCAAAAATTCAGAAAATCTGCCCAGAGCAATTTAGAAACTACTAAATGTATACATATAAAGTATTACATACCATGTAAAATGAGTTTATCTTGTTGGGCAGACTGGATGGACCGTTCAAGTCTTTATCTGCCGTCATTTACTATGTTACTGTGACATGTGTATATGCCCTGATTATAAGGTATTGGTTTAGCACTTATATCTAAAGTCACTTTTTTAATATATAATTATAAATAATGTAGCCTCATAAGTCCAGAGTACCATGTGCTTGGACACCAACTGAAATGGCTATCATCATTGGCTCCACCACCCTCCGAAAACACCTGTAGAGCAAAAGAACTCCAAAAAACCTCAAAACAGGAGAAAACAGGTCTGCAGTGAAAAAACGGAGGAGGTTTTAATTGTGACAAATTTTAATCTAAGTGTTTAAGCAATAACCCGTTGTGTAAAGTTGGAAAACTCAGAAGTCTAAATATCACAAAAAAACAGGAAAAATAGTAGTACTTAGCTTGACCATGGTAATGCCATCAAAGCAACAATCATAGGACCACTCTTGATTTTGTTCAAACCGAATGTTCTAAATGTGGTATCTTGGGTCAAAATGATTTTCAGTCCGATGTATCCATCTTCTATTTCTCGACAGGTACAGGAATCCCTCTGTTTCACTACTTCATCAGCGACTTTAGATATAACTGATAAATACCTTATAATCAGGGCATATATACATTCAGTAGTTTCTAAGTAGTATACTAAGCCATACTTTGTATTGTTGAATATTTTGCCTGTTGCTCATGTTTGATCTATTCTTACTGTACACCGCCTTGAGTGAATTCCTTCAAAAAGGTGGTAAATAAATCCAAATAAATAAATCACCAAGAGAGGGTTTCTTGAGGTACAGAATGAAACTAAAAAGCTGGACAACTATCCAACTGACTATGCGATTTTGACAAATTATGAAGTAAAGGTTTTATCTTTTCAACTATAAAAATTAAATAATAAATAGGGACCAACCCTATTTGCTGGGCTACCATCCTCAACATTGCTACATTTAAATCAAATGAATTTTGAGATGAATAATCTTGTATTAAAGCCTGTCTCAAACAGTTTACTTTATCTTTGGCCGCAGCTTGGTAAAATGGGCCCTTAATTTCCTAACTCTCACTTTGAAACTGGTGGAGTAGAAGGAGACAAAGGGTATTGGTAAATGGACTTCACTCTGAAGAAAGGGACAGTATCATTTATTTATTTGTTGCATTTATACCCCGCTCTTTCCCACTCGGTAGCAGGTTCAGTGCGGCTTACATAGTATGGATTACATAGTATCACAGAAAGAACACAGCTGTAGCTATAGTAGAGGTAAGATGTGGTTGTTAAGAAATAGGTTGAGATAGGCAGGGGATGTAGAGGTAGGAGTGGTGTAGAGTGGGTTCATAGGTTAAAGTCTGGTTATTTGGGTAGGCTTGCTTGAAGAGGTAAGTTTTTAGCAACTTCCGGAAGGGTAGATGGTCGCTTACTGTTCGAATGGGTCTTGGTAAGGCATTCCAGAGTTGGCTGCCTATAACGGAGAAGTTGGGTGCATAGTACATTTTGTACTTGAGACCTTTGCAGTTGGGAAGGTGTAGATTGAGAGATGTTCAAGAGGATTTTGATCAGTTTCTAGCTGGTAAGTCAATCAGGTTGGTCATGTAGCTTGGAGATTCTCCGTACATAAGCACCACCATACTGGGAAAGACCAAGGGTCCATCAAGCCCAGCATCCTGTCTCCGACAGCGGCCAATCCAGGCTTCAAAAACCCGGCAACCCCCCCAACCCCCCCCCCCCCCCCCCCCCCACAAAAAAAAAAAAAATTAATAATGTTCAATGGACTTTTCTATCAGGAATCTGTCCAAACACCCTTTAAATTCCGTAGATAATCTTGTGAATCAGTGATTGGACTTTGAAGTTTATTCGTTCGTTGACAGGGAGCCAATGGAGTTTTTCATGAAGAGGTGTTGCGCTTTCAAATAGTGATTTACCAAAAATGAATCTGGCTGCCGTGTTCTGGGCGGTCTGGAGTTTTTTCAGGCTTCTTCATCATGGCTTTTGTGTGAGTTTCCAGGGTTAGGTGATTGTCTAATGTTACTCCTAGGATTTTTAGATTGTCGGATATGGGGATTGAGACATCAGGGGTAATCAGGGTAGTTGGGAAGAGTGTAAAGTATTGGGATGAGAGGATTAGGCATTGTGTTTTCTCCTTATTCATTTTCAACTTAAAAGCTTTAGCCCAGGAGGCTAAGATGTTCATGCCAGTCATTATTTTATCGGAGATTTCTGCTAGGTTGGATTGGAAAGGGATGAATATGGTAACGTCATCTGCATAAATGAAGGGGTTTAGTCCATGTTTAGATAGGGTCTTGGCCAGGGGGATCATCATAAGGTTGAAGAGGATCGGGGATAGAGACGATCCTTGGGGAACTCCGTATTTTGATGACCATGCTATCGAGATTGTTGTGGTTGATTTGACTTGGTAAAGTGTCATGAAAATTGCTTCTTAACATTTTTATAAGTGATATTGCAGAAGGGCTTTCTGAAATCTTTAATAGTGTAGACGCACCTGAAGGTGTGGATAATATGAGGAGGGATCTAGTGAAACTTTAAGAGCTGTTTACAATTTGGTAACTATGATTTAATGTTAAAAATGCAGGATCATGCATTTGGGTTGCAAAAACCCAAAAGGACAATACATTGTTGGTGATGAAGTACTTCTGTGCATGAAAGAAGAGTTGGACTCACAATTGAGCACAGAAGATCAGCAGATACAATTAAGGTGGGCAAGCAGGTACAACAAAAAAAACAGGTGACAGTAAAAGCCAGAAGGATGCTTGGGTGCATAAGGAGAGGAATGGCCAGGAGTAAAAAGATGGTGATGAGCCTCACCAGAGGCACATGCAGAAGCTCTCATTCAGCGAACATTTCTGGAGACCACATTTTCAAAAAGATATAAACAGATGGAATCAGTCCAGAGGGCAGCTACTAAATGATCACTAGTCTTTGTCATGAAGCATGAAGAATTTTGGATTTGCCAATTGAAGTTGATCGCCCCCCCCCCCCCCCAAGGTTTAAATGACAGCATCGAATGGAATGCCACAATCGGATAGGCGTTCACTGATGACAAGACATCTCACGTTTATACGTAATTCCGCATGATCTTAAAAGGAACTCTTGTCACGGCTGGATTCAGTTTGAAATGGAGGATTCTTGAAAATGTCACCCCTGGCGTCCCTGAGGAAGATTCTTTGAAACGGAAATTTCTGTTGGATGTTGGGGAACTCACACTGAATGAGCGGGGTCTGGTTACAGAATCCAGATAAGTTGGCTCCTGTTTGTTTGTTCAGTTTGCAGTGGATTAGAGTTAATTAAGTAACCAAAAGTTTTGCTTCACTCGTTATCAGAAGTTTGATTTACCCCTCCTTGAGGGTTTTGTTTGACACCAGAACAGTGGTAGAATATCCCACAGGGAACTTTTGTAGTTGGTTTGATATTGGCATTTCTTCACTTTTTTGAAAAATTGGGGTGGAAAGTTTAGGTGAGTGTGCTATGATGTATAGAGCTTCTCATGTGAACTGCTTTTGCAGTGGTGTGATTCACTGAAGTAGTGCTTGGCTGATGGTTCAGCCTATATTGAACTCCCCTTTTCAGCCCTTACAAATGACAAATTATAAATGATAAAATTATAAAACAAAATTGAGCTTCTACTACTGTTCTGTTTGGAGTCGGTCATCGAGGCATTAACATTTTGAGATTGACTTCTTTGCTAGTCTTAAGCTGTTAGAAAGGCACATCTCTTATCTTACATTTCAGTTTTTGTTCTGTAATTGCTGGATTTGATTTCTTGAGGTTTTCAGTTCAGTGTTTTGCATTCTTATCTGTGTTACTGATCTGTGGTCCCTTGTTTCATATTTGTTGAGGGTTTGTGTCTTGCACACGTAGTTTCTGTGTCGAGATCTTGTAGCTGTCCCATTTGACCTCTTTTCTCACTAGGTGGTGTGTGTATTGGTGTTTTAGGGCTGCTTTTTCACAGGTAAGGTTGTTGCTGAGTCCAGGGAGTTATTGCCGTTATGGTAAGGTTCTGAGTGTGTTTTTACACAAGTTTCTGCATAATGTTTTACAGTGGAGAGATTGTGACATCACAGCTATAATATAATTTTAGTGTGTCTGTCATAAGGTACCACCTGCCTCTGTGCACAGTTTTCTCAAGAAAAACTTGCCGCAGGGAAAGCAGCCACAGTTATATATATTTTTAAAACTGCAGATTAGACACAGAATTTCACAAAGTTGTCTGTTTTCTAATTTTTTATTTTTTACTAATAATAAGCTGAAATGAGCTTAACTAACCCAATCACTTAGAAGCATGTGGTAACAAGTTAGAGGCTTTCTTTTTTTCGGTTTAAAGTGGCGAAAAAGACCTCAGTAGTCACCGTGTAGCAGCAGTGTAATAAATGCACTCAATGGCCGCGTTACTTTGACTCCGTTTTTATCACCGGTCAAACAAACTCCACTCGTGTGTAAATAAGGGCTATGCGTGGGGTTGACTATACCCCATAAAAAATAGTCTGAATCGTGATCCTTGACAGTTGCTTAAACAAGTAATGTTACTTAGCTTTTTCAATTTTGCCCAACGGGGCTCACTGTTTCACTCTGCAATTTAGCTTCCACAGGGGGCCAAGTAACTGGTGGCAAATCACGATGCCTAAGATCCAAAATAGTACCACAAAATAATCACTAACGTTTATGGTGTAAGCAATGAAAATAAGATAAAATGAAGTGAAAAAGCCACAGACACTAACCTTGTACAATGGCGTCCACTACTCATGTGACACCAGCAGTGAAAGCACCGACCGGAAGAGGTGCTAAAGTATTTAAAGCATAGGATTGATTGACAACACCTACGCTTAATTGTAGAAGTGTATATGCATAATGAGAGATTTTTTTTAAAACGCAGACCATTCTATTTGTGAGTTTATTTGTGGTAACCAGTGCTGTTGCAATTCCAGGCAAAGTGCACTTTGCTACTAGTCTTGCCTGCCGCTGTATCCTTTTTGAAAGCAAAAATTGAGAGTAACTGAAGGAAGGCAAAGAGAGACAGAAGCTGGAAGTGAAAAGGGGGGAAGTACAGAAAGCGATTGAAGGGAATGGGAAAGAAGCTAGAAGGAAAGATATCGAAGTGGAAAAGAGAAAGCTATAAGAGCAGTATCAGTTACCACCTTTTAAAAGCGGGATTCAGTCCTGATAGATGTTGGGGTTCAGTTCAGAATCCTGCAGCAACAACGTTCACTGGCTGTAGTATATGGTTTGTGGTGGAACCCACAGTAGAAGGGAGACCATAGTTTAGGAGGTCCCTCACTGAAAAAAATAGTCCATACTCCAGGATTTGGTAACTAAAGTACAGAACGAAAAAAGGAAACATTCAACATATGTGGAGGTAGTCCATTCCTAGGGCATTTCTTTACTCATTTAGTATTTCAGTTGTGAGAGATAGCATGAAGCAACCGAGCAAGTTCAACAGAAGGCAACAAGCAAGTGACTATGAAACCGAACATAAAGGCTCTTCAGCAAAAGCACCAAGAAAGAGAACCAGAAAACGAATCTGCCTATTTCAATGGCTCAAGAACCCAAAGTACAGTGACTGGCCAGCTAAACATGATGATCAAAACTAGGCACGATGTGTTTGTCGGTCTGTGATTAGTGTTTAAATTTGGTGTTAAAGCTCTAAATCATCTTTGTGAATCACAGATGCATACATCATTTTTGTAGGCTTGTAGACAATCTAAAGTAATTCAGCATTGTTTTGTTATCCACATGAGATCTCGTTGCATGACAAGGTTGCATCAGTGGAATTACCAACAACATTCCATGGTGTAGAACATAATTACAGTTATCTGTCAATGGCTAAATGCATGTATTCTGATTCAGAAATCGCCTCAAAAATACAACTGGGACAGAGTGAAACTTTAGTTTAAAAAAAAAAGTCATTGGACCATATTCCATTAAAATGGCGGTCAACAAACTAAGACTTGGAGATGGCTCTCCTCTCCTATATTATGTTTCCATTGCTGCCTCCAATAGAGGAAACAAAGGTTGTTTTTTTTCTTCTAGCAGTGAGAAGTTTTGATGCGAAAGAAAGTGTGCAAGACTATTATGAGGAACCTGATGAAACATCCAGCTTAATAGTGAAGACTGTCATCGAAGCAGTTGAGTCTCTCTAGAACTGACTCTCTCCAGAGCCTGGTCGTATATGGAATTGACAATGTGTCGGTGAATTATGGCACACACTGCTCTGTCTTTCAAAAGCTGTCAAATCTAAATGGAAACATTATCAAAGCAAATTGTAACTGCCACATCTTGCACAATACTGCTAAATTCAGCTTCAAGAAAATTAGCAATGATATTTTATTTATTTATTGCATTTGTATCCCACCTTTTCCCACCTATTTGCAGGCTCAAAGTAGCTTACAGTGTGTGGTTATGACATAGTCATTTCGTGATAGCAGGTACAATTCTTATAGTTTGAATGATGGTAAGAGAAGATAGGCATAGTCGTTTCATGATAACAAGTACAATTATTACTGTGTAAAGATTAGGTAAGGGAGAATAGACGGAAAGTGTTAAGTAGGTTAGAGGTGAACTGCGGTAACTGTGATATTGAAACATTAGTCATCAAGGTCTTCAACCATTTTTCTACACATGCAAAGAAGCTAACTGAATTAAAAGAAGGTTTTGATTCTGTAGAAGGCGGCTACTATTTTTATTTTGTTTTTTTATTACATTTGTACCCCACGCTTTCCCACTCATGGCAGGCTCAATGCGGCAGGCAATGGAGGGTTAAGTGACTTGCCCAGAATCACAAGGAGCTGTTCCCCAGGACCAAAGTCCACCACCCTAACCACTAGGCCACTCCTCCAAAGTCTTGTGCCACATCCCTACAAGATGGCTCAGTTTATTCTCAGCAGTTGATCGGAATGCTGTAAAAACCTGTTTCCTGTGAATGGGTCCTAGAGATTGTGATAAGTTAATTTGGTTGTTCATATCAGTCCAAGAAGATGGAATAAGCAGAATACCAATAACGGCACAGTGTTATATATTCTTCTATCACTCTCTTTTGTCAGTTTTCAAAGCAGCAATACTGACATTAGAAAAGAACAATATTCAAGCCACTGTCTTCAACATTATGGATATATTGAGGGTTGAGCTGGAGAATAGAGAGAGAGATGATTCTTTTGGATTCAAGGCTGGACAAGTAACAATGAGGCATATTTTCAAAGCACTTAGCCTTCCAAAGTTCCATAGGTTTCTATGGAACTTTGGAAGGCTAAGTGCTTTGAAAATATGCCTCTATGTAACTTGAAATCTGAATAAATGCTGTCAAAATCACAAGCCAAGTTTAAAAAAAGCCCTTTTGGTACCTCTGGAGGGCTTTTTTTAAAACTTGGCTTGTCATATTGACAGTGAGATTTCAAGTTACATGGAGGGGCATAATCGAAAGGGGCGCCCACATTTTCCTGAGGACGTCCTCGCAGAACGTCCCAGTGAAGCGGCGGGGAAACCTGTATTATCGAAACAAGATGGGTGTCCATCTTTCATTTCGATAATACGATCAGGGATGCCCAAATCTTGACATTTAGGTCGTCCCTAGAGATGGTCGTCCTTAGACTTGGTCGTTTCTGATTTTCGACGATAATGGAAACTAAGGACGCCCATCTCAGAAATGACCAAATGCAAGCCCTTTGGTCATGGGAGAAGCCAGCATTCTTAGTGCAATGGTCCCCCTCACATGCCAGGACACCAACTGGGCAGTGGACTTTATAAAAAGCTCCCAGGTACATAGCTCCCTTACCTTGTGTGCTGAGCCCCCCAAAACCCACTACCCACAACTGTACAACACTACCATAGCCCTAAGGGGTGAAGGGGGGCACCTAGATGTGGGTGCAGTGGGTTTCTGGTGGGTTTTGAAGGGCTCACATTTACCACCACAAGTGTAACAGGTGGGAGGGGGGGTGGGCCTGGGGTCCGCCTGCCTGAAGTGCACTGCACCCACTAAAACTGCTCCAGGGACCTGCATACTGCTGTGATGGAGCTGGGTATGATATTTGAGGCTGGCATAGAGGCTGGAAAAATATGTTAAAAAATTCTTTTGGGAGGGGGTTAGTGACCACTGGGGGAGTAAGGGGAGGTCATCCCTGATTCCCTCCAGTGGTCATCTGGTCAGTTCAGGCACCTTTTTGTGGCTTGGTTGTAAGAAAATAAAGGACCAGGTAAAGTCGTCCAAGTGTTCGTCAGGGAAGCCCTTTTTTTCCCATTATGGGTCGAGGACGCTCATGTCTTAGGCACACCCAAGTCCCGCCTTCGCTATGCCTCCAACACGCCCCTGGGAACTTTGGTCGTCCCCGCAACAGAAAGCAGTTGGGGACACCAAAATCGACTTTCCATTATACCGATTTGGGCGACCCTGTGAAAAGGACGCAAGATGGGCGTCCTTCTCTTTCGAAAATAAGCCTGATAGTTGCTTACATCTAGCATACATCTAATTTTAAGGCTCCTGAGGCAGATGCTTTAGTGCCAAAACACCATGCCGTGTCAAATCTTTAGGTGTAGGTATATTTGAATAAAAACGTTGTACAAGGATTTTCTAGTCTCCCTCGTGTTTTTGGAAGGACCCTTCTTTTCTACCCTACTCCTTTGGTTTTCTTCTGATTTGTTCTTCTACCATTTGCAAAGCATCATGATTTGTAAACCACTTAACAGTTTATCAAATAAAGTGAAAACTGGAAATGACCTTTATCATCAGCAGCTTATGAATGTCTTGTCTTGGCATCTAGACGCAAGAGGCAGTTAAAAGTTTAGAATAAATCTCCAGCCATCTGAAGATGCGTCCTGACTTTGATCCTTGGTGTTCATGTCTGTTGATTTTAATCTCTTCTTTTGTTTTATTTAATTTTATTTATTAATTATAAACTATCTTGCTAGTTTTACAAACTGTTCAAAGTAGGATATATACAGTAATACAAAATTATACTGTTAAAATCCACTATCTTGTGGTGGAATCGAGGCCCACTCTGTGCAACATATCACAGGAGCACAGCTGTGTGTGCAAATGACATTCTTATAGAGCGGGATGTTCTTGAAATGATTAAAAAGGCTGATGGCTTTAGTAAGTTTCTAAGATTGTTTAGGAGTGTGGTAGCCGTGTTAGTCCACTCTTAAGGTTATCAATAGAAATCAAACAAAATAAAACGTGGAAAAGAAAATAAGATGATACCTTTTTTATTGGACATAACTTAATACATTTCTTGATTAGCTTTATTAAGTTATGTCCAATAAAAAAGGTATCATCTTATTTTCTTTTCCACATTTTATTTTGTTTGATTTCTATTGATAAGATTGTTTAAAAATGTGGTGGTCATCTCTTCTCTGGCTTTGTATGGAACCAGCCAGTTGCTCCGCAGAAGGCGAGAGACTGGATGCTGTGCTTGCATGGCTGCTTCACCAGGCATTGTAGCAACATGTCTCCCTGTGCGAGCTTCAGCTTTGTTTTCTTTCTAACAATATCTGCAGGGTAAAAATGTGAGAGGCTGGCTGGATAACTTAAGAGGATTTCTCCGACAATGAAATAATTAACTCTTTCTGTATGTTGGCACACACAGGAAATCTGTGACAGAATTAATCAAACACAAACACACTGACAGCAAGATTAATGTAGTATGCAAATTGACTTTGTCAGCTTTGGCATTAACAGTGTTTTAATTTCAGGTCATTTGCATTTTAAGGGGTGAATTCCTGTAAGGGGCTGTGAACTCCATGATTGACATAGTGTTGTAATGTCTCATTCTTTACCCCTCTCCCCCAATCACACACAAATATAAACCTACTTCCATTTAGAAATATGTTAAATATTTACCTTGGCACAGAGCCCCCTGCTCCATCTTATAATTAAAGTGATAATGAGAAAAGTGGGAGGTGGGAGGGAGATTTCTGTCACTGCTGTCTCTTTATTCCTCTGTCTCCTTTAGTCATTTAATCCTGTCTTGCTCTCCAGTCACTAGGGATGGGGGAGGGGGGGGGACAGAAAATTTAATTCTGGGAATGTTCATTTTATTTATTTTGTCACAATGGAAGCCATTGAATGTGTGTACGTTAGAAAGAAGTTCACACTGTTTGCAAAGAGGGGTTTTGCACCCTTTTCCCAACAGGGACTCGTGCACAATGGTTCCAACGGGCACATTATCAGGACAAGACTCTGCCTCTTTCGAAAGAAGAAAAACACAAAATGCTTTCTTCTGTTTATTTTTGTTTAACAGCTCATCCCTACCGGTCACCTCAGTAATTGACAAGTATGCCTTCAGGATACTCTTTCATATTTTGTTGTGTTCTTATGTTATAATTGAAGGTCTGTTGAGGGAAAGGCATCTTAGGAAACTGGAAGACTGGGCATCCAAATAGCAGGTGAAATTTAATGTAGACAAACACAAGAATAATCTGACTCATAATTACCTGATGCTAGGGTCCACTTTAGGTGTTAACACTCAAGAAAAAGATATAGGTGTTATTACTACTACTACTACTTATCATTTTTATAGCGCTACTGGACATGAAGAGACAGTCCTTGCTCAACAGAGCTTACAATCTAATTAGGACAGACAAACATGACAAATAAGGATAGGAACGATAAAACATGGGTACTGAACAAGTGAGTAAGGGTTAGGAGTTAAAAGTTGCATCAAAAAGGTAGTCTTTTAGACTAGATTTGAAGATGACCAGAGATGGAGCTTGACGTACCAGCTTAGGAAATCTATCCCAGGCATATGGTGCGGCAAGATAAAAGGAATGAAGTCTGGACTTAGCAGTGGAGGAGAAGGGTGCAGATAAGAGAGATTTACGCAGTGAATGGCGTTCCCAGGGAGGAGTGTAGGTAGAGATAAGAGTGGAGAGGTACTGAGGAGCTGCAGAGTGAATGCACTTGTAAGTCTATGAGAGGAGTTTGAACTGTGTGTAGAAACAAATAGGGAGCCAATGAAGTGACTTGAGGAGAGGGCTAATATGAGCATAATGACACTGGTGGAATATAAGTTGTGCAGCAGAATTTTGAACAGATTGAAGGAGAGAGAGATGGCTTAGTGGGAGACCTGTGGAGAAGCAGGTTGGAATAGTCTTAAGCTAGAGGTGGTAAGAGTGTGGATAAGGGGTTGTGATAGTGTGCTCAGAAAGGAAGGGACAGGTTTTAGCAGTTTGTTGAATATGTGCAGCGAAGGAGAGAGAGGAGTCAAAGATGACCCTAAGGTAACTAGCTGATGAGACAGGGAGGTTGAGAGTGTTATCCACAGAGATAGAGAATGGGGGAAGAGGAGACGTTGGTTTAGGGGGAAAGATGAGAAGCTCAGTCTTGGTTATGTTTGTTTCAGATGGCGGTGAGACATCAGGCAGCAATGGCAGGCTGATACTTGGGCCTGGGTTCCTGCTGAAATTTCTGGTGTGGAGAGGTAGATCCTGGGAGTCATCAGCATAAAGGTGATACCGAAAACCATGGCATGAGATCAGAGTACCAAGGGAAGAAGTATAGATGGAGAAGAGAAGAGATCCCAGGATAGATCC
Source organism: Microcaecilia unicolor (assembly GCF_901765095.1). Taxonomy (NCBI): domain Eukaryota; kingdom Metazoa; phylum Chordata; class Amphibia; order Gymnophiona; family Siphonopidae; genus Microcaecilia; species Microcaecilia unicolor. Next base: position 361,811,073 of record NC_044035.1, read on the forward strand.
CTGAGGTACACCAACTGATAGTAGGATAGAAGTGGAGGAGGATCCACCAGAGTATACGCTAAAAGTACGATGGGAGAGATGAGAAGAAAACCAGGAAAGAACAGATCCCTGAAATTCAAGTGAGGACAGCGTTATCAAGGAGTAGACAGTGATCAACAGTGTCAAAAGCAGCAGATAGTTCGAGAAGGATGAAGATAGAATAGAGACCTTTGGATCTAGCCAGGAACAGGTCATTGGAAACTTTAGCAAGCGCCGTTTCAGTTGAATGAAGAGGGTGAAAGCCAGATTGAAGTGGATCAAGAATAGCTTGAGATGAAAGAAAGTCAAGACAATGGCAATGAACAGGATGTTCGAGTATATTGGATAGGAAAGGGAGGAGGGAGATGGGGCTATAGTTGGAAGGACAGGTTGGGTCCAATGAAGGTTTTTTTGAGGAGTGATGTGACTATGGCATGTTTGAATGCATCAGGAGCAGTTGCAGTGGAAATTGAAAGATGAGGATGAGACAGATGAAAGGGATGACAGTAGTAGAGAGAGAGTGCTAAGTACATTGGGTGGGAACTGTAGGATCGTTATCACAGGTAATAAATTATCCGTGACTCAGGTTCTCCAAACAGAACTATCTGCAGACAAATTATTCTGTACTAGGTCTAGGGGAGGGAACCTTGGAACCTATACAGTTACTTCCGAGAGAGAAGAATGTGACTGGAAAAGCAAGCTGGAATATATTAGTTTTATTGTAGATATCATGGATAAGAAAATATAGAATATATGCAAAATATATATAAACTCTGGCAAAGCTTTGGCTGAATACAAAATTACTGGCTGATAAAAATTACAATCATACGTCATGCTACTAAACACTAATTCTTACTGGTTACCAGATAAAATTACACAACTGATTGGTCAGGTTACACTATGTTACGAGGTAGTACAGTTATTAGCAACTTATCTCCTGATCACGGTATGACTTTAACCCGTCTCTTGCTCAGGTAATTACCACTCACTAAACCCAGACTATAATAAACCCGCGGGAGGTGGTAGAGAGGAAAACGGTAACGGAATTCAAACATGCGTGGGATAAACATAAAGGAATCCTGTTCAGAAGGAAGGGATCCTCAGGAGCTTAGCCTTGAATGGGTGGCAGAGACGGTTGGGAGGCGGGGCTAGTGCTGGGCAGACTTGTACGGTCTGTGCCAGGGCTGGTGGTTGGGAGGCGGGGATAGTGCTGGGTAGACTTATACGGTCTGTGCCAGAGCCGGTGGTGGGAGGCGGGGGATAGTACTGGGCGGACTTATACGGTCTGTGCTCTGAAAAAGACAGGTACAAATCAAGGTAAGGTATACACAAAAAACTAGCACATATGAGTTTATCTTGTTGGGCAGACTGCATGGACCGTGCAGGTCTTTTTCTGCCGTCATCTACTATGTTACTATGTAATAGGAAATAGATCACCAGGCTGACCTTTGTGGCAGTCTCTTGGGAGTTGCACAGGATACTTCCCAGACTCAAGCTGAGATTGCAGTGAGTCTTAGAGCCAGGACAGGCACTCTGCAGCAGACAGGGAGGGCCCAGGTCACTCCTTACAGGTAGCTGAACCACACGGTACTTTCCTCCAGATACACAGTTCATCAGTTGGTGGACCTTATTAGGTCCCACTGGTCTTCCTCCTGTATGAGGAAATGCTAAAGAGGTTAGAGCTTTTCAGCTCTTGGAAAAGAGACAGCTGAGGAGGGATATGATTGAGGTCTACAAACTCCTGAGTGGTGTGGAACAGGTGGAGATGAATCGATTTTTCACTCTTTCAAAAAGTACAAAGACCAGGGGACACTCAATGAAATTAATGGAAATACTTTTAAAACAAATAGGAGGAAATATTTTTTCACGCAAAGAATAGTTAAGCTCTGGAACTTGTTGCCAGAGGATGTGATGATGGTGGTTAGCATATCTGGGTTTAAAAAGGTTTGGACAAGTTCCTGGAGGAAAGTCCATAGTCTGTTATTGAGATGGACTTGGGCAAGCCACTGCTTGTCCCAGGATTAATAGCATGGATTGTTGCTACTAATTGGGTTTCTGTCAGGTACTTGTGACCTGGATTGGCCACTGTTGGAAGCAGGATACTGGGCTAGATGGACCATTGGTGTGACCCAGTATAGCTATTCTTATGTTTAATATTGGGGGTCAAAATAGGAAAGGAAGTGGTGGTTTCTGGCTCAAAACAATGATCTATGAGGGACATGAGAAAAATTGGTTTTGTTGTTCAGAGAATGTAGAGTGGAAGGAATTAGTGGGGTTCAGTAAATCCATAATGTTGCATAGTAACATAGTAAATGACGGCAGATAAAGACCTGTACGGTGCATCCAGTCTGCCCAACAAGATAAACTAATTTTACATGGTATGCAATACTAATTTAAACACCCCAGACTTACACCCTCCATATCTCAGCTTGAAAATCCTCGGGGTCACAATCAACCGTAACCTTACACTCAAGAGCCAAATGAACTCTACAACCAACAAAATGTTCCACTCTATGTGGTAACTCAAATGCGTGAAACCATTCCCCGAGGGAAACATTTTGCAACCTGATACAATCAATGGTATTAAGCCATGCTGACTATTGCAATGGAATCTATGCGGGATGCAAAGAGCAACTCGTAACGAAACTTCAGACCACTCAAAACACAGCAGCCAGACTTATATTCAGAAAAATGCGATTTGAAAGCACCAAACCTCTCCGAGAAAAATTGCACTGGCTTTCAAAATCTGCACCCTGGTGCATAAAATTATCTACTTCCAACTGAACTGAATGCATATCAGTTCAGTTGGAAGTAGCAGATAAATGGAACTAGATTTTTGGAATAACGGTTCTCATCCCACTATTAGTATATATGATATATTTATATACACTTTTGATAGTTTGTACCCCTGACGCAGCCTGAGGGCGAAGCGTGGCCACGTCGGGTATTCCAATAAATGCATTTGATTCCACTGCTTTGTTGTTTTTTTATTTACCAAAAGCTGTGAAAATAACGTACGACCATCTTAACTTCCGGAAGATAAAGACCAACCTTGTCAATAAGGCATGCCCTACCGACCCAACTTAAGTGCCTGAACCCTGCAACATAACGTAACCAAAGCTCGTAATGAACACTATATAACTCTCCTTCCCTACGATTCCCACTGTGTCTGTAACATATGAACATTATTCGATTATAACACCACTTATTTGATTACAACATCACTTTGTATTTGTTTCTCTACCGGAGTTATATATGTATGTGTGTGTATGTATATATACCCAAGTTTGATTTGTCCTTGCCTTTCTCAGGGCACAGACCTTAGAAGTCTGCCCAGCACTGTTCCTGTACTAAGTTCTGAAGCTAATGTTGAAGCCCCTTAAAATTTACACTCCAGCCATATCTATTCAGTCACGATCAGGGCGTAGACTTTAGAAGTCTGCCCAGTACTGGTTTTACTTCCCATTCACCGGTGTTGTCACCCAATCTCCCGAAACGCAAATCCCAAACCATTTTTGTAGCTTTTCTTTGTACCACTTCCTGTCTTTTTACATTTTTAGCAAGGTACAGCCTCCAAAGCTGAACAATACTCCAAGTGGGGCCTCACCAACAACTTGTAGAGGGGCATCAACACCTCCTTTCTTCTGCTGGTTATAACCCTCTCTATGCAGTCTAACATCCTTCTGGCCAAGGCCGTCACCTTGTCACATTGTTTCTTCACCTTCAGATCCTCCAACACCCGAAGGTCTCTGTCTTGAGCTGAGCTTACTAATCTCTCCCCTCCTATTTGGTAGCTCTCTCTTGGGTTTCTGCACCCCAAATGCATCACTCTGCACTTCTTGGCTTTACATTTTAACTATGTTAAAGAAACCCTTGTCACTTTTTTCTAAAAGATAATGTGTAAGAGATTAAAATATTTTAAATATGCGAATACTGCTCAGTGCATTACAATTGACCACAGTCAGTATCTGAGTAATGACACTGTCCAGACATCATAGCACAGGGAATGCCCCTGCCTGCCTTAATGCTGTTTAAATTAAATTGCTCAATGTTCAATGTAAATGAATACAGAAAAGCACTTAGCTTGTTGGGCATCAGCAACTTGCTCCCGTGGTGGAGGTGGGGTTCTCTGTGAGTGTCCTGGTCAATGCAATGTCAACATATTTGTGAAACCCACCTTCACCGTGTATTAAAAAGTTGAATCATCTTAATAAAAAAAAAGCTATCTGATCTTCTTTGTCCCTTAAACGGACCATGTTTCACTGGCCATCTTCAGGAGGACGGTAGCTGGAAAATAATAAGAAAATTTGTATATTTGACCACAAAACTCAGCAATATGCTTAGCGAAGTCTGTTTTAAAGTTTCTACAAGCAATATTAAGCCAAACACGAACAAACATCCTTGCTTTTGCTTCATCGATTTTAGAACCTGTTCAAGATGCGTCATCTGTTCCCAGTGCTCAACCAAAGGAGCATCTTTTCTTGTGAACTCTCAAATTTACAGCCACAACACTAGTGCGCATGGAGTCTCTCTGAAAGGGTGTGGGTACCATAGGACCTTGGTGCTTCTACAGCTAGATTAAGCTGCCAAACATCTTGCCCTTCTCTTCCTGGAGGCTGACCCTTTGACTGACATTAGCTGCTGAAGCATGTGCCATGTCTGTTATATGTGACCATCTCTGAGAAAAGGTGACTAAAGTCTCTAGAAACAAACAATTATTATTAGCATTTGTATAGCGCTACCAGACGCACGGAGCGCTGAACACCTGACACAGAGTCAGTCCCTGCTCAATAGAGCTTACAATCTAAAAATACAGACAAGACAATTAAGGGTGAGGAAAGTACAGGGTGAGAAGGAACAAGGAAAGGGGAATTGAGTAGTGGTTAGGAGCCAAAAGCAGTGGTGAAAAGGTGGGTTTTCAGCATAGATTTGAAAACGGGTAGAGATGGAGCTAGACGTACAGGCTCAGGAAGTCTATTCCAGGCATAAGACAAAAAAAAGGTTTTAATGAATTCTTTTAGAGCAAATAATTTGTTATACAACAGTTAACAATTTATCTTATATTCCGCAGTACAAAACCCTGGCTAAATCCAGGAATTACAAAATCTCCTAAAAGAAATACATTCTACATAATCTAGATACAGTATATAGAATCTAAATTACACTGACCTACAATAACAACAGATCTAACCCTTCTCCAATTCAAATTTTCAAAACAAATATGTCTTAAATGTCTAAAAGTCCCTTGTCCAATTTTGTAGCCTGAAAGGAAAACACATTTTCCATTTGTTTCTTTTCCTGCCCCTTAAGGAAGGAAAAGCAAACAAATTAGTGTTCCTAAAAAAAAACCCATCTGGTGGGTACTGCGAAAATAATAGTTAATCAAATAATAGGTGCCAACCTGAATAATATCTTGTATAATAAACAAGAAAAATTCTTGTTGCCAGTATAGGAAGCCAATGAGTTTTAACATTAAAATACTGAAAGGCGGTCAGGTTTTTTTTTTTTCAGTGAATAAATCAAGCGTAAAGCTGTATTTGGACTGCTTGTAGGTTGTTTTTTTTTCAACAATTGAGAGAGGCAGCCCAGGTAAATTACATTACAGTAACCTCATCCTTTTTATGTGAAAAATTAAAAAAGTTACAGAAATTCAAACATGTAACTATTAGAGACTGCTTATGGACCCATGATGTGAATAATCGGCCATTCTCAACACTTTGGATTTGCTACTTTAGTCACCTTTTCCTAGAGACAGTCATATATAGGCTCTACTGCTGAAGCTGTTCAAATAGATAGGGTGGGAGACCTAGGGGAATAGTGTAATGGAAGATCATGCAAAGGGTGTCAAGCTGCCCAACCCCATGCAGGACCTTCTCCTCCAATGTCTGCAGCACCTGTTGCTCCTGGGCTATTAGTGAATCCTTTCTGTAAGAATTTCCCCTGAGCTCCCTCCACTTACGATTTCAGGTCCTCTGCATCCACTTTGTTTTGGAAGATGAAATTCACCAGGTGGTAGATCCCAACCCATGCTTTCTGCCTTCTGCTTGAGCATTTCTGTCACCAGCACCATCCACCTCAACCCCATTGACCTACTCCATTTTGGTGAGGATTTGCTGTTTGCTAGCCATGTTTTTGTTAGGTCCATTACTGGTAACAAGGTTTCTAAAATGGGAAAATAGCCAAGCTGACCACATGCAAGTGACAGCAGCTCCACTTGATAATTTGTCTTATTTATTGTAATGTTCTGGTTTTAGTTATGTATTTCTGTGCCTAGAACTGTAGATAGTACAGGTTAACAGACAAAAACAAGCAACACTGGGCCTTCAAGACTAGGACAACAGGTCACCTGCTAATAAAGTACTCCTGTTGTCCTAGTCTTGAAGGCCCAGTGTTGCTTGTTTTTGTCTGTATACTTTGGTTGTATGCTGGCCCAGTGTTGCTTGTTTTTGTCTGTATACTTTGGTTGTCTGTTGTTTTACCCTCTCTATCTGTACTACTAGTACAGATTTAAAAAATGTTAAATAAGATAACCACCAGCTGGCCATGTATAAAGCTCCTACCCATATATGTCAGCCAGTTTGCATTTGGGTGGTACATGTGGAAATAACCTATACATGGTTAGGGGTAAATTCAGATTGATAATGCATATTGCATATTTCCCTTAATAGCTTTTCTGAAGCTCTGTGATCTATGAAGTAGCTGTTTCATCACAGCTCTAATGAAATGTCAGCTGTGAGTTGTCAGGACCTGATGGTTTTGCATTACCATATCTCTACTTATCTTGCCAGACAAGGGGAAAATGCTAGCAAACACTGTAGGCTCTGGCCAGGGATGAAGTGTTACTACCCAGGGGGGAGAGGCACAGGGGGGTGTTTGATGGTGTCAGTGTGGTTCTGATAATCTTTTTACTTTCTGTCTGTTAGACTGCACAGCAAGCCGCTCAGCGGAGCATCTCAAAAAGCACTTTGGATGTCTGCCCAGCACTGCTTTTTATCATTTATGTATTGGGGACAAGGCTGGCTTTAAGCGAGGGAGACAGGGGCACCTGCACAGGACCCCGTGCTCTTATGAGCCCTTCGCTTAACCCGGTCAGCACCTCTGTTTCCCTTCCCTCCCCTCTCACCCACAGTCCTATGTCTGCCCCTCTCTTTGAATCCTTTCCCCCTGCAGTCCAGCATCCCCCTTCTCTATGACCCCACCACCACCGCATTCTACTTTAAATAGTATCGCTCCCTGAGTCTAAAGCTTTGCTAACAGCAGCAATTCACCTGCTGCTGCTAAGGGCTGGTCTCAGAGCCTCCTTCCCTCTGAGGCACCCCGCCCCCTCTGATGTAACTTCCTGTTTCCTCAGGGATGAGACACGGCAAAAGGAAGGTTCCAGGATTAGCCCCTGCAGTTCAAGTGAATTGCTGCTACCGTCGGTGAGCTGTAGTATCAGGGAAGAAACACTGTTTAAAGTACAATATGGGGGGGGGGGGTGGGGAGGGAGATGCCAGAATGTGTGAGAAGGTATCAGAAAGAGGGGGAGATACTGGAATGGAGATGGGGGGACAGAGAGGAGCAGATGGGGAAGAAGTTCAGAGAGAATAGCAGATGCTGGACCATGGTAGTTTACTTAAAATCCGAATTCGAGGAGGGAGGTAGAGAAATATATGAACATTTTTTAATGTAATTTAATTTAATTCTGGCATTTATAATCCACTTAACCCTAGAGGGCTCACAACCTCTGTTTTTGTATCTGAGGTATTGGAGGGTTAAGTGACTTGCCCAAGATCACAAGGAGGTGTAGTGGGACTAAAAACACAGGATGCCAGGATCAACCATTAGGCCACTCCTCCACTCTTATGCATAGAGAAATTCTTACAGAAAGGTAAATGGCAGATCCTAACCTGGCCAGAAAGCCCAGGAGCAGCAGGTGCTGCAGACATTGGAGGAGGAGGTGGTGTTTTAACCAATGTATGTAGGCTGCTGTTTTAAGATGAGCTGGGGCCCCAAACAATGGTTTACAGCATGCCATTGAGAGAAGGGGATGAACAGTGTTTCTACCTGCATATAACTGAGCCAATGTCCGTTTCTCCATATACAAGGCAAATGAGGTGGGAAATTAGCCTTGCGCTGTTGCTTGAATATTGGGGTGTGTTGGCGATGTAATGGATCAAAGAAGCAGGAGACCTTGGTAGCAGATCTTGGAGATATACTTGAATTAACAAAATAGGTTTTGAATACTGTTCATTTCTGGATATCAGACAGAAAAATTGAGAGAAATAGAGTGTGTGTGTGAATAATTGTGCACTAATGTGGAGCAATGGCCTATTTCCCAATATCTATGGGGCTTGTTTGGGGCTAGTGGTTGGTGCAGCGGGGAGAGGGGGGAACAGCTGTGCCCTAATGGCCTCCATCTGGGTCACTATGAGGCCCATGACCTGGTTTAGGTCCTTGAGGGCCAGCAGCAGGCCCATCTGAGGGACTGGAGTTGCTAGACTTCACAGAGCAACCTTGGTAGATGGGCCTCATGGACACCCACATGGGAACACCCTGGAGCAATGTGAGACAGAACAAGAGGGGTCCTCAAGGGTCGGGAGAATGTTTTCTTCATGCTGTAGCTGCTGGCCTCCAGGCTGCCCTTCTGCTCTATCTCCAGAGGGATTGCCTTCAGAGAAGGATACCCCGATAGGTTCTCCGCCTCTTCTCCCTGCAGTGCAACTTCCAGAGGTGGGGTCCCTGCTGCTCCTTTCTTCTCCAGGGGGACTGGCTCAAGTCTGAGGAGGCCTGGACTGCTTCACTGCCTTCCACCTCCTGTTGCCGCTACGTCTTCATCTGCTGCTCCTCATTACTCCTCCAACTCCTTCTCCTCTTTATCACCATCTTCTGTCTCCTCTTCCTCCTCCTCTTCATTATCTACCTCTTTCTTCTGAGCTGTGAGAATGAGTGGCACATGTTTATATAACAGTTGCAAGGACAGTAAGTGTTACAGGGAACCCATCTTGATTTCCACTTCCACAGCCCATATGGGACTTTACTCCATCTCTCCCTCCCCTCCCCCTCCACCAACCAATAAGACATCTCTGCAACTGTCTCTGGCAGCGCTCGCAGAATGGTCTGTATGTCACATAACCGTCCTTTAAGGAGACACAGTAAATGTATACCTGTAGATTGGTGGCACAATCTATGACTGTAACTCATTTGGATTAGGCAACAGGATCTATTTGTGTTGCAAACAGGTTGTTATACAGAAGTTTCAAATGCTATTAAATACTAAGACTCGTTTGATTTTTAAGTGTTCAAAATTTGAAAGAGCTACACCTCTTCTGACATGCAAAATATAACCAACCACGTTAAATATAATTCAAAGAATTTTTTTCAAAAAAAAAAAAATATATATATACACACACACACTATCGCCCAAGCATACAAACATATAGAGAAATATTATTGACTAGTAAAAAAAGGCCCGTTTCGGTATGAAAGGAAACGGGCGCTAGCAAGGTTTTCCTCCCCCCTCCCTCGCTCTCTCCCTCTGCCCCCCCCCAAGTCCCACGGCCCCCTTTCCTCCCCTCCATTTTCCATGGCTTCCTCCCTCCGTCACTCTGCTTCACTCTGTTCTCCCTCTGAGTTGCAGGCCCCCCTCCCCTCTAAAATCGCCAACCCCCCTCTCTTACCGGGGTCCCTTTGGCAGCATTGAAGAGCGAACAAACTCAGCAAGTGTACTGCCTTTCCTGCTCTGAGCTCTGACTTTTGTCCCGCCCTCATTTCCGTTTGCGCAAGGTCGGGACCAGAGTCAGAGCGAAGAGAAGGGAAAGCAGCATACTCGAAGGGATGTATGATGTCAGTGTTATCTACTGCACGTAGCAGACCACATCCGAGGGAGCCACGGTCCCAGGCAGTGTCAGAACGTTGGAGGTGAGAATTATTATATAGGAAGAGTGCTCAGTTCACACTTCAGTCAGTTAACCAAGAGACTGTGTGAGTCGAGAACTATTGCACCAGTTATGTTCTCTCTCTGTGTATCAAATGTTACCACCCTTCAAGTGGTTTATACACATCCCTCAGTGATCCCAAAGTTGCAATTCCACCATGCAAAACATAAGTTTCATAAGTTGAGTAATTATTAAACCTCATAGACCTACCAACCAGAAAAACAACAAGATCAACACGCTTATACCTAAACCTTCACCATCCAAGCTGCAAAGGACTCGAATACAAATCAACCTATGCATCCAGCTTCTCCTATATAAGCACGCAACTTTGGAATTACAAACGGCCCAAAATACTGCGGCAAGATTGATATTTGGAAAATCTAAATTTGAAACTGCAAAACCACTCAGAGAAATTCTGCATTGGCTCCCTATAAAAGAACGAATAGCCTTTAAAATATGTACATTAATCCACAGAATAATCTACGGTGAGGTACCAGAATACATGCTTGAACTGGTTGATTTACCACCTAGAAACAGAACCAGTTCATCGCGATCTTATCTGAACTCACATTACCCAGACTGCAATGGCTTAAAGTATAAATCAATTTACGCCTCAAACTTCACTTACATTGGCACTCAACTGTGGAACGCCTTACCCAAATTAACAAAAACTACCCAGAACTACCTAAACTTTAGGAAATCATTGAAAACAGTATTGTTCAAGAAGGCTTATTCCCCAGGTTCAACATAATCAGAATTATCCCTTACTATTAATAAGATCCAATAGACTCTAATTACATCTTATCTTTCATATTTACTACTGATTAATTGTTATTTATATCCTACCCATCGTTGCCCAGAGTCACAAGGAGCTGCAGTGGGAATCGAACTCAGTTCCCCAGGATCAAAGTCCACTGCACTAACCACTAGGCTACTCCTCCACTCATTCCACCAATAAGAGCCAACCTCATCAGTGATGTCACAATGGCTTGATTGCCTGATACTTGGCTCACTTCTGATATTGTGATGTCATAAGGGAAAGGGGGAAAGGGAAACAGGACTTGATATACCGCCTTTCTGAGGTTTTTGCAACTACATTCAAAGCAGTTTACATATATTCAGGTCCTTATTTGTACCTGGGGCAATGGAGGGTTAAGTGACTTGCCCAGAGTCACAAGGAGCTGCAGTGGGAATCGAACTCAGTTCCCCAGGATCAAAGTCCACTGCACTAACCACTAGGCTACTCCTCCACTCATTCCACCAATAAGAGCCAACCTCATCAGTGATGTCACAATGGCTTGATTGCCCGATACAGTTCCCCAGGATCAAATCCACTGCACTAACCACTAGGCTACTCCTCCACTCATTCCACCAATAAAAGCCAACCTCATCAGTGATGTCACAATGGCTTGATTGCCCAATACTTGGCTCACTTCTGATATTGTGATGTCATAAGGGAAATGGGACTTGATATACCGCCTTTCTGAGGTTTTTGCAACTACATTCAAAGCGGTTTACATATATTCAGGTACTTATTTTGTACCTGGGGCAATGGAGGGTTAAGTGACTTGCCCAGAGTCACAAGGAGTTGCAGTGGGAATCAAACTCAGTTCCCCAGGATCAAAGTCCACTGCACTAACCACTAGGCTACTCCTCCACTCATTCCACCAATAAGAGCCAACCTCATCAGTGATGTCACAATGGCTTGATTGCCCGATACAGTTCCCCAGGATCAAATCCACTGCACTAACCACTAGGCTACTCCTCCACTCATTCCACCAATAAAAGCCAACCTCATCAGTGATGTCACAATGGCTTGATTGCCCAATACTTGGCTCACTTCTGATATTGTGATGTCATAAGGGAAATGGGACTTGATATACCGCCTTTCTGAGGTTTTTGCAACTACATTCAAAGCGGTTTACATATATTCAGGTACTTATTTTGTACCAGGGGCAATGGAGGGTTAAGTGACTTGCCCAGAGTCACAAGGAGTTGCAGTGGGAATCAAACTCAGTTCCCCAGGATCAAAGTCCACTGCACTAACCACTAGGCTACTCCTCCACTCATTCCACCAATAAGAGCCAACCTCATCAGTGATGTCACAATGGCTTGATTGCCCGATACAGTTCCCCAGGATCAAATCCACTGCACTAACCACTAGGCTACTCCTCCACTCATTCCACCAATAAAAGCCAACCTCATCAGTGATGTCACAATGGCTTGATTGCCCAATACTTGGCTCACTTCTGATATTGTGATGTCATAAGGGAAATGGGACTTGATATACCGCCTTTCTGAGGTTTTTGCAACTACATTCAAAGCGGTTTACATATATTCAGGTACTTATTTTGTACCAGGGGCAATGGAGGGTTAAGTGACTTGCCCAGAGTCACAAGGAGTTGCAGTGGGAATCAAACTCAGTTCCCCAGGATCAAAGTCCACTGCACTAACCACTAGGCTACTCCTCCACTCATTCCACCAATAAGAGCCAACCTCATCAGTGATGTCACAATGGCTTGATTGCCCGATACAGTTCCCCAGGATCAAATCCACTGCACTAACCACTAGGCTACTCCTCCACTCATTCCACCAATAAAAGCCAACCTCATCAGTGATGTCACAATGGCTTGATTGCCCAATACTTGGCTCACTTCTGATATTGTGATGTCATAAGGGAAAGGGGGAAAGGGAAACAGGACTTGATATACTGCCTTTCTGAGGTTTTTGCAACTACATTCAAAGCAGTTTACATATATTCAGGTACTTATTTTGTACCAGGGGCAATGGAGAGTTAAGTGACTTGCCCAGAGTCACAAGGAGCTGCAGTGGGAATCAAACTCAGTTCCCCAGGATCAAAGTCCACTGCACTAACCACTAGGCTACTCCTCCACTCCTCCACTGAATTCTAAGCTCTGAATGAGGCTTGCTGAAGGTGTTAGTTATAAATAGAATACAATTGGAAGAAGGATGTTTTCTTGAGGGTCAGTGTTGCTGTAGTGTGGAAATCTGGGATCTCTTATTGGACACTGTCAGCCTCATGGAGCGTTTAAAAGAGGGAGAGAAAGACAACAATCCTTTTTTCAGGGGGAATAGCTTTTCTGTTTCGTAGTTAGCTGCGTGAGACTGTAGACAGGTCCATGTTGGTTCTAATTTTGTTTTCCTTTCTTTCCCTAGGTAAGTGTAAGAATGGAAGGTGAAGTGAGTGCTGGGACCTCTGTGTACTGAGCTGTGCGTGAATTGCTTCTTTCTTAGTACCCAATTTATGTATCAACCAGTCGTATAAGCACAGCCTGCTCTTTGATGTTGCCTCTCCCCTGGGCTTTAGCCCCTCCTCATTAAGCTGGTACTAGCTATTGATTAGGAGCGTGTGTTGGAAAGAGTCTTACTTACTCCATGCATTATCTTGACAGATTGATCAGACCTGATTGAGAACCTCTTAAAAGAACGAACAGCTGTAATGGGGAAGTTGGACTCTGTCATCTGTTAGGGTGATTCTGGGAGCGAGAAGAACAAGGCTGACATCTTGGAGCAATTGTATTTACAATTAACATGGCTGAAAACGATTGCCTCTATTGATCCACCTTCCTGCAATTACATAGCCATTGTTTACATTCCAGTACTTCAGTTATAAAAAGGAAATCCAATAATTATTGCATTATTTAAAGTTAAAGTGCCATGGAGTTTGCTAGCTCCACTTGCTGCTTGATTTAACATAAAGTATAATTGGTGTGGAGTTCACAATTTTTAGATTTAAAATCCAACTCTATCTTCTCTTGCCCCTATCAAGTTACTTTCCAAAGTGTCCTCAGCCTTTCTCCATTTTGTTACATAGAAACTGAGAAAAATATAGGCAGATAAAGACCATATGGCCTCTGCAGTCTGCCCATCTATGCTATCTACTCCCTCTATCACTCCCTTAGAGATCCTTTCTACTTATCCCAAGCTCTCTCGAATTCCGATACTGTTTTCATCTCCACCACTTAGACTGGGAGCCGTTCCATGCATTCGCCACCCTTTCCAGGAAGACGTATTTCTTCAGGTTACCTTCTAGTTCTATCCACCACCAACTCCACATTCAACTCCTACAGCTTCATCCAGTTACTCACTGCAGCAATCCTTTCCTATTCCATCCTCACCCGTACTCCTGGTCAACCTCATGTGTTATACTCTGCATCTATGCCTTTAATCTGTCCTTCCCTTTTCCCTTGTCTCTCGTAAGCTTTCCTACTTGGGGAACTTGCTTTTGCTTCCTACTCTTTGGAACTTGCTCCGTGTGGATATTTGTTGCAAAACTTCTCACACAAAATTTAAAACTCTCTTGAAAACGTGGTTGTTTCAAACTGCCTTCCCTGACATGGTTTCTTTTTTATTTTATTATTTGAATATTTCCTCACATTTTGTTTTATGGTTTTTATTTCCTTGTGTACTGTTTTTTTTTCGTATATAATGGATAAGTATTATTCTATGAATCATTCCCTTCCTGTCTCTGACTAATGGTTTATGGGATTTTTAAATGTCTGTTTTTATGTTCACCACCATCACTGCTTCTCTTTGATGATCTCAAATGGTGGTATACCAAATTTTCAAAATAAATAAATGCTTAATCTTGCCTTTGCTTATCCAGTTCATCATTCTGAACAGAGTATGTGAAGGATAAAGGGGAAGAGAAAAGCCAAAAAACCAGGAAAGGAATTCACAAATGTTAAACACTCAAAGAAAAAAAAGCATGGGAGGGAGGGACTCGAAGATTGGAGTGTGGTGAATGATATAGGTAAGGTAACAGAGTAGATGATGGTAGATAAAGACCTGCATGGTCCAACCAGTTTGCCCAAAAAGATAAATTCGTAGCAAAAGGTAGACGTTTATTCTATAGGTATGGAGCAAAAGGTCGCAATATTTAGATCTGTAGGACTGAACATGCAGAATAGGACCAAATAGATGAGAATGTATAAATCAAAGTCCATGGAATTAATAATACCTTGGCAGAAGGCTGTGAGGGAGAGGAAATAAAATAGTTTGTTGTGAATAAATGTAAAGTTTGTGTATATTGGTGTAGGATCCCTAGCAAGTGTAGATGGTGAAATACAAGAAAGTACACAAACATGGCAGGTAACATGGAAGATGAATTATACCATTGAAATAAGCATTAGAGGGAAACTGTGGAGTGTAGAAGTAGATCAGTGAGAGCTGGGGTTATCATGGGGAAACTGAGTGAACATGAATGCATTGCAAGTATGCAGAAGAGAAGAAATTTCCAAATATAAATGAAATGTGCAGAAAGTACATTTTAACGTGGGAAGCTAAAAACCTAATGTAGTGCCCATAATGAAGCGATATTTCAAGCTAACACTGAGTTATTGGAGTGGCCTTTCTTCCATTAGTGCTGTGTTCTGAGGAAGCTAGAAGAATGGTCTAAGGTTTGGCAAAATTCAATGCGAAGAAATGCAAAGTGATGCATTTAGGGAGTAGAAACCCACGAGAGACTTGTGTTAGGCGGTGAGAGTCTGATAGGTACGGACGGGGAGAGGGATCTTGGGGTGATAGTATCCGAGGATCTGAAGGCGACGAAACAGTGTGACAAGGCGGTGGCCGTAGCGAGAAGGTTGCTAGACTGTATAGAGAGAGGTGTGATCAGCAGAAGAAAGGAAGTGTCGATGCCCCTGTACAAGTCGTTGGTGAGGCCCCACCTGGAGTATTGTGTTCAGTTTTGGAGGCCTTACCTTGCAAAGGATGTTAAAAAAAATGGAAGCGGTGCAAAGAAAAGCTACGAGAATGGTATGGGATTTGCGTTCCAACATGTATACCCTGGCGGAAAGGAGAAACAGGGGTGATATGATACAGACGTTCAAATACTTGAAAGGTATTAATCCGCAAAAAAATCTTTTCCAGAGATGGGAAGGCGGTAGAACAAGAGGACATGAAATGAGATTGAAGGGGGGCAGACTCAAAAAAGATGTCAGGAAGTATTTTTTCATGGAGAGGATGGTGGATGCTTGGAATGCCCTCCTGCGGGAGGTGGTGGAGATGAAAACGGTAACAGAATTCAAACATGCGTGGGATGTGCATAAAGGAATCCTGTGCAGTAGGAATGGATCCTCAGAAGCTTAGCCAAAATTGGGTGGCAGAGCAGGTGGGGGAAGAGAGGTTGGTGGTTGGGAGGCGAGGATAGTGGAGGGCAGACTTATACGGTCTGTTCCAGAGCCGGTGATGGGAGGCGGGACTGGTGGTTGGGAGGTGGGAAATACTGCTGGGCAGACTTGTACGGTCTGTGCCCTGAAAAAGGCAGGTACAAATCAAGGTAAGGTATACACATATGAGTTTATCTTGTTGGGCAGACTGGATGGACCATGCAGGTCTTTTTCTGCCGTCATCTACTATGTTACTATGTTCTGCCATACAGGAGAGTGGGGCTTGATTTCTGTTCTTTGGATTGTCAAAGGTCCGAAATTCAGGGGAGGCAGCATAACTAGTGAAGGTGAAGAGGGTTTTTCAGCATTGCACATTTGTTCCTGGTTCAGTGGCCAACCGGGCAGGCTCCATTGGTCTCTGAATGCTTGACACCTACTGCCTCCAGCTGAGGAAAAAGGGTGGTAGTTCCCTCTCCATTTTCCTGGGGAAAAAAACACCAAAATAAGTGTGGTTCTGAACAAGGCTGGCAGTATTCCAAAGTTTAAGTACCAGCAATGTATTAAGAGTGGGGATATTAACGTCTTTTAAGCATAACCCTTCAAAGAATCTTATACAGTACATTCCTATAAACCATCATATAACAATTCAGATAGAGAAACCAATCCCAACACATTAGTACCAGCTTGAAAAGGCACTCTGATATGTTGCCCATTTCCAGTTGTTTCCCCCATTCTCCTTCCCACTGTACCAGGGGCATAGCCAGACAGCAGATTTTGGGTGGGCCTAGGCAAGAAGTGGGTGAGCACCAAGTGTTCTCCCCCCCCCCCCCAACCACCAAAAATATATCTCAGCTGGCAGGAAAATGCTTCTTTCCACCTTGGCAGTCTTAAGTAGGCATGCGCTGAAAACTGAGCATGCGCAGGTGCCGGTATCATGGAGAGTAGCGTTTTCGTTACCATTAGGGGGAAGTCTTCAACTGGCAGAGCTTGAGATCCCCACCAGCTATCGTTAAACGTGTGCTACTGTTGGGTGGGCCTGAGCTCTAAGTGGGTGGGCCACAGCCCACCCAGGCCCACCTGTGGCTACGCCACTGCACTGTACAGCAGGTTTTGTCCACAGGCAGGAGTACAATTGGACTGGTGACTTTTGAAAGTCCCAGAAGGATGTATAATGCCTGACCTGACTTGTCTCGGCTGATGTGTCACAGAGCTCCACCCCCTCCACCTCCCTCCTTTTGAGAGGGGTCTCTGCACTTCAGACCACTCTCTTGCCTGAGCTGCCTAGGGTTGTCCAATGTCTGCCTCCTCTGGCCTATCTGCCTCAACTGCAGCTCATACTTGCTGCTTTTGGCTCCTAGCCACTACTCATTTGCCTCCCCCCTTGTTCCTTCTCACCCAGTACTTCCCTCGCCCTTAATTGTCTTGTCTGTCTGTATTATTTTTGATTGTAAGCTGTATTGAGCAGGGACTGTCTTTCTGTGTCAGGTGTTCAGCGCTGCGTGTGTCTGGTAGCGCTATATAAATGCTAATAATAATACTTGAGGCTCAAAGTCAAGCAGGGCTGCTTTATTTAATTTTATTTATTTATTTATTGCATTTGTACCCCACATTTCCCCACCTATTTGCAGGCTCAATGTGGCTACATAGTATCGTCAGAGGCGTTTGCCCAGTCGGTGGATAACAAATAGTGACCGTATGAGGTATAAGTGGGGGATTGGAATGGATGAAGATTGCATGTTGTCCTGTTCGATCATAGTCATACTGTGTTGGTAGGTGAAGGGGGTTACGTGGGGTCGTTGGGGTAGGCCTTTTTGAATGGAGAGTAAAGAAGCCCTTGTAGTCTGGGCATGCACTTCTGACTGATAGATGAATAAACATGTCATTTAGCCTGGAGCAGCACCATAAACAATTAGGAAGACCAACGAGCATAACTTAAAAACAGTACATGCCTGTACCAGCAACCAACGCAATTTCTCCAACAGGGCTGTGGCTGTATCAAACTTTGGTACCTTAAAAAATTAAGCAGGTTGTAGTATTTAATAAAGTTTGACGTTTCTGTAAACCTATATCTTTACAGCCCATATAAACAATATTTCAGTAGTCGATATGAGGCAACACCAACGTTTGTGCAATCATTCTAGACAACTCTGGCTTAGCGTTGGGCCTGGTGCTTATGCAGCTCAAATGCTTCCATGCCAGGGGAATGGCAGTGTGTTTGTTCATTGGCTCTTCCCCTGCCAAACTCGGTGGTATCGGAATTAATGTGGAACCTTCCTTCACTAATTTACTTCTGACACCATGTAATGTTGTAAAATGCTCCATTTCAACAACTCGCTTTATTTTTCTAGCACAGCAACAGCAAGAAGTGCGGAACTGTCCCGCGACACACCCTCCAGCACTTTGAGAGCTCATAGAGACGTGTATAACTCTTTCCCCAGTGCTCTCTATTTGTCTGTCAGATTATTGCACATAATTGAAGTTTTTAAAGTACTGTGTTCCCTCTTCCTTTTCATTAGCTTTGCTTACAATTATTTTCATTATATTTGTTTTAATTATTATTGAAGTTGTTCTAAGGTGGAGTGTTCATCAGGTATCGTCTTATCTGTATGCGTCTTCCTAATTTTAATTGCACATACTATATGGATAATTACGTATCTATTTTTATGATAATTGATGTACTTTTGATGTTCTTCAAAATTAAACATCTCACGATTTGGACATTTTTTTCTACATGTGTAAATACCTATATATGCACGTGACAATATGGTATTCATCATTTATTCCTTTAATTTGAAAGGCAGTTATATCAAATTTGAATATAAACATATCTTATGTTTATTATGCATTTCTACTATCAATTTATAGATTTATAATTTTTACCTTTATGCTATATCAAATACAAATGAAGAACAAAATCACTGAATAAAGTTTCCACTCAGTCTATAGATAGTGATCAATCCAAATAAACTTGTCTGTTCAGGGAATCTTCATCATACAAATCACTCTTACATTTTAGTTAACGGAAGGAAAAGAGCCTCCATTATTGCTGAGACCTTCAATAGCATTCACGGGAACTTCATATTATAGCTGCATTCAATCATCTGCTCAAAAACCTCCGTATTGATTATATATTTCTTTTTCTTCAAAATGATTTATCATTTCCACAGGTCCAACTGAAAACCCTTGTATTCAAAACACTGAACGTAGGAAAGAGACTTATCTTTTAATTGGACAGTTGTCAAGTCCTTGGAATCTGTTTCTTGGACATAGAATGAAGGGTTTCTACTTATAATGGAGTCCTTGGAAATTGTATTTACTGCAGTATAGTAATTTCATCTGGAACCAGGTTCCACTGATCCTTGGACATCCCTACATTCCACCCCTCCCCCTCCCCAAAACAAACAAAAAAAATTGTAAGTATTATGTGTAGAGCTTTTGCTCTGATTCTGGACAATAACTAGGCAGCCACCTATGCAACACTAATGAAAGACTAAGTACCTGACTGAAAATAAAACTTGCCCTTTTGGCTTTAATAGGAACTCTTACCTCACATTTAATCATGCTGGCATTGTTTGTTTTCCATCAACCTTTTCTAAAACATTTGGTGTAGACTTCTAAAACTGATTATGTTGAGTGTTCACATAATATACAAACTTTTAACCTTCGCAAGCCCATTTTTAATTTATGTAATTTACTCGCTTTCCCATTTTATTTATTTATTTACTTGTAACATTTGTATCCCACATTTTCCCACCCATTAGCAGGCTCAATGTGGCTTGCATAATACCGTAAAGGTGATCGCCAGGTCCGATAGATGTTAAATACAGTATATAGTAAGTGTCAGGTAAGGTAAAGGTATACAAGTACAATAAGGCGCAAGGAAATAAGGAATATATGATGTAAGGTTTTGATGCATTGCAGAGTTGAGGCATTTACGTTGGGTCAGTAGGGTAGACCTTGCAGAACAGGTCTTTAATAATCGCCTGAAGTTTAGATGGTCATGGATCGTTTTCACACTCTTTGGTAGTGCATTCCACGTTTGTGTACCTAAGTAGGAGAAATTGGATGCATAGGTTGATTTGTATCTGAGTCCAATGCAGCTTGGATAGTGGAGGTTCAAATAGGTACGTGACGCTCTGGTTCTGTTTCTGGTCGGAAGATCTATCAAGTCAACCATGTATCCTGGGGTTTCACCGTAGATAATCTTGTGGGCTGAAGAGCAAATTTTAAAGGTAATGCGTTCCTTGATTGGGAGCCAGTGAAGTTTTAATCGGAGATGTTTAGCGCTATCGAATCGTGTTTTGCCGAATATCAGCCTGGCAACTTTTTTTTAAAGTAAAATGCTACAGTAGTTCTCCAAAGTACCCTCCCACTAGTAATTAGATGAAATTTGATTGTGTTGTGATTGCTATTGCCAAGCTGTGACAACAGATCCAGCATCAGTTAAAGGATACTTTGATGAAACTGCACTGCAGACATTTGGTACATGCCCTTTTTACCTCTTGGTTGGACTATGAATATAAGAATAGCCATACTGGGTCAGACTAGTGGTCCATCTGGCCCAGTATCCTGTTTCCAACCGTGGCCAATCCAGGTCACAAGTACCTGACAGAAAACCAAGTGTGGTATATGCTGACTTGCCAAATTCTCAGCTTATACACTTTGAAAAATTACAAAATACATTAGAATTTTAAGAAATGCTCAAATATACATAGGCGCCCCGTATAAGAGGCTTGGGGAGGCTAAGCCTCCCCAGCCCAGCTGTGACCTACCCCGCCTGCCTCGTCTTCCTCCAAATGTCCCGAGACTCCTGTCCCGCTAAATTCTGCCTCTGCTTCTGTTGAGCAGCGACAGGAACAAGCACAGATCGTTAGGCTGCGAGCATTGAAAGGGGGCAGAAGGAGGCAAATACAGCCTGGCGAGGTTCCCTCTCCTCTGAAACCAGTACAAAAGCTGCTGGTGACTGGCAGCTGAGGGTTTTCAGGGAGAAGAGCTATGAACCAGACGCCACAGCACAAGTGCTTATGTTTGCTCACATTTAAGTCTGTTGCAGGGAACAAAGGCTTTTAATATCAGAAGAGAGCTGTGCAAACTCCATCCTGGGCTGTGCTAATGAATTGGAGCCCCACCCCCTTTTCCCTCTCAAAAATGATTGCCCTTGGAGACAAAGATTTATTATGAATGGATCTATTAACACCTCCTGGGTCCGGGGAAAGATACACCAACCTTTTTTTTCTCAGTGGTTACAAGTGGCCTGGCAGCAGCTAAACTGCTTTTATGTAAGTGTTTCTCCCCCCCCCCCCCCCCCAAAAATAAGTAAGTGGCTCTTAAAGCACTCTGACGCAGCCTCTGTAAAATTATGCTCCCTGTAAAAAGTGACTTTTTAATCCTAATGTTTACTGATTCTCTTTAGGCTAATTCCTGCTGAAAAGTGGAGATGAACAAGTGAATAGGAGTTACAAGCAGGCTGTAGCTTGACGTACTGATTCAGGAACACTATAAGGAAGTGACGTGAGGATGCTGGAGGAGAGAGAGAAAAAGTGGAAACGTGTAGGGGAGAGCCAGGCGGGACATGCAAAAGAGCAGGGGAGAGCCAGAGAGAGATGGGGAGAGAAAGAGGGGCCATGGAAGAGAGCAGGGGAGAGCCAGGGACATGGAATAGTGCAGGAAAGAGCCAGAGATGAATGGGGAGAGAAAGAGGGGGCCATGGAAAAGAGCAGGGAAGAGCCAGAGAGAAGATGCTGGATGGAAGAGGGGTACAGAGAGAGAGAGAGGGGACATGGGCAGGAGAGAGAGAGAGAAGCTGCTAGGGAGAAACTGGGGGAGACCCTAGCTGTCAGACGGAGAAATGCTGAATGAAAGGAGGGAGAAAGAGGGAAAATGCTGGAAGGAGGGGGCAGAAAGAGGGAAGACACTAGAAGGAAGGGTAGGAAGGGAAAGAGGAAAGATACTGGAAGAATGGGGAGAGACAGGACATGCTGAATGGAAAAGGGTCGAGAGTGAGAACTGTCTAGAAGGAAGCGAGACAGAGGGAGACAATGGACGGAAGGATTGGGAGAGGGTAATGGGTAGAAGGATGGAGAGAGAAAGAGGGATGACACTGGATGGAAGGGTAGGAGAGAAAGAGGGAAGGTGCTGGACATGGATGGATGAAGGGGAGGGAAGACTGGAAGCAGATGCAAATGGATGGAGGGCAGGGAAGAGAGGAGAAGTCTCCAATGACCTATTACTGGCTAAATCCAGAGGTCTCTATTCCATCCTCATTCTTCTTCATCTTTCCGCTGCTTTTGACACTGTCAATCACAGCATACTCCTCGATATCCTGTCCTCACTTGGATTCCAGGGCTCTGTCCTTTCCTGGTTCTCTTCCTACCTCTCCCTCCGTACCTTCAGTGTTCACTCTGGTGGATCCTCTTCTACTTCTATCCCTCTGCCTGTCGGCGTACCTCAGGGTTCTGTTCTTGGTCCCCTCCTCTTTTCTATCTACACTACTTCCCTTGGTTCATTAATCTTATCCCATGGCGTTTCCTACCATCTCTATGCTGATGACTCCCAAATCTACCTTTCTACCCCTGATATCTCACCTTGCATCCAAACCAAAGTTTCAGCGTTTGTCTGACATTGCTGTCTGGATGTCTCAACGCCACCTGAAATTAAACATGACCAAAACCGAGCTTCTCATTTTTTTCCCCCAAACCCACCTCCCCACTCCCCCGTTTTCTATTTCTGTTGATGGCTCTCTCATTCTCCCTGTCTCCTCAGCTCGAAACCTTGGGGTCATCTTTGACTCTTCTCTCTCCTTCTCTGCTCATATCCAGCAGATCACCAAGACCTGTCGTTTCTTTCTTTACAACATCCGTAAAATCCGCCCCTTTCTTTCCAAGCACTAAACCAAAACCCTCATCCACACCCTTGTCACCTCTTGTTTAGACAACTGCAATCTGCTTCGTGCACATGGATGGAGTGGAAGGGAGAGAGGAGAAATGCTGGACATGGATGGAGGGGAGGGAAGACAGAGGAAGTACATGCACATGGATGGAGGGGAGGGGAGTGAGGAGAAATGCTAGATATGGATGGAGGGAAAATTGCTGAATTTAAGGGCTGGATCGGAACACTTTGAGGGCAGATGTTGAAACTGGAGAAAGGATAGGGACAGGGCTAAAGGTGGTAGACAGGATGTATAAGGACACAGGAGGATGGTGGACATGGTGAAAGAAAAAATATCAAATGGAACGAAGACACTGCATAAAACAGAAGACACTGGGACCAAAGCAAATAGAAAAACTAAATGATCAGACGACAAAGGTAGAAAAAAGTATTTTATTCAGAATTTATTAACTGGAATATGCCAGCTTTTGGAAATGTGCATCTGTGATATTTTGCATGTAAGTTTCAATTTTTCTAGTATTGCTGCATGCTGAGTCTGACTTCTTGAGGTAACTTTCCAGTTCAGTATTTTGCCTTCATATCTGTTGTGTCATGTGTTTTTCACGTGTGATCAAGGTGCAGTATCCTGCTAGTGTGTAGTATTTGCAGCCCTTTTTGTTTTGTTTTTTTCACTACTACTATTTAGCATTTCTATAGCGCTACAAAGCGTACACAGCGCTGCACAAACATAGAAGAAAGACAGTCCCTGCTCAAAGAGCTTACAATGTAGTAGACAAAAAATAAAGCAAACAAATCAATTAATGTGTAGAGGAAAGAGGAGGGTAGGTGGAGGCGAGTGGATACAAGTGGTTACGAGTCAAAAGCAATGTTAGAGGTGGGCTTTCAATCTAGATTTAAAGATGGTCAAGGATGGGGCAAGACGTAGGGGCTCAGGAAGTCTATTCCAGGCATAGGGTGCAGCAAGACAGAAGGAGCAAAGTCTGGAGTTGGCAGTAGCGGAGAAGGGAGCAGATAAGAAGGATTTATCCAGGGAACGGAGTGCACGGGAAGGGGTGTAGGGAAGGATGAGTGTGGAGAGATACTGGGGAGCAGCAGAGTGAGTACATTTATTGGTTAGTAGAAGTTTGAACAGGATGCGAAAACGGATAGGGAGCCAGTGAAGCGACTTGAGGAGAGGGGTAGTATGAGTAAAGCGACCCTGGCGGAAGACGAGACGGGCAGCAGAGTTTTGAATCGACTGGAGAGGGGAGAGGTGACTAAGTGGGAGGCCAGCACGAAGCAGATTGCAGTAGTCCAAACGAGAGCATGGTTTTCTCTTTGCAGTGTACAGGAACAGTTACCTGTGTTTTCTTATTGAGAAGGCGGACAATTGCTTCAGGTGCAGCTATGGATTTTGCTACATCTAGCACCATCTGTCCAGCCTGGGGAGAAAGGTTCTGTCAGAACCAGGAGAACAGCAAACATTCCACTGTCCGAGGTAATGTAATGGTGTTTTAGAGCCTGGTGTAATTACAGTACTGCCTTTCCACGCATAAGGTCGTAGCTCGTCCTTGGAATTAGTGCTGTTATGGTTTGGCAAGGTTATGAGTGTGTTTTTGCACAAGTTTGTGTATAGTGTTTTGCAGTGGAGAGATTGTGTATTGGCCTTACTGAGGTGGCACCAAAACATCAGAAAGGGTTTTAGAGCCTAAATCATGACACACTACCTTTTGAAGGATCTACATATGGTCGTTAATAAAAGGAGCTCATTGTGAACACTATCCACCCTAAAAGGGTGTTTTGTGGCTCTACATGAGAATTGTGATGATATGATCCCTTGTTTCATATTGTTGACGGTCTGCATTTTCCGTATGGGTGGTATATTGGTTTATTAGAGTCTGCCCAGTGTTATGATACAGTAAGGTCCTGAGTTTGTTTTTGCACAAAGTTGTGCATAGTGTTTTGCAGTTGAGCAATTGTGGTTAGTATGTGCTTTGAGCAACCACTTTATTCTTTGACATATGATACATATCTAATATCTAAATTTAATAAAAGGTATTGTGACTCTTTTATTTTTACTTATTTTTTTTCTGTGTTGTCA
Organism: Microcaecilia unicolor; assembly: GCF_901765095.1. NCBI lineage: Eukaryota > Metazoa > Chordata > Amphibia > Gymnophiona > Siphonopidae > Microcaecilia > Microcaecilia unicolor. The sequence continues at coordinate 361,836,107 of NC_044035.1, forward strand.
GACAATTATGGATATAAGCCCCGCCCCCGGCTCCACCCCTAACCCCACCCCCTTTAGCTTCCTCAAACAGTTGGGCCACCGACCGCCTATGCTCAGATATTTGATCATGTGACCCCCTTGTTTATAAAGTATCATTGGTTACCCATATTTTTCAGAATCAAATTTACATTTTTATCTATATCACAGTCCCCTGTGGGAACAACCACCTTTGTACTTGAGTTGGTGAACAATAATTTATATCTCCTTACAGGATCACAGAATGTCGCTACCACATTTCTTGAGGACACATTGATCAGCAATGAGGGAAAGGACGATATAATGATTAAGTTTTAATTAGATATGTTTATCCTGCCTTGAATCTCAAACTGAGGGAGTTGACGGGTGAATAAGCCTTCTATAACATAACATAATTAAAAGATGTTTAGTTACCACTGTACCGGCTGCAATTACAGATTAACCTTCCTCCCTCAGAAAATGTGAATTGTAAGATTAACTATTTTGAGTTTTTCTTATTTTCTTTGAGATTTGTTTTCCTGATCTTGGATCTCCCAATTGTGGACAATTATATAATATATATTGATGAGAGAAAATGTTTTCTGTTTCCTTTATATTAATTTCTGTTTTTCCTTACATTTATGTGATAAATGTGAATGTAATTAAGTAAATGATAAATAAAATAATTTAAAAAAAGGAGAAAAGGCGGCTGAGGGGAGATATGATAGAGGTCTATAAAATAATGAGTGGAGTTGAACGGGTAGACGTGAAGCGTCTCCTAGAACGAAAGCATCACCCTGGTGAGGTAGGAAGTACTCCTGTAGCCAGGACCTGCCCACCAGGGGATGTACTATCCTCTCGTACCGAGGATATGTCTCCAAGTGCTGCCCGGGAGGGAAAGGTTAGGACAGCCGTTGTAGTTGGTGATTCGATCATTAGGCATATAGATAGCTGGGTGGCTGGTGGATGTGAGGATCGCCTGATGACTTGCCTGCCTGGTGCGAAGGTGGCGGACCTCATGCGTCACCTAGATAGGATTTTAGATAGTGCTGGGGAGAAGTCGGCTGTCTTGGTACTTGTGGGTACCAATTACATAGGAAAATGTGGGAGAGAGGTTCTGTAAGCCAAATTTAGGCTCTTAGGTAGAAAGCTCAAATCCAGATCCTCTAGGGTAGCATTTTCTGAAATGCTACCTGTTCCACGCACAGGGCCAAAGAGACAGGCAGAGCTCCGGAGTCTCAATGCATGGCTGAGACGATGGTGCAGGGAGGAGGGTTTTAGATTTGTTAGGAACTGGGCAACATTCTGGGGAAGGGGGAGCCTATTCCGAAACGATGGGCTCCACCTTAACCAGGGTGGGACCAGGCTGCTGGCATTGGCATTTAAAAAGGAGATAGAGCAGCTTTTAAACTAGAAATGGGGGGCAGGCCGACAGTCGGTCAAAAGCACACGGTTCAGGATAAGGTATCTTGCAAGGATACCTCACAAGCAGGGAAGATAGGGTTTCTGGGTAGTGAGGTTGCACAACAGACCATGGTAGGCCAGGTGCCCTTAAACACAACTAAAGATCAGACAAAAGATGGCAAATCAGTAGTGTCAAGTACTAAGCATCGTGCAAATAGGAACAACAAACATACTCTGAAATGTCTATATGCCAATGCTAGGAGTCTAAGAAATAAGATGGGAGAGTTGGAATATATTGCACTAAATGAAAAATTGGATATAATAGGCATTACTGAGACCTGGTGGAAGGAGGATAACCAGTGGGACACTGTCATACCGGGGTACAAAGTATATAGTAGTGATAGGGTGGACCGGACTAGTGGAGGGGTAGCATTGTATATTAACGAGAGCCTTGACTCAGATAGATTACAAATTCAGCAGGACACAAATCACACCTTTGAATCATTGTGGGTTGAAATTCCATGTATAAAAGGGAAAAGGACGGTGATAGGAGTGTACTACCGTCCGCCTCGCCAGGATGAGCTGGTAGACTCAGAAATGATGAAAGAAATCAGAGACGCAAACAAAATGGGCAGTGCGATAATAATGGGTGACTTCAATTACCCAAATATAGACTGGGTAAATGTAACATCGGGACACGCTAGAGAGGTACAATTCCTTGATGAAATCAAGGACAGCTTTATGGAGCAGCTGGTGCAGGAGCCGATGAGAGAAGGAAAAATTCTAGACTTGGTCCTTAGTGGAGCGCATGATCTGGTGAGGGACGTTATGGTACTGGGGCTGCTTGATAACAGTGATCATATGATCAGTTTTAATATTGACCTTGTATTTGACTTCCTGTGTATAGATACTTCGTTAGCGTTTAACTTTAAAAAAAGAGACTGATAAAATTACTACTACTACTACTACTATTTAGCATTTCTATAGCGCTACAAGGCGTACGCAGCGCTGCACAAACATAGAAGAAAGACAGTCCCTGCTCAAAGAGCTTACAATCTAATAGACAAAAAATAAATAAAGTAATCAAATCAATTAATGTGGACGGGAAGGAAGAGAGGAGGGTAGGTGGAGGCGAGTGGTTACAAGTGGTTACGAGTCAAAAGCAATGTTAAAGAGGTGGGCTTTCAGTCTAGATTTAAAGGTTGCCAAGGATGGGGCAAGACGTAGGGGCTCAGGAAGTTTATTCCAGGCGTAGGGTGCAGCGAGACAGAAGGCGCGAAGTCTGGAGTTGGCAGTAGTGGAGAAGGGAACAGATAAGAAGGATTTATCCATGGAGCGGAGTGCATGGGAAGGGGTGTAGGGAAGGACGAGTGTGGAGAGATACTGGGGAGCAGCAGAGTGAGTACATTTATAGGTTAGTAGAAGAAGTTTGAACAGGATGCGAAAACGGATAGGGAGCCAGTGAAGGGTCTTGAGGAGAGGGGTAGTATGAGTAAAGCGACCCTGGCGGAAGATGAGACGGGCAGCAGAGTTTTGAACCGACTGGAGAGGGGAGAGGTGACTAAGTGGGAGGCCAGCAAGAAGCAGATTGCAGTAGTCTAAACGAGAGGTGACAAGGGTGTGGATGAGGGTTTTGGTAGAGTGCTCGGAAAGAAAGGGGCAGATTTTACGGATGTTGTAAAGAAAGAAAGGACAGGTCTTGGCAATCTGATGGATATGAGCAGAGAAGGAGAGAGAAGAGTCAAAGATGACCCCAAGGTTTCGAGCTGAGGAGACAGGGAGAATGAGAGAGCCATCAACAGAAATAGAAAACGGGGGGAGCGGGGAGGTGGGTTTGGGGGGGGGGGGGGGGAATGAGAAGAACGGTTAAAAAAAAACCTAGGGGAGCAACTGAGAGGGTAAAAACTGTACAACAGGCATGGACGCTGTTCAAAAATACCATCCTGGAAGAAGGATGAACCGGAAGAAGGAACCGTCTGAAAATAACAAGAAGCAGCATAAGGAGTGTCAAAGCAAATGCAAGGTGCAGATAAAGAAGGTCAAGAATTCATTCAATCTCTCCGCTACGTCTTTGTCTTCCTTGATCACCCATTTTACCCCTCGGTCATCTAGCGGCCCAACCGATTCTTTTGCCAGCTTCCTGCTTTTAATATACCGAAAAAAATTTTTGCTATGTTTTTTTGCCTCTAATGCTATCTTTTTTTTGTAATCCCTCTTGGCCTTCTTTATCTGTGCCTTGCATTTGCTTTGACACTCCATATGCTGCTGCTTGTTATTTTCAGACGGTTCCTTCTTCCATTTTCTGAAGGCATTTCTTTTAGCCCTAATAGCTTCCTTCACCTCACTTTTCAACCAGGCCGGCTGTCTTTTGGAGTTCCGTCTTTTCTAATTAGTGGAATATGTTTGGCCTGGGCCTCCAGAATGGTATTTTTGAACAGCGTCCACGCCTGTTGTACAGTTTTTACCCTCTCAGTTGTCCCCCTAAGTTTTTTTTTTTTTTTTTCCCACCGTTCTTCTCATTTTATCATAGTCTCTTTTTTTAAAGTTAAACGCTAACGTATTTGACTTCCTGTGTATAGTTACTTCAAGGTTGATATTAAAACTGATCCTATTATGATCACTGTTATCAAGTGGCCCCAGTACCATAACGTCCCTCACCAGATCATGCGCTCCACTAAGGACCAAGTCTAGAATTTTTCCTTCTCTCGTCGGCTCCTGCACCAGCTGCTCCATAAAGCTGTCCTTGATTTCATCAAGGAATTGTACCTCTCTAGCGTGTCCCGATGTTTTGTTTGTATTCAGTTTTAGAAAATTAGTCTTCATCCACTTACCTACCTGATGGAAACATTTTTGAACAAATATTATATTTAGTAACTATTGAATCTGAAATTGGAAAAATAAGCTGAATGTCATCAGCATAAATAAAATAGGGGCTTCCCAAGTGAACCAAACTAAAATTAAATAAAATAGGTGAAAGTGGGGATCTCTAGGGTAGACTCCCCATAGTAGCTAGAAAACTGACCCCATGTCAGTTTTTTTTCATGGAAGGCAAAACATGACAATTTCAGGAAACATCTACTGGTCAAGGCTGCCTGAAGTCCACTTTTGCTTCTAGTTGTAGTTAAGACAATTGGCTATTTTCTAAACTTGTACAATTCTTTCATTCATCCAATTTGTGAGCTGTTAGTACCTTTTTGGATTTTTTCTAAACGACATTAGATGAATTTAGTAAATGAAATGTTCTCCGTTATACTGATGGGGTTTATTTTTATTATTTTGGATTTAGCTCGCACCTTCTCAGTAGTAGTTGAGTTCCATTCAGGAACGTTAGATATTTGTTTGTCCTCTGGAGGGCTTAAAATATAAGGAGCCCTTTTGCTAAAGGCTTAACGCATGGTAACAGATATTAACATGTGCTAAGTGCCATATGGCCCACAGATATAAACATTTAGTGTGTGCTAATGTCCATTAGCACATGCTAACCTTTAGTAAAAGGGTCCCTAGGTTTGTATCCGAGGCAATGGAGGGTTAAGTGACTTGACCAAGATTTGAACCCCGCTTCCTGTTCTAATCTCTAAACTACACTTAAACTCCATCTGAATGGGAGGTGCCATATTAATATTAATGCTGGTATATCATACTGTTAATTTCTAGAATTTGTGGAGCCTGCTGAGCGTTGTGCTTTGTTTTACTGTCTTCCAGCATTTACAGCAGCATGAAAGCAGTATGGAGGGAGAAACGTGTTACTATCATTGTGTCCTGTGCAATTACTCTACCAAGGCCAAACTGAATTTAATCCAGCACGTGCGTTCGATGAAACACCAACGCAGCGAGAGTCTATGCAAGCTCCAGTGCCTCCAGAAAGGACTGCCTGAAGAAGACGACAACTTCAGACAAATGTTCACCATCCAAAAGTGTTCTTCTGTTGATGCCGGTCAGTGTCCTGTTTCTTATATACAGGGTTGGTTTGTGTGAATTAGAGCTAACAGTCCATGGAATTTGGCTTCTAGCATCTCTCATTTCCCCTCCCTCCAGGGCCAGTTTATCCCCTTTTTTTTCTCATCTCCTCCTTCCCCTACATAGCATCACCTTTTTCTCTGCCAGAGGTACCAATACTGCATCTTGTGATGCCACCTGCATTTGACAGTAGCAGTGCTAAAAACAAAAATAAGAATGAGGTTTTTAAGTAATTCGCTTGTGTTCATGACTATCATGTCCTCACTCTCTATAGTTACAGCTTTCTATTTCCAAGAAGTGGGGATGCAACAGGGCTTTGAACATGGGCATAGTTTGGGGTGGGGGGTGAGGGGCATTGATGCCTCATTTTCTTTATACTGTAGCTATCCAGCATCTCCCTCTCTCCTTCCACCCCCTCCCTCTTGAACAATTAGTGTCCTATGTTGGAAGACCCTTCCACTATTCTCCGTCTTTTCCCTATTTTGTTTCACAAGATGGCCTGTAGTGGGGCATCGCTGCTTCTCTGTGTGACAACCCACTGCAGATGCCTTCACCCTGAAGCTGAGAACCTGCAACCACTATGTTCAGTGTCATTGAACTGAATTCACAGATTTCTTATCTTTATAATTTAAGAGTTCTTCAATCTCAGAGACCCCTGATGCAGGTGTTTGGTCGCTGAAACACGGCCCGTGTTGGGTCTTTCCAGTAAAGAACTCTTCGTTGTCCTGTTTCTGGAGGTCAATGTGTGCTGCTGTTTTTTGTATTCATATTTAACAATGGGCATACACACGTAATCCCCCATTATAATGCGGATTACTGAGTGGTGTTGGGTTTCTCCCTGGAGTCACTTAGGGGAAGGAGACCGCACCTGGAGTATTGTGTTCAGTACTGGTCTCCGTATCTCAAAAAAGATATAGTAGAATTGGAAAAGGTACAGCGAAGGGCGACGAAAATGATAGTGGGGATGGGACGACTTTCCTATGAAGAGAGGCTGAGAAGGCTAGGGCTTTTCAGCTTGGAGAAGAGACGGCTGAGGGGAGATATGATAGAAGTGTATAAAATAATGAGTGGAATGGATCGGGTGGATGTGAAGCGACTGTTCACGCTATCCAAAAATACTAGGACTAGAGGGCATGAGTTGAAGCTACAGTGTGGTAAATTTAAAACGAATCGGAGAAAATTTTTCTTCACCCACTACTACTACTACTACTACTTAACATTTCTAGAGCGCTACTAGGGTTACGCAGCGCTGTACAATTTAACAAAGAGAGACAGTCCCTGCTCAAAGAGCTTACAATCTAATAGACAAGTGAACGGTCGGTCCGATAGGGGCAGTCAAATTGGGGCAGTCTGGATTCACTGAACGGTAAGGGTTAGGTGCCGAACGCAGCATTGAAGAGGTGGGCTTTAAGCAAAGACTTGAAGACGGGCAGGGAGGGGGCTTGGCGTAAGGGTTCAGGAAGGTTGTTCCAAGCATAGGGTGAGGCGAGGCAGAATGAGCGGAGCCTGGAGTTGGCGGTGGTGGAGAAGGGTACTGAGAGGAGGGATTTATCCTGTGAACCCAACGTGTAATTAGACTCTGGAATTCATTGCCGGAGAACGTGGTACGGGCGGTTAGCTTGACGGAGTTTAAAAAGGGGTTAGATAGATTCCTAAAGGACAAGTCCATAGACCGCTATTAAATGGACTGGAAAAATTCCTCATTTTTAGGTATAACTTGTCTGGAATGTTTTTACGTTTGGGGAGCGTGCCAGGTGCCCTTGACCTGGATTGGCCACTGTCGGTGACAGGATGCTGGGCTAGATGGACCTTTGGTCTTTCCCAGTATGGCACTACTTATGTACTTATGTACTTATGTCCCTAGATGGAGGGGGAAGCCCAACCCAGCCCAAGGGGGAGTGTTGTGGAATAAGTTGCAGAGGGAAATGTTTCTAGCAAATGATTGACAGTGGAGGTGGAGTTTGAAGGTACATAAGTAAGGCCATACTGGGAAAAAACCAAGGGTCCATCGAGCCCAGCATCCTGTCCACGACAGCGGCCAATCCAGGCCAAGGGCACCTGGCAAGCTTCCCAAACGTACAAGCATTCTATACATGTTATTCCTGGAATTGTAGATGTTTCCCAAGTCCATTTAGTAGCGGTTTATGGACTTGTCCTTTAGGAAACCGTCCAACCCCTTTTTAAACTCTGCTAAGCTAACCGCCTTCACCACTTTCTCCGGCAACGAATTCCAGAGTTTAATTATACGTTGGGTGAAGAAAACTTTTCTCCGATTTGTTTTAAATTTACTACACTGTAGTTTCATCGCATGCCCCCTAGTCCTAGTATTTTTGGAAAGCGTGAACAGACGCTTCACATCCACCTGTTCCACTCCACTCATTATTTTATATACCTCTATCATGTCTCCCCTCAGCCGTCTCTTCTCCAAGCTGAATAGCCCTAGCCTCCTTAGTCTTTCTTCATAGGGAAGTCGTCCCATCCCCGCTATCATTTTAGTCGCCCTTCGCTGCACCTTTTCCAATTCTACTGTATCTTTCTTGAGATGCGGCAACCAGAATTGAACACAATACTCAAGGTGCGGTCACACCATGGAGCGATACAACGGCATTATAACATCCTCACACCTGTTTTCCATACCTTTCCTAATAATACCCAACATTCTATTCGCTTTCCTATTCGCAGCAGCACACTGAGCAGAAGGTTTCAGCGTATTATCGACGACGACACCCAGATCCCTTTCTTGGTCCGTAACTCCTAACGTGGAACTTTGCATGACGTAGCTATAATTCGGGTTCTTTTTTCCCACATGCATCACCTTGCACTTGATCACATTAAACGTCATCTGCCATTTAGCCGCCCAGTCTCGTAAGATCCTCTTGTAATTTTTCACAATCCTGTCGCGATTTAACAACTTTGAATAACTTTGTGTCATCAGCAAATTTAATTACCTCGCTAGTTACTCCCATCTCTAATTTATAAATATATTAAAAAGCAGCGGTCCTAGCACAGACCCCTGAGGAACCCCACTAACTACCCTTCTCCATTGTGAATACTGACCACTCTGTTTCCTATCCTTCAACCAGTTTTTAATCCACAATAGGACATTTCCTCCTATCCTATGACCCTCCAATTTCCTCTGTAGCCTTTCATATGAGGTACCTTGTCAAACGCTTTTTGAAAATCCAGATAATAATCCAGATAAATGCAGGTAATAAAAGTTCCTGTTTGAGTACATGGTCTTTGGTTGCCTTCACCGCACCAGGACCCTAGGAGGAAAGGGGGTTTCCTTGAAAGGCAAGATAACCTAAGGCTGAATTAATGGGGACTTATTTTCAGCCTGTTCAAGACCCGAGAGTGCAGCTCTGGAGGAGAGGACAGACAAGCAGGTCTAATCCTGGAGGAGTTGCTGGTGACAACCAACGCTGTCAGCTCAACCTTCGATTATATAACTCAAAGGGATGGATGATGGACTGGAGGAGTTGTACATATTTTGCGATTGTTATAAGAAACTGTTCAATTAGTGGATAAGATTGTACCAAACAGTCTTGGATGGACTGAAAACCTCTTAAACCAAATGCTGACACTACATAAGGATTTATTGCCTGTTGCCGAGTTCAGTAAAGTTTTGTATAAAATACAATTCCTTGGAGTGGTGAGTATTCCTTGAGAGAGAGAGAGAGAGAGAGTGAAGAGCCCAGTTTAACATCCTATGCCTTCTGGATTTTTATCTGGCCCCAGCCCGCACATAAGCTTGAATGAGAAAGAGTGAGTTGTGGAAAGTGAAATGATAAAAGGATTTCTGTTTATGGTCCAGGTCGGTATCAGAGTGAGAACTGAGCTGGTCGGTGAGACCTGAGCTACACACGCATAATTTAAATACTTTCCCTGTCAGTTTTTCCATCTCTTCTGAAGTGAGCACAGCTGTTATAAGTGTTTGTTTCAACTGGGACTTAACATGAGAAACTGAGGGGGTTAATGCTCTTAAACCATGTATATTTTTGCCTTCTAAGTGGGGGGAAACATTTCAGCAGCTATGTGGCTTGATTGCTGCCACTTATCTATAGCTTTTTGAAATGTAGTCACTCTGGGCCTTTTGGGCCTGCACTGGTGTCGGCCTGTGTTTTTTCACACGTGTTGAGGCCCCCTTTTACAGCAGAGGGTAAAAGGGAAGTGTCCCTCTCCTGCAGGAAATGGCCATGCGGCAAGTAAAGCACTTGCCACGCAGCCAATTTGGGGGGGGGGGGGGGGGAGCTCTTAACACCACCCAGGCATCTATACCTTTTTTGGCAAAATTATTAGAAGGATTAGTCACACTACAACAATGAATATCTTGACTACCCCACAATACAATCAGGTTTAGATCTTCATACAGTACTGAAACTGTTGTGGTTCCCTTTCAGATAAAGCACGCCAAGTCTTTAGTGAAGGCATTTGATTTTGTAGATTGACATTTTACTATACGCTTTCGAGAAAATAGGAATAACAGGTCATTTATACAGTTGGTTACATGGATTTCTTACAAGATGCTCATATAAGGTCAAAATGAGAGGGTGTCTCTTTCTGATCAATGATGTAATAATCCCTGTGGAGTACCACAGGGCTCACCCATTGTCACTTATATTATTCAACGTGTTCATACACTCTTGACTAACATGTCATGATCCAGGTCTTGGATTTTCTTGATTCCCTTTTCATACTCAATTCAGTCAGAGACTTCTATTATTAAAAGTGCCATCAGTTTGGTGGAAGATTGGATGCTTGCGTATAAACTGAAATTAAATACGGAGAAAAGTACATTTTTACATCTTGATTATAAACCAGTCTCTATCTTTTCCTCAACTTGTATTGAACAATCAAAGCTTAAGATTTCACATATCATAAAAAAGTTTAGGGATTTATCTGGATAGTACTCTGTTGTTAGAATTTCAGGTTAGTTTTTTTAATTGTCATTTTTTTTATTACTGAGAAAACTTTGATACACAAATATTTTGCAGAGAATCAATTTTGTATGTTAGTGCAGGGTCTTTTACTTAGCTAGATTATCGTAACATAATTTATTTGGGTGGTAGTAAAAATACATTTTTAAAAAACTTCAGTCCATTCAAATACTGCAATAAGACTTTTCTTTAAAAAAGGTTCTATAGAATCTCCCACTATTATATCAAACTTGTGGAAGCAAGGATTTTATTTAATTTGGCTTGTTTTTTATTGAAAGTTCTCAATGGAAAAGCTCCTTGCTACTGGTATGATCACTTTGGGCCCTGTTTACTAAGGTGCGCTAGCATTTTTAACGCACGCTAATGCTAGACACCCATACATTCCTATGGGTGTCTGTAGCATCTATAGTACGGCTTAGTAAACAGAGTCCTTTGTTTACTAATTCATGTAAATCACACAGGAATCCCTATTTCTTTCCTCCTCCTTCATTGAGAGACATAAGGAGATTAAAAGTTGTTGGCCTTCCAAGCTGCAAAATTTGGGGAAGAGATTCTCTTTATTTAAGATTCTTCACTTACATATTAATTCTATAGACAAAATGTTGAGACTTTTTTTTTTCAACGAGCTCTGTTAGGTAATGAGAACTGACTTCATCTTTGATCAATTGTAATTTTATTTTCCAGTAATGCGTTTTCTTTGTTAATTTAGAGTTAATTATGACAATGTTATTATTTCCATCTACTTAATTGTATTTCCTAGTAATTTCCAGCTGACAACTGAGAGGTATAGCAGAATATGTTTGTAAGTTGTATTATATTACATGATTCCACATAATTTAAAAAGGATTACATATGTAACCAGGTTCTATGAATTAGGCAAGACCTGGCCTTTTCAGTTTGATTTTACTTAATGATTTGATGTTTGTTCTGATATGTTTAATTTTATGACAGAATTGTTTTTATTTTGTTTTGCTAAATGCGATAGATGTTTTTATTGTTTTAATTCATATTGTTGTAAACTGCTTTGGAGCTTTAACAGGAGGGGCAGTATATAAATCCAGAAATAAATACATGTTTACATTCGGCCCATTTCCTACCATTATCTCCCTGTCAGTCTCAAGGATGCTCAGAATATACTGGCTTTGAGCACCTGCACTGCTATCCATTTCATGTCATGTCATCTTCATTTGAGTCTTTTAAGACCAACACTATATCTAGGACTCTGTTTCCTTTCCATATTGTATTCCTTACTAGTATGAAAAGTAGTGAAGCCGTTGTATAAAACTATCTGGTCTTCTCATGCTCATTGAAGTTCGGGTTTTAACCACGGTCAATACATGCAGATTCCCCAGTGCTGCTGTTTGGACTATAATCTTCTCTCCATGCATGTTACTCCTTGAATTTTAGGTTTATTTAGCCCTTTCTAAAGTTGTATGGACCAGCCACCTCCTAATAGGTGGAATAAATAAACCAAGGCTACGTTTAGAATGAGAAAAGTGATCGTTTATTTACTCAGCAAGAGATCAAGCACAGATAACAAATTGGAATTTCTCATGAGAGTACAGACTTTGCTTATACAAAAGCATTGGCTACATCTGATACTGTGCCTCTAGCTTCCTGGTACAATCACTTTTATACAGATAATTTCAGTTACATATTGTAATATTGTGGTTACAGGTAATTGGCTACATGTTAATTGGTTACATATGACAGGTTCATGGTAGTTACAGGTAATTGGTTGTATGATAATGAAGAGGCCTACACTTTTCGGCAGCACTGTCATCTTCCTGAGGAACTACATTGTTCCCTCTTTCTCCTGAACATCTGTTAACTGTCACTAACTGTCATATTTCTAAACCCCTGTGGTCAGCTATTTTGCACCTGCACCCCTTCCTCATATAGCTTGTGACATTGTGTCTCAATAGATCATGAGCTGTTGACTCACACAGTAGTTCAACTGGAAGTCACATAGAAATGGGCCTTGTCAGTTTTACTGTCATTTCAGAGCCTGAACCAAAGTATGATTTCAGGCTTGCATAGTACCCATAATAGACTATCTGTCTTGCCTGTAATACCACTAGGTTAGTATCCTCTTCATCTGGTAGCCATTTCTTAGCTTTCACTTCCTGTACCAAGATGGCATGAGTGATCCTCTTGAAACTTCATATCACGACACATAATTCTACAACTTCCTTTGCACTGAAAAAAAGTTGTTTATTTGTATATTAATACCTCTTAGGTGTTTAAATGCCTGTATCATACACCCCCTCCCCTTATGACATCTCACATCTCCTTTCTATATACACATGTTGGTCTTTATGTTTTTGGTGTAGCTAGTTTCTGAAGCAGCTTGTGAACTTGGATCTCTGGGTTCTAAGAACAGTAATGTATTGAAAACCTGTCAGATAGATAAGTTAACACTTAGTGCTCTTTTCAAGTCTTATGTTGTCTTCATTTTGTTTTGCTGTTCATGATGTGGTACTAGATGTAATCTGCCACATTGCTAGAGTAAATTAGGTATTCACCTGGTGCTTACTGAGGAATACAATTCGAAATACTAATAAAGCAAGCTGAACAAAGTGCCGTTGTACTGCGTTATATTGCATTATAGCTGCAGAGGAAAAGACTTCAGAGCTCCGCATTCACTTTTGATTTTAGCAGTGTGAAAGCTTCGCTATCCAGAATTCACAGCTTGAAAGCAAGTTTCTGAAATATGAACTTCTGGTGAGCTGCTTCATAAGTCGAAGAACCTCTGGCTTACTTACATATTTTTCCATTTTCAAATATCTTATCAAATCTATTCTGTTGTAATTTATCCTTGATCCAACTCAAGGTTCTTATCTTTTTACTAGCTTGAACTGTTGGGTATGCTCTACAGTGAGCCCCTGTTTCGCCAGTGTTTCCTTAGGAGCGTTACCCCCCCCCCCCCCTGTGTTTCTCTGCAAGTACCTATAAGAAAATACAACAAAATAATCTTAAGTAATAAACAGGAGAGATAGGAAAGTCGATGGAAAAGCTTTAAACTCTATTTTTTTCCTACCTGATGTTGTGCTCAGTCAGATTTCTACAAGGACTGATATTAACAAAATGGCGCTCTGTTTTTAAACGGACGCCGTCAAGCGCCTCCAATCATTGTCCCATCTAAGACTTAAAGGGACCTACTCCTCTGGTCTATTATCTGTTCTACATTAATTTTACAATGAAAAAGTTACCTGAAGTCTTTTTCCTCTGCAGCTATAACGCAATGTAATGCAGTACAACTGCATTTTGGAGAGTTCAGCTTGCTTTATGTGTAGGAGTAGCCTAGTGGTTAGTGCAGTGGACTTTGATCCTGGGGAACTGAGTTCGATTCTCACTGCAGCTCCTTGTGACTCTGGGCAAGTCACTTAACCCTCCATTGCCCCTGGTACAAAATAAGTACCTGTATATACTATGTAAACCACTTTGAATGTAGTTGCAAAAACCTCAGAAAGGCGGTATATCAAGTCCCCTTTCCCTTTATTAGTATGTAGATTAAATTAGAACAGACTGTCTTTTGTGTATGGTGTACAGCGCTGCGTATGCCTTGCATCGCTATAGAAATAAGTAGTAGTAGTAGGACAAGTCTTATAAGTTTTGAGTGATTTTGGGCAAGTCTCTTTCCTTCTGCCTGCAGATTAGGAATTTATGGCATTGATATCGCCTTACCCATCTCGTAGACCCTGCATTCTTATTTAGATCTGTGCTTAAAACCTACAGCAACAATAATGTTTCTAGGCTGTTCTATGGAACATGCATTGCCAATAGACTCTTGGTAGTGTCCCAGTATTTTCCGTGATTTCATTCTTCTCTGTGAAATGTTTTCTTTTTGGTATCTTTGGAGGTCCTTCCAAGATCAGCGAGATCTCGGAATAAAAGAAAAATAAGTTCTCTGCTTTAGTTAGAAAGTCTGGCTAATTGTAAATCAATGAGTCTTAAAGTGCTGCATTGATCTGCAGGTAGGAGTCTGAAAGGAGAAGCAGTAATTAGCCCTCATGGATGCAGTGTTTTCCTCCGAAGCTACGGGCAAAAAGAAAAAAAAAAACTACTACTTTAAGATAACACTGGGGAATCTGAATAATTAGTGTGAAAAGTAGTTCTGTTGATGTTGACTTCTTAGCTGAATTTTATCAGTGAACCCATATTTTTGTCTCTTAGTTCTGTGCTAGTCATTTATTTTATTTAAAAAAAAAACAAACCAAAACTTTTATTTCACGCTACCCAAATGTCCTTGGCGGATAACAACATATACATAATATAAAACCAACAATATACAGTGATTTCATACGTAAGTCTCATCTATATTCTTCACAATACATTAATGCCTCATCACCTACCAATGCATTTAATACTCTGGATACATATTTTCTATCCACTTAACTAAGTTCTCTCATCTCACCATATGCTTGTATCTTACTGTGCTTGGGCTGCACAAACACACAGGATGAATCAGCCAAACAAGTGAGTGACGTCATCTGACAATACTAACTTTGAGCTTGATTTAGTGAACCATTTATTTTGGTATACCTGGGGCCTTCAGAAGCTCTCCCTCCCCCCTTATTGGTAAAATATGTCTGGCACAGACACCACCAGAAATGTTGGTGCTTCAGGGACTAAGCCAAAATGTCCCTCTGCACCAAAATATACCAAAAAGCAAACCATATCAAAGGCTATAAGGTGAAGTATTTTCAGTTCTTGCCATCAAACTGCTGTCCACCTCCTAAGTCATGGGAGAAAAATAAGAAAAGTGCCCTGCAAAAAAAAGAAGGGAAATGCCACTCGACCCTATAAAATGATTAATTCTCAAGAAGAACTGGGGCATTGCACAGGCTACCTCTTTCGAAGGATGAATGCCTCAAAGAAAAGAAAAGGTCACAGGTTTAGGTACAGAAGGCAGTCATTACACAGCTTACGCTTCTGGCTCACAACCAACCGCCTACAATGTACAAAGCTACGCAGAAAGACTACACAGAAGATAGCTTTAAAGACCAGAACAATTCGGCACAGAAAGATACAACATAACAGCTGCATACAGGGCACGGATCCCATCCTCCCTAAGCCTTCCTAATTTTACCTCTCAAAGGAGGCAATGAGTTAAATGCTTTGAAGAATTCGACAGAACGATTTTTGTTGATATACCAAACCACCTTAATTTACTGAAAGTGGTAGAATCAGTGTTGGAGGTGTTTCAGTAACAGCCTATATCAAAACCTAAGGGAGGTACCTTGTGTTAAAGTAAAAGTGCCTCAGTGAGTCTTAAAGTGGGCTTTGCTTGATTCATAACTGCAATCTGCTCCTTAGCTGGCACCCAAGCTTTTTCTGCTTTTGGCCCTCGATGACCGCATCTGGGCCTTCCTCTCTGAGCTGCTGGATGGCCTTATGCAATGGTGTGCATCAGTACCAGGGGAAGATGAGACGGGCAGCAGAGTTTTGAACCGATTGGAGAAGGGAGAGGTGACTAAGTGGGAGGCCAGCAAGAAGCAGATTGCAGTAGTCTAAACGAGAGGTGACAAGGGTGTGGATGAGGGTTTTGGTAGAGTGCTCTGAAAGAAAGGGGCGGATTTTACGGATGTTGTAAAGAAAGAAACAACAGGTCTTGGCAATCTGCTGGATATGAGCAGAGAAGGAGAGAGAAGAGTCAAAGATGACCCCAAGGTTTCGAGCTGAGGAGAAAGGGAGAATGAGAGAGCCATCAACAGAAATAGAAAACAGGGGGAGCGGGGAGGTGGGTTTGGGGGGGAAAATGAGAAGCTCGGTTTTGGTCATATTTAATTTCAGGTGGCGTTGAGACATCCAGACAGCAATGTCAGACAAGCACGCTGAAACTTTGGTTTGGATGCAAGGTGAGATATCAGGGGTAGAAAGGTAGATTTGGGAGTCATCAGCATAGAGATGGTAGGAAAAGCCATGGGATGAGATTAATGAGCCAAGGGAAGAAGTGTAGATAAAAAAGAGGAGGGGACCAAGAACAGAACCCTGAGGTACGCCGACAGGCAGAGGGATAGAAGTAGAAGAGGATCCACCAGAGTGAACACTAAAGGTGCGGAGGGAGAGGTAGGAAGAGAACCAGGAAAGGACAGAGCCCTGGAATCCAAGTGAGGACAGGGTATCGAGAAGTATGCTGTGATCGACAGTGTCAAAAGCAGCGGAAAGATCAAGAAGAATGAGGATGGAATATTGACCTCTGGATTTAGCCAGTAATAGGTCATTGGAGACTTTAGTAAGCGCAGTTTCGGTTGAGTGGAGAGGGCGAAAACCAGATTGTAATGGGTCAAGAATAGCATGTGAGGAGAGAAAATCAAGGCAGCGGCGGTGAACAGCACGCTCAAGTAATTTGGAGAGAAAAGGAAGGAGGGAGATGGCTCATGTTTGATCTGTGCTTACTGTACACCGCCTTGAGTGAATTCCTTCAAAAAGGTGGTAAATAAATCCTAATAAATAAAAGGGTTATATTTAGCAACAAAATTCAAACACAATAATTTCTCTGTTTTTTAGCATTATGAGCTCTGCATCTCCTCTGGTTGAATTCTTTTCCAGAAGAAATTTCACTGTTTGCCATCTCTGCTGCTTCCCCCCTTCCCCTTCTCCCCCCACATATGATCAACTGTTTCATTCTCTCATGCATCATACCCCCTTCCAAAGGAGTTGAGGAGTGGCCTAGTGGTTAGAGTGGTGGACTTTGGTCCTGGGGAACTGGGTCCGATTCCCACTGTAGGCACAGGCAGCTCCTTGTGACTCTGGGCAAGTCACTTAACCCTCCATTGCCCCAGGTACAAATAAGTGCCTATATATAATATGTAAGCCGCATTGAACCTGCTATGAGTGGGAAAGCGCGGGGTACAAATGTAATAAAAATAAAATACTAACCACCTTCACATCCTTACTCCCACACTAATCTTCCCACAATATATATCACTCCATCTCCATTTCTGTCATCTTTTTAGCAGACCTCTATAAAAATTAGGACCATAAGGTTTTATTCACACACGTAAAGAAAAAAAAAAAGAAAAGCAAGTTGGTAAGGCAAGACTTCTCTTGGCTGAATCCATGTTGACTCTGTCCCATTAAGCCATGTTGTCTATGTGGTCAGTGATTTTATTCTTTAAAATAGTTTCCACTATTTTGCCCGGCACTAACGTCAGGCTTACTGGTCTGTAATTTCCCAGATCACACCTGGATACAATAGGTGCTACATTGTCACCCTCCAATCTTCATTGCTTTTAACGACAGGTTACACATCACTAACAGCAGGTCTGCAATTTCATATTTGTTCTTCCAGTACCCTGGGGTGTATACCATCCAGTCCAGGTGATTTACTACTCTTTAATTTGTTGATCTGGCTCACTACACCTTCCAGGCTCTCTGAGACTTTTCAGTTCCTCTGCATGTCACTCTTGAAAACCATCTCTGGTACAGGCAGATCTTTTACATCTTCTTTAGTAAAGACCAAGGCAAATAATTAATTCAGTCTCTTCTATGGCCCTCTCTTCCATGAGTGCCCTTCACTCCTTGATGACCTAACGGTCCCACACAGCTTTCTGCTTCTGCTAAACCTGAAAAATTACCTCTGAGACAAGTTTCTCTTCGTATTCTCTTGTGGCCTTCTTTATCAATGCTTTGCATCTAACTTGCCAGTGCTTATGTTGCTGCTTGTTTTCTTCATTGGGATCTTTTTTCCATATTCTGAAAGATGTTCTTTTATACCCTCTCTCATTTTTCCCTTTAACCATGCTGGCTGCTGTTAGCTCTTCTTTCCACCTTTATTAATACGTTGCATACCTCTGGTCTCGACTTCCAAAATGGTATTTTTTAACAACGGCCTTGCCCAATTTAAAGTTCTAACCTTTGCACCTGACCATTTTGTTTCTAACCATTGTCTTCATTTCTTCATAGTTACCCTTTAGAAAATTAAATGCTGTTACAGTAGATTTCTTTAGAGACTGCACTCAAGTCAAATTTGATCATGTTATGATCACCGTTTCCCAGTAGAACCAACACCATTACATCTTCCTGCATTCCACTAAGAACTAGATCTAAAAAAGCTCTCCCTCTTGTTGGTTCCTGGACCAGTTGCTCCAATAAGCAGTCATTTATTACATCTAGGAATTTTACCTCCCTAGCATTCCCTGATGTGGCATTTAATCAGTCAATATTGGGATAATTGGAATTGCCCATTATTATACTGTTGTCAAATTTGCTAGCTTTTCCAATTTCAGTTAGCATATTTTCATCTGTTGGATCGTTCTGGCCTGGTGGACTGTAGTTATAGCCGTATGTGTATATTCTTTCCCTTCACACACCTGCATAAGGATTCCACGTTGCTGTCTCATGCAGAATTATTATTTTGTTTGACCCAATTCCCTCTTTAACATACAGTGCAACTCCTCCCCACCCCCACCCCTGTCCAGTTTTAGCCACCTTATCTATTAAATATAATTTATGCCCTGGTAATAGTGTCTCTTTGATTGTCCTCCTTCCACCACGTCTCTGAGATACCTCTTATATCTACCTCTTCATTTAGAGCTTTATACTCTGTCTCCCATCTTATTGTTTAGGCTTCTAGTATTTGTATACAGACACTTCAAAGTATGCTTCTTCCTTGCATTTCCAAGCTGCTTAGAAGTTGACTGGGATAATTTGCAACCTTTGCTCAGTTCTCCCTCCTGGCTTTCTTTCACCTTTGTTGAATCTTCTCTATTGGGATTCCCTAAATGTCCTGTTATAATGGTATCCTTCAAGAATACCTCACTCCGAACCATCTGCGCCTAAGCAAACTGTCGTGCTCCCCCCCCCCCCCCCCAGTTCTAATTTAAAAGCTGCTCTATCTCCTTTTTAAATTTTAGTGCTAGCATCCTGGTTCCATCCCAGTTAAGGTGAAGTCCATCCTTTTGAAATAGACTCCCCCTTCCGCAGAATGTTGCCCAGTTCCTAACATTTAAATTCTTCCTCCTGCAGCATCATCTCATCCATGCATTGAAACTCTGGCGCTCTGCCTACCTCATGGGTCTTGCACGTGGAACGGGGTTTACTTCTGAAAATGGTACCCTGGAGGTTTTTATTTATTTATTTATTGCATTTGTATCCCACAATTTCCCACCTTTTTGCAGGCTCAATGTAGCTTACAATGTATCATTCTTGGTCGTATATAGATTAGAAAATAGACACTTGGTGTTACATAAAGACCTTGAGTATCATAGTAGAAGTT
Organism: Microcaecilia unicolor; assembly: GCF_901765095.1. Taxonomy (NCBI): domain Eukaryota; kingdom Metazoa; phylum Chordata; class Amphibia; order Gymnophiona; family Siphonopidae; genus Microcaecilia; species Microcaecilia unicolor. The sequence continues at coordinate 361,855,622 of NC_044035.1, forward strand.
TAAAACAAGCAGATATTATGAAAACAATTCTTGAGTAGGAGGAGATGTGTACAATTACATTTGTTGATCTTTGTGGTATGCCTTGTTAAAGAGATGGGTCTTCAGAAATTTACGAAAGTTAGTTAGTTCATATATCGTTTTTAGGTTGCGCGGCAATGCGTTCCATAGCTGGGCACTCAGGTAGGAAAAGTTTGCTGCATGCATTGTCTTGTATTTTAGACCTTTACAGCTGGGGAAATGAAGATTAAGGAATGTACGGGATGATCTTTTGGCATTCCTGGTCGGTAAGTCTATAAGGTCTGACATGTAGGCTGGGGCATCTCCGTGGATGATTTTATGAACTAAGGTACATATCTTGAACATGATGCGTTATTTAAGTGGGAGCCAATGTAACTTTTCACGTAGGTTCTGGATTTTAGCTTTCTACCCAAGAGCCTACATTTGTTATCAAGAACCTCCCTCCCGCACTTTTCCTATGCTCTTGGTACCCACATTGTACCAAGATGACATGCTCCTCCCATCACTTTATCTAGGTGATGCATGAGTTTCTGCGACCTTCACATCAAGCAGGCAAGTAACCAAGCAATGTACATGTCTAATGATTGAATCTCCAATTAATATGGCCGTTCTAACCCTTCCCTCCTGGTAGAAGCTCCTGGAGACAAATCCTTGATGTGAGAGGATATTGCATTCCGGGGGGGGGGGGGGGGGGGGGGCAGGTCAGGTCTTGGCTACAGGATCACTTCCTTCCTCTACAAGGTGATGCTGTCCCTTCAGGTGACCTTTCTTCTCCATGGTAGCAGACATTGCCAGACTGGAGGTGAGACTTCTCTACTATGTCCCTGTAGGCCTTGTCTTATAATTATATGCCCTGTCTGCCTCAGCTCCTCCAAGTCTACTACTGCAGCCTCCAGGGATTGTACCCATTCTCTGAGTGCTAGTAGCTCCGAATACCAAGTACACACATATGACCTCACAACTGGGTGATAATCAAACATAAGACACTTGGTGCACAAAAACTGGATAGCCCCACCTCGCTGCTGGACTGCTGTCTGCATCTTATAACTGATAATTTCATAACTAAGTTGCTAATGGAGTAGGAATTTGTAGACTGAAATCTCTTACAATTAGTTATATTCTAAACTACGCTAACATTTAGGTTTGTTTGTTTTTTTAAATTATTTGTATTGTTGTTAGTATGTTCTCCTCTATTGGCCAAAATAGACTATTTCTGAGCTAATTACTGGCTGATAGAGATGCCATAATTAACTTTCTAGTCTTCTAATTGGTTCAAGCGCCTTTAAATCAGAGATCAGGCCAAGGGTGGGTGGGAGAGAATTGAACTCTAAACTGAGGTTTCCTGTGACTGTCAGCTCAGCTCTAAACTGATGCAATGATAAACTCAAGAATAGTCTCTTAGAGACTTTACATGCTAAACAAGCAAGCAAACAAAAAAAAAAACAATAGTCCTTAAACTGCCTTTATGAAATAAGCACAGTAACGTAAAAATAAAGACACGTTGATTATTTAACTCTTAAGTCTACCTCCCCCCAAGTTTAAAAGCAATTTCCCAGCAAATAACTTATTAATGAAGTTCTGTCCTGCTCTGGAAGTCCTCTCACAGCACTTGGGGATCACTCCTGCCACGACTATGTCCCTAGACTGCCAGGAATTATAGGCTTGAGGGGTAAAGCAACTCTTGGTCAGAGTGGGGGAGGGAGACAGGACAAAACACTAATTTTCAGCTTATACCAAAAACACACAGTCAGTTTGGATCAAAACTGGAACTCATCACCAAAACTGAAATTCAGTTGGCCTCTAGTAAAAGGTGATGGTAATTATGAGTAATGGCCACAGTTTTTAATTTTCTGTTTTTGTTTTTAATGTATTTTCTTCTGTTGTGGATTTATATATTTTGTGATATTTGTTACCTATTTTTTAAAATTTATGTATTATTTAGTTTAGGATTTTATTTTGTGTTTAGTTTGTAGTCATTTGGAGTGGAGGAGTGGCCTAGTGGTTAGGGTGGCGGACTTTGGTCCTGGGGAACTAAGGAACTGAGTTTGATTCCCACTTCAGGCACAGGCAGCACCTTGTGACTCTGGGCAAGTCACTTAACCCTCCATTGCCCCATGTAAGCCCCGTTGAGCCTGCCATGAGTGGGAAAGCGTGGGGTACAAATGTAACAAAAATAAAATAAATAAAAAATATTATGTTTTGATTATGTATTATGTTACCTGTATTAAATTGTAGAAATATCAGGCACTAAGTTTTTTTTTAATAAATAAAGAATGGAGAATGTTGTAACATAGTGAAATTGTGGAGAATTCTGTTTTCTTTTTCTTTAAACAGGATTCTCCAAAAAATATCTACTTCAGATAGATAAATAATACACTTAGTTCATTCACTCCCCCTAACACAAAGAAAAATAGTGCACCCCCTCAGCACAGAGACAGATTTAAGTAAACTCCTCTGTCAACTACATTTGTCATGCTCTTGAACTATGCCTGCTTTAACCTGCCTAGGTAAAGTCACCAAGTACTTTGCACCTGCTTTTTGCTGACTATAGTGTGTAAAATAGCGTAATAAGATTTCAAAAGCCCAGGTATGTGCTGAATATCAAGATGACTTCAGAGTGTAATGGAAGCCTGCACATAGAAGGACAATTCACAGAGACTTTGGAAATTGCCCATAATATATATTTTTAAAAACCCCAGGCAGAATAATTGTTGGGGTTTTTCTTTTTCATTTTTGATAGCTTAAAGATATATATAAAATTTTCAAAGGGGAACCTAAGATCCCCAAACATTCTTGGAAATCAGTCTGTCTGTCTTTTCAAGCATTTCACCGCTTTCTTGACATGACTTGTCTCACAGTTTCGAAACAGCAAACAGTAGCTACTAGCCATGAATTGATTGAACTAATTGGTATGCCAATAAGAAAGCTTGTTACATGTGCTATTGGTTAGGAGGCCGCCTAACAAGTCCCGCTGATCAATGCAAGCAATAAAGATTTCATCCATTAATGAGCAACAAGTAATTAACATTATCAACCAATTAGTCTCTGTAGCTAGCGTGCTGGTTAGAGCTGTTCATGGGAAGACCTTTAACATATGATAAGAGAGCAGAGATACAGAGCACTGACTCATTAGAATTTTTAACTATGCTGAAATAGTTAATTCAAACTACAAATTCTCCTTAAAAGCACCAATTCAAACACTACTTTTAAAGATGATAGCTATAAAGCAAAATCTTCTGTGCTTTCACTAACACTATAATAATAGCCATGTTGGGTCAGACGAAAGCTCCATCAAGCCCAGTATCTTATTACACAGTAGCCAAATCCAGGATACCAAAAGGTAGCAAAATTCCATGCTGCTTATCTCCAGGGATCAGCAGTAGCGTCTAACAAAACAAGTAGAATGTTAGGTATTATTAGTAAAGGAATGGAAAACAAAAATAAGGACATTATAATGCCTTTGTATCGTTCCTTGGTGCAACCACACCTCGAATACTGTGTGCAATTCTGGTCATCGCATCTCAAAAAAGATATAGTGGAATTAGAAAAGGTACAGAGAAGAGCGATGAAAATGATAAAGGGGATGGGATGACTTCCCAATGAGGAAAGACTAATGTGGCTACGGTTCTTCAGCTTGGAGAAAAAGACAGCTGAGAGGAGATATGATAGAGGTCTATAAAATAATGAGTGGAGTGGAACAGGTAGATGTGAATCACTTATTTACTCTTAGGGCAAGTGATGAAGCTACAAAACAAAGTAGTAAATTTAAAACCGAATATTTCTTCACTGAACATGTAATTACACTAGAATTCATTGCCAGAGAATGTAGTAAAAGTAGTTAGTTTTGCGGGGTTTAAAAAAGGTTTTGATAACTTCCTAAAAGAAAAGTCCATAAGCCATTGTTAAGATGGACTTGTGAAAAAAATCCACTGTTTATTTCTAGGATAAGCAGTATAATGTATTGTACTACTTTGGGATCTTGCCCAGGTACTTGTAACCTGGATTGGCCACTGTAGGAAACAAGATGCGGGGCTTGATGGACCTTCAGTCTCTCCCAGTATGGCAATGCTTATGTTCTTATAGTTTTGTCATCTGCAAATTTAATCACCTCACTCGTTCCGATTCCATGTCATTTATAAATACGTTAAATAGCACTGGTCCCAGTACTGATCCCTGCAGCCCTCCACTGTTCACCCTCTATTGAGAGAAATGACCATTTAACCCTACCCTCTGTTTTCTGTCCAATAACTAATTCCTAATCCACACGAGAACCTTGCCTCCTATCCCATATCTTTAAATTTCTCAGGAGTCTCTCATGAGGAACTTTATTATAAGCTTTCTGAAAATCTAGATACACCACATCAACCGGCTCACCATTATCCACATGTTTATTCACACCTTCAAAGAAATGAAGCACATTGGTAAGGCAACACTTCCCTTGGCTAAACTCATGCTGACTCTGTCCCATTAAACCATGTTTGTCTACATGTTCTGTAATTTTATTCTTTATAATATTTTCTACTATTCTGCCTGGCACTGATGGGCTTACCAGTCTGTAATTTCCCGGATCACCCCTGGAACCTTTTTTAAAAATCGGCATCACATTGGCCACCCTTCAATCTTCAGGTACTATGGACGATTTTAAAGACAGGTTACATATTACTAACAGCAGATCAGCAATTTCAGGCATGAGTTCTTTGAGTACCCTTAGATGTATGCCATCCAGACCAGGTGATTTACTGCTCCTTAATTTGTCAGTTTGGCTCAGTACATCTTCAAAGTTCATCAAGATTTCTTTCAGTTCCTCTGCATCATCACCCTTAAAAACCATTTGCAGTACAGGCAAATCTCTTGATTTTCTTCCGTAAAACCAGAAGCAAAGAATTCATTCACTTTCTCCGCTTTGGCTTTGACCCTCCCTGAGTGCCCCCTTTGCTCCTTCTTGATCTAATGGTCTCACAGATTCCCTTGCAGGTTTTCTGCTTCTGATATAGCTGAAAAAGTTGTTACTGTGAGTTTTAGCCTGTGTGGCAAGTTTCTCTTCATATTCTCTTCTAGCCTTCTTTATTAATGCTTTGCATCTGACTTGCCAGTGTTTTTTTTTTTTTTTTAATTTTCTTCATTTGGGTCTTTTTTCCATTCTTTGAAGGACAATCTTTTGGCTGTAATGGCCTCTTTTACTTCACCTTTTAACCATGCTGGTTGTCATTTTCTCTTCTTTCCACCTTAGCAAATATGTGGCATACATCTGGTCTGGGCTTCCAGGATGATATTTTTGAATAACGTCCATTCCTGATTTGGTGTGGTAGACTCTGGTCCTGGGGAGCTGAGGAACAGAGTTCGATTCCCACTTCAGGCACAGGCAGCTCCTTGTGACTCTGGGCAAGTCACTTAACCCTCCATTGCCCCATGTAAGCCGCATTGAGCCTGCCATGAGTGGGAAAGCGCGGGGTACAAATGTAACAAAAAATAAAAAGTGTCCTAACTTTAGCAGCCGATTCTTTTAGCTCCTATTTAACCATTTTCCTCATTTTATTATAGTCACCCTTTCGAAAATTAAATCTAGCTACAATAGATTTCCTTTGCGGGTTCATCCCAGATAGTAACTCAAACTTGATCATGTTATGATCACTGTTCCTAGGGAACCCAACACCACAACTTCTCGCACTATGCCCTGCATGCCACGAAGGACCAGATCTAAAATGGCTCCCCCTCTCATCTGTTCCTGGACTAGTTGCTCCAAGAAGTAGTCGTTTAGTACATCTAGAAACTTTATCTCCCTGGCAGTCCCTGATGTAACATTTATCCAGTCAACACTGGGGTAATTGAAATCACCCATTATTATAGTGTTGCCCAATTTGCCAGCTTTCCTAATCTCTGTAAACATATCTTCATCTGTAGGTTCACTCTGTCCCGGTGGACAGTAGTACAGCCCTACAAGAGTACGCCTTCCCTTCACACATGGAATTTCTACCCATAATGATTCCACGCTGCTATCAGTTTCATGTGGAATGTTAATTTGGCTCAATTTCTTCTTTAAAATATAGCACAACCCCCCTCCAGTTTAATCCTCTCATCATTGTAATACAATTTGTACCCTGTTAACACAATGTCCCATTGATTGTCCTCTTTCCAATAAAAAAGTTATCTTATTTTCTTTTCCATGTTTTATTTTGTTTTAGTTCTATTGATTACCTTTAAAAGTGGACTAACATGGCTACCACACCTCTCTACACCAAGTCCCTGAAATGTCTACCTCATTTAGTGCTTTCTGTTCCTATGAAGCCTCTTCCCTCCCCGTGACCCTGATCCTTCCTCCCTCCCACCCCATATGTCAGGGCCAACTGAGGTCCCCCTCCCCAGGCCTAATTTGTATGTACCTTGTGCTCTAGTGGTGTCATATGGGCAGTAGCAATGCCCACACACTGCTGCCCATTGTGGCAGCCAGTGTAAAATGGCTGCCATGACCTCTAGCAGCAGTCTTACTGCTTTAACTGCCAAATAGTGGACATCAAACTTTTACGGGCTGGAGAAAATTGGAGATTTGGTTCCAGGGACTGCTCCTGAAGAAGGTGCTATCGAAACGGAGACTCTGTTGAGCTGTGGATATTTAAGATAAGTATCAGTCCTTGTTGTGGAAAAGCTGTTTAAATATCAATTAAGTGGCATCCCCTTGAGGGATAAAACATTGAGACTATTTTCAATTGTTACAGGATTGTTGGAACTTTATAATTTATTTCTTCATTTCTGTGTCTGTGGGGTGATTTTTGGCCATTTTTAGCCTCACCCCCATTTTCTTATTGGGTTTTTCAGCATTCTTCTCCTTTCCCTCGCAGCACCTTATGCCTGGAATGGACTTCCTGAGCCTGTACGCCTAGCTCCATCTCTACCTGTTTTCAAATCTATGCTGCTTTTGGCTCCTAACCACTACTCAATTCCCCTTTCCTTGTTCCTTCTCACCCAGTACTTTCCTCGCCCTTAATTGTCTTGTCTGTCTGTATTTTTACATTGTAAGCTCTATCGAGCAGGGACTGTCTCTTTGTGTCAGGTGTTCAGCGCTGCGTGCGTCTGGTAGCACTATACAAATGTTAATAATAATACATACCCAAGCATCCTTCTATCTTTCGCTGTCACTTTTTCTGCCTGTTTGGCCACCTTAAAATCATCACATACGGTCACACCCAAGCCCCACTCCTATGTCATACAGCATCCCACCATGCATGCACAGGTGCCTTCCCTCCCAACGTGCATGCATGGAACCAGCATTTCTTTATTTTTCCACAGAGGAGAGGTGTCATGTTTGTGGTTTCTCCTCAGCGTGGGTAACTTTGACTTTCTTGTGCCTTCCTTTGTTTGTTTTCTTTTACCCTATTTACTTATTTTTGTTTTTTAATCCCCTTAGTGTCCCTAGTGCTTTTTTGCTTAGGTTTGTTTTCTTCATTTTTGTCTCCAGAGGGGGCTCCCTTAGGCCTGAGCTCCAGCCGGGTTGCATCGAACGTTTTAGGGGGTGAGTGGCCTTTTTTTCTCCCTCACCATTAAGCCATTTGATTTGGCATCAGCTTGTTTTCCCTTCCATATCCCAGAAGGTTCCCAGTGGATTCAAATGCTGTTCCCAATGCAAGTGGGTAATCTCTGGGGAATAATCCCCATAACTGGTGTCTCCAGTGCTTGGGACCAGACCATGATGCTCATTCCTGTGTCTTTTGCCTGCACATGCAAGAGAGGAGCCAGAAAGATCCAATAAAAGTGTATTTTTGGTATCAAGACTGGTCCATCGACGTCGGCATCAGAAGTGTCGGCCCTGATAACTGCAGTGGCTCATTTCGACACTGGGCATGCACCGGCATCAAGGTGGTCTCCCCCTGCCTTAATGTTGTCCACTTTGTTAGGGCTCCAGGACCAATCTGTATCAGAGCTGACACTGAGGCAAGCAGTAAGGATTCAATGTCATCCTCATCGGTACCACTGGACTCTAATGTTCAACACTGAGGAGCTACTAGCGTTCATAATCAACTATCCCACCTACAACCTGTACAGCAATTAGAATTTATTGAAGCCCTGCTTTACATGGTACAGGCTCGGGGCTACCTCCCGCAGGTACGGGCAGATGCTCTAGTTGCCATTGCCAATCAGATCTGCGGCAGCCAGCAGGTTACAGCTCAGCAGATATTGAGGCTGCTAGGCGATATGGCGACAGTTCACATGACACTCATGGCACACCTGCATTTGAAAGCAGCCCAGTGGACCCTAGCTTCCCAGTGGTCTCAGGCCAGAGGGAACCTGGTGGATATCATCCACATCCCTCTCAAATTGACTTGATCGCTCCTCTGGTGGACCATTCACTCCAATTTGACCCTGGAAATACCATTCCAAATTCTTCCAGCTCAGAAGGTTGTAACCACGGTTGCATCAACCTGAAGTAGGGAGCCCATGTAAATGGAATTCACACCTAGGGGATTTGGTCTGCCTAGGAAACCTCATTGCATATCAATTTCCTGGAGCTTCGGGCAATTTAAAATGTTCTAAAGGCTTTCAGAGGTTGTCTGATGAGCCAAATCCTAATTCAAACAGACAACCGGGTTACTATGTATTATGTGAAAAAGCAGGGGGGGGGGGGGGGGGGTAAGGGATCCTACCCCTTATGTCAGGAAGCAGAATGTGGACTTGGGCCACCAGTTATGGCATGGTGCTCCAGGACACGTATCTGTTGGGGAAATGGAAGAGTCGGGTAGACAGGCTGAACAGGGTAATGCCAACCGCATGAGTAATCTCTCAACACGGGCATTGCCCACAAGATCTTCCAAGAGTGGGACACTCCCTTGGTAGATCTTTTTACCACTCATCTCAGCCACAAGGTCACTCAGTACTGCTCCAAACTCAGATCACATGGCAGGCTAGCAGCAGATGCCTTTCTCCATCATTGTGGAACAGTTCCTCTATATGTGTATTCTCCTATTCCTCTGGTAGGAAGACTTTGCTGAAACTCAGGCGAGACAAGGGCACCGTGATCCTCATTGCCCCATTCTGGATGAAGGCAGGTGTAGTTCCCTCTTCTTCTGGAGTTATTCTCCGAAGGAGAATGGAGTGTCTTCCGACCCTCCTCACTCAGAACAAGGGGTTTCTTTTTTTGTCCCTGGTCTTCATGGCCTGGATGTTGAGAGCCTAAAATTTTCCTCCTTGAACCTGCCAGAGGGTGTTTCCAGGATCTGGCTTGCTTCCAGGAAAGATTACACTAAGAGGAGTTACTCCCTTTAAATGGAAAAGGTTTGGTGTGAGAGCAAGGCCCTAGATCCTCTCACTTGCCCTATACAAAAACTTGATTGAGTACCTCCTGTACCTCTGAGTCTGGTTTTAAAAACCAGCTCTGTAAGGGTTCGCCTCAGTGCAGTCTGGGCTTTCCATCACGGTGTGGGAGGTAAGCACATAGCTGGATAGCCTCTAGTTGCTTGCTTCATGCAAGGCTTGCTATTGACAAAGCCCCCTATCAAATCTACTATGTCATGTGACCTCAATGTTGTCTTCATCCAGCTGATGAAAGCTCCTTTTGAGCCACTAGATTCCTTTCATCTGAAGTACCTGACCTTGGAAGGTTTTGTTTTTGGTGGTGGTCGGTTTAGATCACAGGGCCAATGAGCTTTAGGCTGTAGTAGCGGATCCAACTTATGTGAAGTTTCGTCATAACAGAGTGGATCTCCGCACACATCCTAAGTTCTTTCCTAAGGTGCTGTCGGAGTTCCATCTTAACCAGTCAATCATTCTGCCAACCTTCTTCCCAAGACTGCATGCCCATTCTGGCAAACGTGCACTGCACACCTTGGACTGCAAGTGAGCCTTAGCCTTCTATCTGGAGTGGAGTTCCCCATGTCTGTCTCAATAACAGACTATGGACTCTTCCTCCAGGAACTTGTTGAATCTTCTTTAAACCCAGATACGTTAACCGCTGTTACTACATCCTCTGGCAACAAGTTCCAGAGCTTAACTATTCGTTGAGTGAAAAAATATTTCCTGCTCTTTGTTTTAAAAGTAGTACCATGTAACTACAAACCAACAGAGCTTGAAGTTTGATTTCCAGTACAAATACAACGAGCTACAACATAGTTCATATTGTTTTACTGAGATAATATTTAATTATATGCTCTTGCTGATTAAATATATCCCCTTTTGTTTCACAGGTACCTGAAAATTTTAGGTGAATAACAGTGCCCTTCTCCAAAGCTAGTTTGCTTCCAGAGAAGGTTTAAGGACAAACTGAGCAAAAACCAAAAAGATAACGATATGTAGATAATCTCCTAGAAATGAGCATTGAAATAACAATACATTTTTAAAATGTTTAGCCCTTTTATAAACAAAGCGTATTGTAACTTCAAATTCAAAATAGATTTGTGTAATGGACCAGTGTTGTAAAATAATGATTCATTGCTGCTGCTGCTTCTACATTAAGGGAGGGGGGGAGAGTAGTTAAAGTATATTATGGCAAAAATGCACATTATTTGCCTCTTAACTTGCATTAAAAAACATTAATGTATTATATTACCATAATGCTCATAATAGTTAGATGCAAATGCATGCAAAACACCTCATCATGTAAATTGAATAACACCAGTTCAAAGCTGACATTATTTTCCTACTCAGGAGCACTAGACTGCTGTCTTAATGATGCCAAAGCAAATGTCCCCCCCCCCCCCCCCCCAACCTCTCCCTGAACACAGCTCTCGTGACTAATAGGTTCTGATATGGTAGCTTGAACCTTATTGGTGGTACTGTGAGACTTGCCACTATGGATTTTCAGAGCTATTTTCAATCTAGCCCCAGCAGGGGCAAAAGGGATCAGTCGCTCCTATTTCCGATCCTCTAGGCACTAGGAATTTTGGAGAGGTAGGACCAGGTCTTGGGTGGGGAGGACTCTCAGAGGAGGAGGTATCTTTGGGGTGAGAAGGAAGCAGTGTCCACTCAACCCCTGTAAGATACTGCCTGGTGCATTGGACCATGGGTTAGTGGCCCAATGCTCTCGGGCAGTATGAACATCACAGCTTGCAAAGTCAGTTGTAAGCTTGTATACTCATGTACCACAGGAAACACTAATGTGTTGTTATGAGATATCAAAGGTTAGTGACTCCTATGGTAATTTAAGATTCAGTAAAAGGCTAGTCTTTATCACCCCCCCCCCCCCCCCAGTAACTTACCCCCTTAAATGGCATAACACAAACCAACAGGAGAAAGCAACAGTTCTCAGAACCCCTTTGCAAGATTTTTTAATATCCTGCTTAACAAATCAAGCTGCCACATCTTGTGATCAAAATGTAAAATCATTAATATCAGAACAGACATCACAATTGTAAAAACTGTCCAACTAGCAAATTAGCTCTAAGATGATAATGATGACAAATAGAAAATGTAATATCCAGAAAGGCCACTCGCTGTTTATTTGGTATATATGTGAATTTAAAATTAGGATCACATAGGTTCAATAAAGGGAAAAAAATTGTCAATTCATCAGAAGAACCATACCAGATCATCACATTATCAGTGAAGCAGTTCCAAAGTAAAATATGTGATTCCCATGGTGTTAACAGAAAAAATATTTTCAAAATGTCTAACATTTATTTCCCAAATCAGGGACCATAGTGGCCCGTATCTCTGCTTCCTTAATCTGAGGGTAAAATTCTCCATTGAAAGCAAAAAAAAAAATTTGTAATGCCACAGATATAATTCCACATAAGAGATGTTGGAACTCTACAAGGAAGTTTAGCTGAGATGGTGTTGAAAGACTTGGTGAGTGAAGTTCTGATTACTTTTTCTTCTTTTTTTAAAATAAAAGAAAAAGAGGAGTGTGTAAGGGTGCTAAGAAATAACTGATTGTGTGGTAGAGCTGAAAAATACTGATTGCTGAATAAAATATTCTCCTTGGATAGGAAGGATTTGTGAAAATTCATTTTAGTTTAGTGAACTTGCCAAAGTTTAGAGTTTATTTTTCTTTTTATATATTACACAGACTTGATATACCACTAAGGCCTATAGCATAGACATAAAAGCGGTTTACAGGATTTAAAAAAAAAGGCATATAAACCACAGGCATAAAAACATAGGTGTAAAATAGATAGTAATAAAACATGAGAAAAAGCAGTCTCTCTTTAAAAAAAAAAAAAAAAAAGAGCTGGGAAAGGAGATAGAGGTAAGTTTTAAGGGACTGTTTGAATTTGAGTAGTGAGGATTAATTTCTACTAGGGGCAAATCATTCCATAACTTAGGTCCTGGATAGCAGAAGGCAGAGTCACAGGTGGAGGACAGTCTGATGCAGGATGGAGGTGGGAGGGCTAGAAGATTATCAGCTGAGTGCAAAAAGTGAAGGGGAGTGTAGTGTATGAGAAGGTTATTGAAGTATGCAAAAGTAGATAGGAGTCTTGATTTGTATAAAGTGTGATGGAAGATGAGACAGGGAGCCAGAGTTCAGAAGTGGGGTGACGTGATCGAAGCAGCGGGCGTTATGAAGAAGCTTGATTGCGGTGGATTGGAAACAGTTTAGTGATTGGAGAGGGAGACCAGTGTCGAGAGAGTTACAGTAATTCACGTGTGAGATAACAAGACCCAACATAACAGGATGGAGGAGTACAAGAGAGAGAACCAAATGGCTGGAGCGAACACGATGAAGGGCAAAGAAGGCTGAATGCAAAACAGCACTAATCTGAGGCTTGAACATGAGACAGGAATCGAAGATAACCCCTAAGGTTTTGATGGATTCACAGAATGGTATAGGTTGATCAGCCAGAGGGGGGGGGGGGGGGGGGGGGCACAGCAGACTGTGAGGTGGGGAAGAAAATTGCCTCACATTTGGAAGAGTTCAGAAACAGGAAGTTGGACTTGAGCCAAAAAGAAACCTGTGGTAAGCAAGTGTTTAGACGTTGAAGACCAGAAGAGTCCGAAGGTTTGCAATCAATCTGAATATCATCCGCATAGCAGAAGGGTATACAAGAGTGATCCTGCATGACCATAAGAAGAGGGGCTAGAAAGATATTAAAACAGTGTGGGTGAAAGAATAGAACCCTGAGGAACACCCAAAAGAAGAGGGAGAGCAGAAGAGAAGGAAGTACCAGAGGAAAGCTGAAATGTGCGATTTATTAAGATAGCTAGAAAACCAAGGAAGGACAGTTCCGGTGATGCCAATTGACTGAAGACAATGAATGAGTAAAAAGTGGTCAACACCACCAAATGCGGACGATAAGTCCAGGGAGATTAGGATGACTGAGCAGCGCTGATCCAGAGATGTGCAAATGAAGTTGTGAAGAGCTAGAAGGAGGGTTTCTGTGCTGTGAAAAAGCCAAAATCTGGATTGATAAGAGTAAAGAATATTGACGTTCTCTACATGTTGAACAAGTTTTTGATTAACTAGTTTTTCAAGTAGTTTAGACAAGAATGGAAGATTTGAAATAGAGGGAGGGAAGCTAGAGGGGAGGGATTGGCCACTGTTAAAAACAGGATGCTGGGCTTGATGGACCTTTGGTCTGTCCCAGTGTGGCAATACTTATGTACTTATGAGGGGTCTAGGTAAGGTTTTTTTATTTTAAAGCGGGCGCACATGGTGAAGGTACAGAACCAGTAGTGTGGGAGCAATTCATAAGAGGGGGAAGGAGTTGAGAGGAAAGATGTTTGTAGGAGGGTGGGCCAGAGGTCAGCCAAGGAGGAGGAAGGATTGAGAGAGCTCAAAGTCTTAAAACTCATGATTGCCATGACCGAGTTGAATGAAGAACAAACAGAGGAAGGGCACGAAGTTGAGGGGCAGCAAAATTGGTGGAAGGTGAACGAGACAGTAAAGACAGCGGGGGAGAAGAGGTAGAGGAAGAATGATTGAGATTCGTAAGAGACAGAAGTGGCTATAGGGGAAGACGGGGGAGGGGGCAACTGAACAGAACTAAGTGATGAATGAAAAGAAGCAGTCTTTGTTTGCCAAGCAGCTGAAAGGGTATCAAGAGGCAAAATAGAGGGGTCAAATAGAGGTACTTATCAGTGAAGGATAAATACAGTATATCATCCTCATATACTGAAATCTGATGCTTTTAAGTCTGTTCTGACCCTGTTGATATCTGTGAAGCTGTGGGCTGGGAAGGGGGGAGTGGATTTGGGAAAGGCAAGGCAGTGGAGATGCTGGAGAGGAGGAAGAGAGAGGAAACCGTGTTTGGCCTGGAGGTTGGGGGGGGGGGGGGGGGGGACACAGCATTGAGGGACCCAGTCTTGACTTATACACTGGTCACAGCAGTTTTGGCCATTTGTAGTCCTAAAACTGCCCTAAAGGCCAGAGATACATGTATAACTTATACTCATCTATAAGTTATGGGCATAAGTGTGAGCCCTGGCCATGCTTTGTCTGTTTTTACCTACTTATAAAATAACACATTATGTAAGATATGTGCATATTTACAGAATAGCAAGTAGGTGGATTTTTGTATTTACAAACAAATGTGCACATATAAATGTTATATAGAATTACTCCCCTTATGTGCAAACAGACGTAAAAAAAACCCCAGTTACAGTATAAGTAACATTCCGAGGTGTATTGACATTTCTAGATGGTTCTTCTATCAAAGTGGAAATTGTATCCAAAGTGTTGAGAGTTCAATTGGATGCAACTTTGTCCTTTGAACCATAAATAAACCATGTTGTTAGTACAGTATTTTTCAAATTACATCAATTATGTAATGTTTTTTTTGAGGAACACTTTCAAAAGTTTGGTCTAGTCTTAATTTATCATGTCTAGACTATTGCAATAGTTTATACTCAGGTATTTCAACGAAACTCCATTTCAAACTGCAGCTTCTTCAGAATATGACTGCAAAAATGATTTTTTGATTGATGGAATTTGATGAAGTTTCCCCTTCCTTGATACGGCTACATTGGTTGCCTATCAAGGCTAGGGTTGCTTTTTAAACTAGCGTATATGATTTTTAATGCTTTTGAGGGAACAAGCCCAGAATATCTGATAAACCTATTTACTTTTCCAAATAGAGTGTGTTCTACTCGTACTGTAGAATTGGATTTACTCTTCTTCTTTCCTTCTGTACTAGGTGTAAGATATAAAAGAGAACTAAATAACTCCGTTTGTTTTCAGGCAGTACAGATCTAGTCTGCTCTTCCTATGGTTTTAGATGGATCAGTAGATACTTCCTTTTCCGACAGAAACTAAAAACCTATCTATTTAGAAAATGCCTACTATAGTTTTTATTGCTGTGATGTAGCTGTTTAACTATGTTTTTACTTTATTTAGGAAATAACTGTTATCTATAGCTGCCTCACAGCTATGGATTGTGATCACTTTGAGCCTTTTTAAGGGAGCTGGCAGATAACTGCTATTTAACATATTACACACATATATAGGGAGACAGAGAGAGATTAGTATGGCAAAGCAATAAGCAAAACCTTAGCAGCTGTCATGTTCCTCACCTGGTTGCGCTTTGGAGGCTGATTTGGCTGGAGACTTGGTGTTCCCATGCCAGGCAGGGCAGCGTGGCGCTGTGCATGCAGGTGCGGCTTTGGGGCACATCTGCACACCCTCCTTGGCATGTTTTGGTATCGGCTGCGTGCCTTTCGCCACACCCCTGATGTCCTCGTGGCCCTTTAATTCTCGGCATCTTGGGGCACTGGGTGCTTCGGCAACACTTCTGTTGCGAGTTTGTGTTTCTGCATTGCCTGTTGTTGTGAGTTTCTGATTGAGACCGGAGTTTCTGCTTGAGACAACTACATCTCTACTGTGAGTTCCTGCTTGAGACCAGTGTCTCTCTACTGTGAATTCCTGCTTGAGACCAGTGCATCTGTACTGTGAGTTCCTGCATGAGACCGGAGTTCCTACTTGAGTTCAGAGCCCTCTCTGGACCGAGTCCACGGCAAGCGAAGTTCTGTGCCTACTTCTTATCGGCTTATTCTGCTACCTGGTTCAGCCTGTTCCAGTTCCCTTGTACTTGGCTTCCTCCCTGGTGGTGATGTCCTGCTGGCTGCCTGCACCTGGGAGCTCAACCCCCGGCAAATGGCAGTTAGTCAAGGTGAAAAGATCGAGGGTTGGTTGGCCATCCATAGTCCTCAGGAGATAGAACTCAGTCTCTTTCAGATGGGTGGTCCTCACATAGACCGTAACAGCACAAGACTTATCATTACATGGTAGAACAGTGAGATAGCAATATCAGTGCAATGAATAATTTATTCTTAAGACATAGCTAACAGTTCTAACCTAAGAAACCACATGCCAAAAGGTACTGACTCACTTGGAACTTGGCAATGCTTTCTGTCTAGTCCCTGGACCATAGGAAGGATAACTGTCCTCACTCTGTAGACTGCCTGGAAAAGTCCTTTGACTTACTCTGTGTGGCAAGCCTTTCCTTTCCTTCTCAGATTCCAAGTTGACATTTCACTGCTGGTTCCTGGACAAGGCTGTGCAGATAGACTGCCTGCTCCACTGTGTCTTCAGTCTGTTTGTTGTGAGAGGCTATCAGCAATGAAGCTGTTCTCTGGAACTATCTCAGTTGAAGTTAAGATGCTACCCAGTACAGGTTCTTATTCAGTACGGCACATATTCGTACTTCAGTTGCTTTAGGAGCACTGAGGGCTTTAACCCCTTAGCGATACTCAAAGGGAATGACATCTTGGATGGCAATGTAACAGGTATGAAGAGCTGGCAGTCTGAAGCCTTACAAGATGATCAACAAAGATAGCCACATACCAGTGTCAGCTTCTTACAGCTTCACACCAGAGAGAGAAAGTGCAGATGTCCCTTGGAATGTCCGTGTCCAGTGCTGTAGAAAGTCTTGTAACAGCCATGATAGCAGGTTCCTGGCCTAGTCAGAGTTTGGTTCATAGGCCTCAGTAAGGCAATGCAGGCCTTATAAATACAAACAGGTGTGGGCAGTATTAGGATGTCCAGGAGGGGATCGTAAGCATGTATGTATTTAAGATGGAAAGTGAAAAATTGGTACTTTTAAATGCTTTACTCTTAAGGTTGCTTCCTTAGCCCTGTTTAATTGCTCTAGATAGAATTTCTTCAGTTTGCTGTTAAAGGGTCTTTAAGTATTTTGAAATAGACTCATCAGACAATTGATGATTCACTTCAGATGTGTTCATAATTACAATAGAGCCTCCCTTATCTGCTGGTGTTATAATAAGTGAAGCAACTTTTGCCAAAGTTCCTTCAAAGCCTTCCACTCAGAATGCAATAATAAGCAGGAATACGACAGCTGAAAATTGGACTTTAGGAGATTTGTAAAAATGGGGTGTGACCTTAAAGGTGCAGGTCATTTATTCAGAAAGTTACACTAACAATACGTTAATCCACATACATATTTTGATTAAAATTATGATATAAGAGAACAAAAGATACAGCAACAAAACAACGGCAGAGGCAAACGTACGTGTAGTCATTACCGAATGCTGTACTGTTTTCCTATTCTTCAGTCCCAGCCACAATCAGACACCCATCCATTGTCTTTCTTTCACTTTCAGCTACTCAAACTGATTTGATCTCAGTTTTCATTCAAATTTCTGTTGTCAAGTAGGACTGAGTCAGGAACACAGGTGGGTGACAGGAGAAAACAGCTCTTCCAGAAGAAAATGTAAATAGGTTTGCGCATAGGTGGCCAATCTAGTTTTTTCTACTCTGCTAAGCAGACAAAAAAAACCAAAGCTCTCATTTGTACATGAGGTTTACCTCTGTACATGTAGTTCTTTGTTGTTTCATTACTAATTAAAAGCAATTTACGGTTAGCTCATTTTGTTGTTCCTGAGCATGCCCCAAATGAAATCAAGGTTTTACCCCTGCCCACAGTATAGAAAAAAGATTGAAAACTTTGGTACTCAGTCCAAGTGTGGAATCTTTTGGGATCAGACTGTAGCCAAGCTGAATGCAAGCATTGTGGTTGTATGTGTCCATGCCTGAAATCATTACAAAACAGGGAAGGGGGCTCCTGCTTGCCCAGAAAGAAGAGAGGGCTTTGTCTGTGCAAAGAGAATTGACTCTGTACATTCCAGCAGGTCCTTCACGCAGAAGTCACATCCACCTCTTCGCACAGTGACTTTCAAAATCGAAACACAAAGGAACTTCTCCAGCATCTATGAAAGTGGCATAAGACTCCTATGGAAACATGAACAAGGGCTGGCAAGGAGCTTGAATAAAACGGAATCACACAACTGGTTAAGATGAACAAAAATAATATTTGTTAAAGATGTCGGGTAGGAGGTCCTGTTTGGTTCACCGGTTAGGGGGAAACTAATCATAAAAAGCTAGTCCTTGGATGTAGAAGTCTCCTCTTGTGGCCCCCTCCTTACGGGGCCACTCAGCAAGGCAGCACACTCCACTTGACACTGGCCTGGGTGACCAGAAATACTAGTTCTGTCTTTAGCAAATAACATTTATCGTCCAGCCTCCTGCTGGTTCAAGGATACAGTTCTGTAAGGTCCTAAGTTGAACTTGGCCTACCTGACTCTCATGGCTGTAGTTCACATGTACGTGGTAGGGGAGTATGACTTGGAGTTTTGCTGCTTCCCCAGCCTTTATATTCCTGGACTGTACCTCTTGGTTCTGCTCCTCCCATATTACATCCCCCTTTGGTGAGAATGTGAGGGAGTTTAATGTGGATCTGCCATTGTCAGGGAGTGTCATTAAGGGGGGAGCAGAACTTCCTATAGATTCCCTCACAGCTGCTCAGAAGTGCAGGGAATGCTTGCACAGGCCTGAGGTGAAGGCACCCCCTCCATATCTCCTTCAGATGAAATGCAAGACCACTACCAAGGGATGTCCCCCAAGCACAAGCCTGTGCAGCCATCTCCCGCACACTTGATGCCATCAAAAAGACAGCGGGCCCTGTTTACGAAGGTGCGCTAATGCTAGAGACACCCATATGTTCCTATGGGTGTCTCTAAAAATGCTAGTGCGGCTTAGTAAACAGGGCCCAGAATGTCCAAAATACATTATTTCCCAGCAATAATAATGTCTCTATAAACTTATAACTGTAGAATCGCAATTTCTGACATCACTTCCTCCTCAATGGAGTTCATTCTAAGGAACGTGCATTACCAGTGCTGTGCTGCAAGGATTGGCCCTTGATATGGTTCTTTTCAGTATTTTTTAAAGTGACCTTATAAGTGGGGATGTTGAGAAAAGTTTGCCTTTTTGTTGATGATACTAAAATCTGCAACAGAATAGGCATCCTTGAAGGTAGAAAGGTTCTCTAGTCTAGGGCAACCTGGCTGCCCTGTCTCTGCTGTGATCTGTTCATTCAGTTCTTAGATATTGATTCTGCAAGACCCCTTGAGTGTTCCTAATTGAAAGTTAATACTAGATCAATATCCTAGCCAATTTGCATGTTGATCATAAGTAACATTGACAGCAGCAGATTTCTGTTACTGGTTAACAGATGATCTGCACAGCCATGAGAAAATCCCCTGATCTGTGTAGAAGAGCTGGACACAGGAATTGCTTTGAAGTACGCAGACACTATTTTCCTCTTACACACACCTTGGTGACATCCTTCAGAAAGCAGAGCAATCTAATTTAATAACTGAGAATCGGGAGAACTCCTAGGACTCATGTACCCTGCATGAAATGCAGTAAACTCAAAAGCTAACACACAATCTGCAAACTACATCAATTCAAGAATGAGCTAAAAACATCAAACCTTGCCTGAACTCAAGTAAAACTGAGCTTCTATGGGTCCCTAACACAAGTGGAGACATACCTGACATCAGAATCTCTTTTGGGAAATATGAACTCCCCCTCAAATCACAAGTCAGAAACCTTGGAATACAGCTCGATTCAAAACTTACTCTGATCCCCCAAATCCAAGCAACCTTCAAGAGCAGCTTCTAGCACTTGTCACAATTACATTGCCTGTCTCCTTACATTTGAGAAGGCAAGCCTTGTCTCAGTTCTACATGCCATGATAACATCAAGACTGGATTATTGTAATCCACTCTACACTGGTCTGGCTACAAAGGGTTTGCACCAGCTCCATTTGATTCAGAATATTACAGCAAGATTAATAGAAGGATGTAAGCGATATGACCACATCACACCATTTTTAGATGAACTTCGCTGGCTACCAGTAGAATACAAAGCCAAATTTAAAACTCTCTGTTTGACCTTCAAGGCCCTTAAAGGAAATGGCCCAGAGTACTTGATCTCCCTCTACACACCTTCAAGGTCACTAAGGTCCTCCCAAGGATTTTCCCCAACCACACCCTCTCCAAAGGACATCACACAATGCGGGCCTTCTCCAGAGTGGCCCCCACGCTCTAAAAGGCTTTGCTTAACACAAGACTATCTCTACTTCAGGAAGCAGATGAAAGCTTGGCCCTCCAACCAGGCATTTAACGGAAGAAGTAAATGACACCAGCTGCACGTATTATAGCAGAACATGTTCATCCACTCCTACCCTAGCCAAGATAATGTTCAAGCACCTTTCTAACCTCATTTGCAACTCTTTAACTAGTCACTTATTTTCTTACTCCTGTAACTCTATCTTATCTATTTTATATGTTCCATCTTTGCTTACACCCTATGCTCTCTATTAAAACGTATTGTGTTGGCATTATAATGTAGCATACTATGCCATACTTTGTATTGTTTGAATATTTTTACTGCTGTAACTGTCTATTGCTTATGTGTGTCTTATTCTTGCCATACACCACCTTGAGTGAATTCCTTCAAAAAGGCAGTAAATAAATCCTAATAAATAAAATAAATATCTTGCGCGGGGGGGGGGGGGAGGGTGCTGTACGACTTAAGGTGAAGGGGAAGACATCTTAAATAGTATGGAATCTTGCTACTAGTTGGGTTTCTGTCAAGTACTTGTGACCTGAATTGGCCACTGCTGGAAGCAGGATACTGGGCTAGATGGACCATTGGTCTGACCCAGTATGGCTACTCTTATGATGTTATCATATACTATTAGGAGATACAAATCTATAGTGAAGATAAAAACCATTCTGGCATAACAAGCTTCACTACATTTCTAGATTCATTGCCTTAGTCCAGATATTTGCAACCTCCATCCTCGAGGGCCGCAACCCAGTTGGGTTTTCAGGATTTCCCTAATGAATATGCATGAGATCTATTTGCAATATAATAAAATTACAAACTGGCAGAATATATATTGTGGTCGACAGTCACAAATATTCACTTAAATAAAAACAATAGTTTTAAATATTTTTATTTTATTTTTGTTACATTTGTATCCCACACATTCCCACCTATTTCAGGCTCAATGTGGCTTACATGGTACCGTAATGGCGCTCGCCATTTCCGGCATGAACAAATACAAGGTGTTATTATATTAGAATAGGGTTCATGTGTGGTTTACTTATTTTTTTGTTACATTTGTACCCCACATTTTCCCACATATTTGCAGGCTCAATGTTGTTTACATAGTACCGTAGAGGCGTTTGCCAATTCGGTTGAATAGCAGATACAAAGTTATATTGTGGTCAGATGAGGTAGGTGTGGATCAGGCGTCATGGGGTCGAAGGAAGTGAAGATTATAAATTATCCAGTACGGTCATTAGTTATGCTGTGTTGCTGGGTGCTGGGATTTATGTTGGATCGGTGGGATAGGCCTTTTTGAAGAGGTGAGTTTTGAGTGATTTCCTGAAGTTTAAGTGGTCACGGATTGTTCTCACAGCATTTGGGAGTCCGTTCCATAGTTGTGCGCTTATGTAGGAAAAGCTGGATGCGTAAGTTGTTTTGTATCTTAGTCAACTAGTTAATATATTGAGGAACTTAGGGAGGAAGGGGGAAGTTGAGTGTGTCCATTACAAACTTTGGTTTTGTTGTGTTGCAGGAACTCAGTCTTTTGTGTTGGATCAGTGGGATATGCCTTCCCGAACAGGATTGTTTTTAGTTCTTACTGGAAATTTAGGTGGTTGTTCGTTGTTTTTACTATTTTTGGCAGAGCGTTCCATAGTTGTGCACTTAAATAGGAAAAGCTGGATGCATACGTTGATTTGTATTTGAGACCTTTTGTGCTTGGATAGTGAAGATTTAGGTATGTTCGTGCTGATCTTGTATTTCTGGTTGGTAGGTCTATGAGGTCTACCATGTAGCCCGGGGCATTGCCGTAGATAATTTTATGAACCAGGGTGCAGATTTTGAAAGTAATACGTTCTTTTATTGGGAGCCAATGCAGATTTTCTCGGAGGGGTTTGGCACTTTTAAAACGCGTTTTTCCACATATGATCCTAGCTGCTATATTTTGAGCAGTCTTCATTTTCTTTGATTTGTTCTTTGCAACCCGCATAGATTCCATTGCAGTAATCTGCATGGCCTAGTACCATTGATTATATCAACCTTCGGAATGTTTCCCTCGGGAAGAATGGTTTCACACGTTTAAGTTTCCACATTGAGTGGAACATTTTCTTTACAGTAGATTTTGCTTGATTCTCTAGTGAGAGGTTCCGGTCGATTGTTACTCCGAGAATTTTCAGGCTGTCTGCGATAGGAAGGGAATAACCTGGGATATTTGTTTGTGGGTTTATATGTGTTGTATTGGGAGGAGATGATAAGGCAGTGTGTTTTTTGTGTGTTGAGTTTTAATTGGAATGCGTTTGCCCATGAGTTCATGATGTTTAAGCTGAGCTTGGTTTCGTTGGTGATTTCTGCCAGGTCGTTTGTAGGGGATATATATCCTGAAGTCATCAGCATAAATGAATGGGTTAAGGCCTTGAGTGGATGAGGACTTAGCTAGTGGGGTCATCATGAGGCTGAAGAGGATCGGTGATAGTGGTGATCCTTGTGACACTCCGCAGTCTGGTTTCCACGGTGATGATATGTTTTTGTTAGCTTTCACTTGATATGTTCTTGTAGTTAGGAAACCCTTGATCCAATTGAGTGTGTTTCCGCTGATTCCAAAGTTATCTAGGAGTCTTAGTAATATATTATGATTGACCATGTCGAATGCACTGGACATGTCAAATTGTAGGAGATGTATGCTTTTGCCTATTTCTATTTCCTGCTTGAATTTATTTAAGAGAGTAAGTAATACTGTTTCGGTGCTGTGTAGGGGGCGGAATCCTGATTGTGATTCGTGTAGTATTGTGAATTTGTCTATGTAATCATTAAGTTGTTTGGTTACCAAGCCTTCCATTAATTTGACTACCAGTGGGATGGATGCTACTGGACGGTAGTTGGTAATGTCATTTGTTTTTCTGACTTCAATAATAGGTTTCATTTGTAATTATACTAATAGCAGGAACCTCGGCAGTGGCACTTGACAAATACTTTTTTTTGTCAAGCTGCATCCCCCAACCTCTTCATTGGCTCCTTCAACCTGCTTTATCTTTTAAAGATCTCTCAATGTTTAATAGCTTATTAAACTGAAAGTATTTTATAGCATTTATCTGAAAGGATGGTGGATGCAGCTTGATGAAAATGTAGTATTTGTCAAATACCACCGCCGAGGTTCCTGCTATTATTATAATTATAAGTGAAACCTATTATTGAAGTCATATTTAAAACTATTGTGGTATTTAATCAAATATTAGAGATCTACTTGCATGCACTGCCTCCATTAGAACATTCCTTTAGGCATTCAGGTGAAATGGTTATAAAGTTGACTTGGGAAAGTTCCATTAACTTATATAAAGCTTTTTTGGTTAAGGCAAGAAAATCTTATTATTCGGGTCTTGTAGGACATTCTGTACTAGATCAGAAAACATTTTTTAGTTTTTAACTGATATCATCTTCTCATTTGATATCCGTCAATCAGTTTTTATATCCTTCTGCAGAGGATTTCATCTCTTATCAGAAAAATAAGATTAAGAAAATTTGGCAGGTTGTGTTGTCCATTGCAAAGCATAATACTCGTAGCCTTAATCATATCGATGACCCTTATAAAGGAATAGCATCTGATAGGTAATGGCAACATTTCTTTCTGTTCAACTCAAATCAGGTCTCATTATTAATACAAAAGATTTATATCATTCTAGATTTTTGTACCTCAATTTTATTGGCTAATCCACCTTCAGAAATAAATGGACTCACTTTATATGTTAGAAGATTACTAAGCACTGGTTTTTATCCAGCAGGGCCTTTTTATTAAAATGCACTAAAATATGGGCATGGGACTTCCCTGTGCACTAAGCTGATATAGAACGTGGCAGCATATTAAGGATTTTTCTGTTTTGTTTGCAGGTAATGTGCTGATTTTTCCTTTAGTGCATGGGACTTGTAAAAAAAGAATGTCACCCAGAGTAGTAAATTAGTAGGTTAAAGAAGTGAAACACAAGAGTGCAGATGTCGGGATTGCTAGAGAGTTGGAGGTGCCTGTGCATTCCTTCTAATCATAAGAAAGGAGACGGGGAATCTGAGTTACTTTGTATGTTCCAGCAAGGCACCCTGGTCACAATTCTTTGTGTGCCAGGAACATCTCAAGGCTGAAGGATTAAAGTATTTATCACCTTTGCAGGACTATAGTGTGGGTCCAGCTACAGCTAAAAGGATCCAAATCAGAAAGTCACCGTTTGGAGCTCAGTCTCCCTGGGTTTCATCAAGAGTGTCCACATAACTGTAAGTGATAACTAACTGATAACAGCACGGATAACCTTGTTAGAGAGAACTGTTAATCCTGTTAATCCTATCAACGCACTGCTGTAGGAATTATGCTAAGGAGAACTGTGTTTGACCCCTACCACCCCCAGTCATAGGAATTAGGAGTTTGAAAAACAGGAGAGACTTTAAGTTCTGTTGGATACACGTTGAATGACTTTAAAAGACTTTAGTAAATTGTGATTCGGAACAAGCTTGCTGAGTTGATTGAGTAAAAGTCTCAACTGCTTATTTGGCCTCCTAGATATTTATCCAGTTCGGAAATACACAAATTTTGGTTGTGTACCCAGTTCCTGAACCCGGAGTTATATAAACAAGATCCATGGAAGCAATCTGAGAAGACAAGGGAGGGTGGAAGGGAAGAGAAGACACGGGAGGGCGAGAGGGTATTATGATGTTAACAGTTAAAACTCATAATCTGGTTTTCTGACTGAAGAAAATATGTAAAGATGTTTGTCAGATTGTTTAATAAAGATTAAAGTTAAAGCAAGTGTTATTACTCTTATGCGGATGACATGCTATTGTTAGTTCCAGTAACTGACGATTCCTATAGAGCAATTTCTAACATTGATTGTGTAGAGATTGTTGAAAACTGAAGTCTGACTCATGGCTTGAAATTAAATAAGGAAAAAGCAAGTTAGTAATTCTCTAAGCCTAAAACCAGAAGCTATTACTTTGTGCTGGGAATTTTGCTGGACTCTGTGCTTACTTTAGAGTCTGTTTAATCAGATTGTTAAAACCTCCTCTCGGTACCCTTCTCCACCACCGCCAACTCCAGGCTCCGCTCATTCTGCCTCGCCTCACCCTATGCTTGGAACAACCTTCCTGAACCCTTACGCCAAGCCCCCTCCCTGCCCATCTTCAAGTCTTTGCTTAAAGCCCACCTCTTCAATGCTGCGTTCGGCACCTAACCCTTACCGTTCAGTGAATCCAGACTGCCCCAATTTGACTGCCCCTATCGGACCGACCATTCACTTGTCTATTAGAATGTAAGGTCTTTGAGCAGGGACTGTCTCTCTTTGTTAAATTGTACAGCGCTGCGTAACCCTAGTAGCGCTCTAGAAATGTTAAGTAGTAGTAGATTGTGTCAGTTGTGAGCAATACACTCATTTTTTTTTTAATGAAAAACATTTGTCTTTATTGGTTCAAGCTTTAATATGCTACTTTGGTGGAGGAGAAGCCTAATGGTTAGTGCAATGGCCTTGGAACCAGGGGAACCTGGTTTGATTCCCACTGCAGCTCCTTGTGACTCTGGGAAAGTGACCCTGGTACAAAACTTGGATTTCAGGGACAGAGAAAGTACCTCTATATAACAGATGTAAAGTGCTTTACTTATACCACAGAAAGGCAGTATATCAAATGCATTACCCATACCCCCCATATAGTTGAACTATTGCAACAGTTTATGCTCTGTTATTTCAAAACAATTGAGGTTTAAGCTTCAGATGTTACAAAATATAGCTGCTATGCTGATATTTTGTTTGCCTAATTATGATACAGCTTCTCTGTTAATGATTCATTTAGTTTAGTTGCCCCTATGAGCACGAATTATATTCAAATTAGCTTGCTTGATTTATGAACTATTTGAAGATTCTGGCTCTGAGTGCATAGTCCACTTGTTCTCTTTCGCAAAGTTTCTCAAAAATGTCTTCAGCAAAGAAGAATTTGATTTTATACTTCCCTTCTGTGTCTGGAGTGCATTATAAAAGGCTATTGGAAAATTCTTTTGGTTGTCGGGTGGTATCAGTTTGGAATATTCTACCAATAAATATAAGATCTCAGAGTTATTTCTTGATTTTTCCATGTTCTCTTGAGACATTTTTATTTAATAGATTTTTCTCTTGAATTTTTTTTTTTATTTTTGGTTTTATGTGTGATAATGCATAAATGTTTTAATTCTGTTGCTTCTGGATACTGTTCCCGTCTTCTTTATAGGAATCCATTTTGGAATATAAAAGGACAAATTAGTCTAATTAGATAAGATCACACTGCCTGTCCTACATCCATCTCTCTCTCTTTTTTTTTTTTTTTTTTAATAATTATTTTTGCAATGAAAATGCAATACAATAGTCAAACAATAATAAGCAAGTGATTAACATCAAAAAGCTTTAGTATTTGCATTCCAGTGTTTTGTTTTTTTTAACTGAACTTGAAAAAAAAAACATCCCCCCCCTCCCTACCCACCCCCTGTTTTAATTATGATATGCAGCAAAATTGATGGAGTAGGCAGTATACGACAGAGACAGTATTAATAATGATCTTAGGGGACATAAAGAGACGACCTTCAAGTTTTAGAAATGTCCCATACTTTACAATGTGGGATAATGCGCCCGTGCTTTTGTTCTGTCAATTTGGACATCAAACAGTGATAGTCTACTTTCTGAAAAGCTTTCTCTAAAGGTGGTACCGCTGATTGTTTCCATAATTGAGCCAGATCCTGATCTCACCCTTTCAGCTTTGTTCCATATGTTTTTCTGCATCTCTATCAAGATCTCACACCCACTTCATACCAATCTGTCCCTTTTTACTTTCCAACGCTTTCCCTCACCCCATCCCTCCCATTCCCCAGTCATAAGAACATAAGAATAGCCATACTAGGTCAGACCGATGATCCGTCTAGCCCAGAATCCTGTTTGCAGCAATGGCCAATGCAGGTCACAAGTACCTGGCAGAATCCCAGAGAGCTGCAAGATTCCATATCCAGTGTACCTGAATGTAACTCACCTTGAGCTACTACTGAGAAAGGTGTGAGCAAAATCTAAATAAATAAAGATTCTAGAATTCTAAAGAATAACAAGATTCCATGCAGAATCTCAAACAGTAGCAACATTCCATGTAGAACTCTAAAGAATAACAAGTGGAGGAGTGGCCTAGTGGTTAGAGCACCAGTCTTGCAATCCAGAGGTGGCCGGTTCAAATCCCACTGCTGCTCCTTGTGATCTTGGGCAAGTCACTTAACCCTCCATTGGCTCAGGTACAAACTTAGATTGTGAGCCCTCCTGGGACAGAGAAATATCCAGAGTACCTGAATGTAACTCACTTTGAGCAACTACTGAAAAAGGTGTGAGCAAAATCTAAATAAAGATTCTAGAATTCTAAAGAATAACAAGATTCCATACAGAAGTTCAAAGTGTAGCAACATTCCATGTAGAACCCCAAAGAGTAACAAGATTCTTTGGGGTGGAGGAGTGGCCTAGTGGTTAGAGCACCCAGGTGGCCGGTTCAAATGCACTTTGTGATCTTGGGCAAGTCACTTAACCCTCCATTGCCTCAGGTACAAACTTACATTGTGAGTCCTCCTGGGACAGAGAAATATCCAGAGTACCTGAATGTAACTCACCTTGAGCTACTACTGAAAAAGGTGTGAGCAAAATCTAAATTAATAAATAAATACTGCCAGCATCAGGGCCACTGCTGCCACTGCTGTTCCGGGCCCGCGGTATCCATCAAACAGCAGCACTAGTAAATGCGAGGAAGCCTTCAAGCCCTGTTGCTCGTGAAAGCCCTGTCAATCCAGCCCCCTCTAACCCATTCTGTATTTATCAGAGGGTGCTGGACTAGCAGGGCCTCCGCAAGCATATGGCCTAAAGGACATCCCTGCACTTAATTATTGATGCTGTGGAACTAGTGCAATAGGTAGCAGTGTGGTGTTCATGTCAGCTTTGGGTGCCCCTCAAACATCCGTGCCTCCTGCAGTGCAAACTGCACTTGGCGGGTTGTGCTGTGCAAATACCCAAAGCAGGTACTTAGTCCAGCTACCACGTAGGCCAGCCCTTCTATAAAGCTAATGGTTAGTGCAGTGGACTTTGATTCCTGGCAACCTGGGTTCAATTCCCACTGCACCTCCAAGTCACTTAACCTTCCATTGCCCCAGGTACAAAAACTTAGATTGTGAGCCCGCTAGGGACAGAGAATGTGTACAGCGCTGCGTACGTCTAATAGCACTATAGAAATGATTAGCAGTAGTAGCAATAGTCACATTTCCCTTCTCTAATACCGCTTGTAAGGATGAAATTATGAACAGGATCTTGGGGGACAAAATATCTTCCTAAACCCTGCCAAACATGATATATGTGACCTGCTAAGTTTAAAGGTACCAAAGTGGGGTTACAAATAACAGAGAGAGAGGCTATAAAAGTTTGGAGGGGCAACTTTCATTTTGATAGTCTTGTGTATTATAGGGTCAATAGAATAGGACCATGCAAATTTTTTTCACAACTTTGATGTATTTCATGTTCTACAGCCTAAAAAGTGTGTGTGTGTGTGGGGGGGGGGGGGGGGGGGGGGGGGGGGGGGGGGGGGTGATTTCTGAGGTTAATTACTTTTTTATATAGTTTATTAAAACTTGCTATAACCACCTAAGCTAACTTGCAGATCTAGGCAGTTTTACAAAACTAGAAATGCCAAAAGATCAGCTTAAAAATTTTTGAATCTATACTGCCCCAACTGTAAAGGACTAAAATACAAGCTTATACATGCGACTTACTTCTCCTACATGAGTATGCAGCTATGGAACACATTACCAGCTGACCTGAAAACAATCGAACTACCTAACTTTCGAAAATCCTTGAAAACGTATCTCTTCAACAAAGCCTACAAAGAGGACCCATAGCTTAACTCTACAACCACACCAATCCTCACTAGTCTGAAACTCATCTCTCAATATCTATTTTCTTAGAACTTTTTTCCCTTTCTCAATCTCTTTCTCAATCTATATCACCAATTGTATCTGACTCCCTGGAATGGCAATGCCTTAACAGATCTCTGTAAGCCACATTGAGCCTGCAAATAGGTGGGAAAATGTGGGATACAAATGCAATAAATAAATAAATTACAAAGTAAAAAAATAACTACAGTAAAAGACAGGAAAGGATCTTACGTACATTCCAGAGAAACCAGACTCATCCAAAGCAATAAAAGAGGGAGAAAAGCAGTAGAAGGATCAGGGAAAACAGTGAATCTGAGTTGCACTAATTCCTGCATAAATCAAGTAGTATCGAATACTTGCTGTAAAGCATAATTCATGTAATATTGACAGCTTGGTGAAAAAGTCATGGTTTTATAGTGATTTTGAAGTTTTTAAAAGACAGTTCATCACAAGTGAATTTCTAAAGAAAGGGGCAGAAAAGAAAAAAGAGTGGCACCTAGTGAATTCCAATTGGGCAGATTTTGGGCCACGAAGGACCAAACAATGGTCATTAATAGAGGGGGAGTATGGAATGATTAAAGTTGCCAAATAGTGGGGAAGGCCAAGTCTATTGGCCTTGAAAGTTAAGTATGAGTAATTTGAATATCCACTTCTCAGTAGGAAGCCAGTGATACTTGTGGAAAAATGGAGACACGTGGTCAAACTTCCAAGCATGGCATATTAATTTAATAGCTGTATTTTGTATTGATTGAAGTTTTTTATTAAGTGTGCATGATTCTATCCCAAGTATATGATGCTACAGTAATCTAGTCTGGTAAGTGGTAACCAATAGCAAGAGAACAAGGAAGTGGAACGTATTATCAAAATATCACTGAACCAGTCGGATTTGGCAAAGGAAAAGAAAACTGGTCTTGCATAAATTAGAAATCTGAGGAGAGAAAGTAAGATCGGAATCTAGAATCTATCTGTACCATCAACGGCCTTCTGCCCTTCAGAAAAGTACTGAAGACCCATCTTTTCAAGATAGCCTACCCTAACGATCCAACCTAACCAAAACTTGCCCATACGATTCTTATTGACAGTAGTTATATTCTGACCATGTTCCCTAGTACCCTATCTGCTACCCCATATCCATTCCTTTCCATCTTTCTACGCCTACCTCCCAACGCTCTTTTCCTTCTGAACCCAATTCCTCCTATGTTTAACTTACTTTCCGTTAACCCCATTAGTTTTGCGTTTACCACAAACTGTATATTCTTCTTACGACTTTGTAATTATTTATATTGTTACTTTGTAAGCCGCATTGAGCCTGCCATGTGTGGGAAAGCGCGGAGTACAAATGTAATAAAATAACTCCCAAATAATGAAAGGAATCAACTGGACAGATAGGGGAACCAAAAAGCTGCAAAGTGATGGAAGGAATAGAGAAACTTCTAGTGAACCAATGGGCTGCTGTCTTTTGTTTGTTCAATACCAGTTTGTGTTCAGAGAGCCAGGTGGAGATTAGATCAAGACAATCTTGAAGTGGACCAATAAGTAGATTAAATGGATTCGTGGGAAAAAGTAGTAGAATATCAGCATAAAAATGAAAAGAGATGCCAGTCGATTGTATAAGTGTTGTGAGAGGACTTAAGAAATAAAAGAGGAGACAGCACTAAATCCTGTGGGTGAAGGGATGGGGAGGGGCAGTTGTAGCTAGAATAACCTTGTAGGAATGGTTGGAGAGAAAAGAAGGGAACCAGGCAAAAACCGGGCCAGTGAAGCCAATGAAAGATAGATGAGATAACAAGCACGGTTAACCAGATCAAATGTTGTGGAGAGATCAAGGAATATGGCAAGAACAATATCAAGTTGAGAATAAATCTCATCTAGGAGGGATGTTAAAACTGTTTCTATGCCAAAATGTTGCCTAAAACCAGATTGGGATGGAGGACATCTGAACGTACACAATATTTTCCAATATTTTAGAGAGAAAGCACAAATTAGACATCAGTCAATAGTGGGCCAGAATTTGGGGATCGAGCAAGGATTTCTTCAGGAGAACGGTACTTGCCTGGATGAGAAACTAGTATTTATTATTGATAGAATCTTGGGTAATAACAGTTCAGGAATTTTTTACCAAGAGGATGGAATTGGGTCAAGAGAACAAAAAGTAGACTGCATTCCTGAGATTGTTTCAGATAGCGAGTGTGGAGCCTGAAGCTGGAAAGAGGACCATGAAGACAGGCCTGGACAAGAAGAATCTGAAGCACTCGCGGAGGAATCTGATAATAAAGGTACCAGGGCAGTACGTAAGGAATTCACTAAATCTTGAACTTTAGAGGAGAAGTACTGAGAGAGAACTTCAGCAGAGGGGCAGAGGGTGCTATTAGGATTCCTATTATTAGGGAAAGATGTCAAATTATGAAAAATGGGAACAAAGTTCTCTGGATAGATTAGGGGCCACCTTAATATGATTTTTAAAATAGTTATTTGGCTTTCCTCAGATGAAAATTATAATCTTTGAGTTTGTCTGAAAGCTGATAGATCCTCTTCAGCTCTCGTTTTTAACTACCTACGCACAGCTTTACATAATTGTCTCTTTAGTAAGTGCAGGCCACTGATACCATAGTGTTTTTTTATTAGAGGAGAGGGGCTTTAATCTGTTTCAGAGGAGCAATCTAGTCCAATGCAAAAGACAACACTGACTGAAGACTACAGGCCTGTTCATCAAGACTCAAAGAATCAAATTCTATGAGAAAAGAAAAAAGAGCCGGGGAGAGCTTATGGAGGTCAACCTGAGCAAGGTGTCTGGACCATTTTGGAGGGATCTCTACTAACGGCTGGGCAAGAGAAGTGGAATAGCAAAATGAATTATTAAATGATCAGGCCAAGGAATTTGAGTACAGGAGACCAAGGATGAAGAAAGGGTGAAATCAGATTGTGAAATAACCAAGGCTAGTGTATGATCATGGAAAAGTAACCCACTGGCACAGATTAAGATCTGATAGGAGTGATAGAAAAGACCATGAGGGTGAGATGGGGTGTCAATATGAATATTAAAATCTCCCAAAATTAGAATATTATGGCAATGAGCAGTTGTATCTATCAATACTTGAAAGCAAGAGCCCTATTGAACTTGGGACAATGATGGGAGACCGTAAAATAATAAAAGGAGTGGGGGTACAAATACGAAGTGTGAGTACTTTTGGATAAAAATGAGGAGCAGAGAGCTCAATGACCTGTAGGTCCATCAAGAAGAAGACAGCAAGACCATGATTCTTGGAGGGCCTAGCTAAAGAAACAACATCAAAGCCTTCTGGAAGGCATTCAAACAAATAATTCTACCCCTTTCCTGATCCATGTCTCTGTAAAACAGAAAATTCTAAAACCTGAAGATTCAATAAGATCATGAATTAACTCAGTTTTAGAATGTAAGGATCTACATTTTAGTAGGCCTAGCAGCAGTATCGTCTCCTCAACAAATGGGGTATCTGAATCAGTGAAAGACAACGTACCTGGGAAGCCAGGTGTAGCTTGGAGGAAAAAAAACTGCAGTGGTTTCCAATGATCAGTTGGATTGGAAACTGTTACAGAGCATAATGTGACCCGTGTGGGGTACTGCAATATCCTGGCAGTAATCAGTAAAGCAGCAGAAATCTGGAAAAGAAAGTTGCTCTATGAGAGAACACTTCAATCTAGGGTAGCAAACTACCAAAAAGTGGTAGATCTTTCAAGGGTAAAAACATATATCGGGTCCCCACTCTTAACAACCCTAGAAAGTGAGCAGATACAGATTGAGAGAAGACTTCCAGATCCACTCTTCTCCAGTTCTGTGATACCACTCCTGTCTCCAAGAATCTATTAAATCATTAAGAGGTCCCTCCAGGATTTCTCCCCCCCACACTCCCCTTCCATCCCAGCAGGCCAAGGTCACATGCATGAAATGTATAGCATCTTCTGGGGTCTTATTAACTGGAAAAAGTTACAGATAAGCTTTTTCTTCTTTAAACAAAAATAGTTACAGAACAATTCCTTATTCAGAGGATGAGATTGCTTTGCTCTAACAGTGTTAACCTAAGACACAGTGTGTAAAAATAAAAATTATGAATACAATTCAAAATAAGCACAAAGTAAACCACATGCAAAGATATTTTTGAGTACATTGCACAAGATGTGTGGACATAATTAGAAACCATATGACAGTTTGCTAAAAATTTGAATCAAAACCCATTTATCATATACGACCCTTTGGATTTTGTTTTAAGCAAATGACTCTCTATGAGCCATTGGGCTTTGTTCCTGACAATCCCTTATTCATGGATGGATATTTTTGTTCACCCACTGGCACCCTTGGATTGTAATCAATAACTAGCTCCTTTAGACTGCAAAAATGTATTTTCTCGCTCTTTTCAGTGTTGAGTGTGATTCCTTTTTCCTTCAGGCGGGTCTCCCTGCTGGATAACCTACACCTGTATATTTTGGGGCTGGCTGAGACAAACTGTGTGATATACTCTCCTTTAGGGATCTCGCTCATTAATTCACCTAAATAATCTCCCAACGGAGGATTCCACTCACCCTTCTTGCTCACAGAAATCGCAGAGTCCGTGTTGTGATAGCGTTCATGTAGCACATCAAGAACCCTGTACAGCTCTAGGCAGGCATGGACAGTTATAAAGAAGCTATGAAGATCTTTGTGTTACCTGGTACTGCACAAAGTTCCTTCGTGCGCTTCCAGGTGACACAAGCCATGTTATCGTCTAAGATCATACGATGACATGGCATATTTGAGGGAAAACAGGTACATGTACAGCTCATCGGGATATCTCACAATGCTTGTGGTTGGTAAATTTCTTCTTTGACCAAACTTCCCCTTCAAAGAGTTTAAGAACAGTTTTGCAATTTGTCGTTTTGCAGGGTTCATGCTTATCTGATCAGTGCGTAAAAGCATGCCTTCTTTCTTGTAGAAATAATCAATGCACCTGCTTTGTTGTTCAATATCAGTATATAATTGAGGTAACCCCAATGCTTTCTGCTTTTTACGCAGATGCATGTTATGTATTCTGCAAAGAGGTGAGTAGATGTCCGTTCAAAATGCCAAACTTGTAGACTTCTCCTGCCCTGTACCCTGTAGTGAAGGCCACTTCCAAATCTACGGTACACCATGTTGCCATCAGAAATCTCTCATCGTCATCGTGGGCACATTTCTCCCACTGACCCATCTCTGCGCACATGCGATACAAAGTAAACCTGAGCTTACTATGCAGCCTAACAGGTTGTATGGGGGAAAAGAGACCACACAGTGGGAACACCTTGACTTTCACAAGCCCAAAATAATCAGAGAGGGATCCAAAATTTTCATAGATGATTTGGGGGTGACCAATCGGATATTCTATAGTTTTATTGACAAAAGGGAATAGGCTGGTAAAATCATAACATTTTCTTACCCTGTTTAACCTGATAGTACAGGCAGATGTCATTCGTTCTGACCGGCGATCTTTGATTAATGTCCCCACTTCTGTACCTTGTCCTGAAGTCACTTGGGCACCACAGCCTTGGGGGGGGGGGGGGGGGGGGGGCGGGCGGCACCAGCATAGAAATGGCTGCCTGGATTTTGACAGGGTCAAAGATAGTCTGAAGGTCGGGGCTCTCTTCGGCAACCTCCAGGGATTGGAAGATGGCATCTCATCCAGATGGAAGACTACCTTAAAGTCGAACCGGGAAAAGAATGGAGACCAGCAGGCCTGGTAGGGGTTGAGTCTTCGGACCTCCTATAAGTACAGAAGGTTCTTGGATCCATAGTCACAGTGAATAGATGTTTAGCTCCCTCAAGGTGATGATGCCACTCCTCCAGTGCCATCTTGATGGCCAATAGTTCCCGATTACTAATGGTGTAATTTTTCTCAGTGGACAAGAATTTCGTAGAGAAGAAACCACAAGGTAACAATTTACCTTTAGTGTTCCCCCTATAGAAGATGCATCAACTTCCACGAAGAAGGGCTTCTCCGGATCAGGATTGCAGAATACCAGGGCTGACATGAAGACTTGTTTCAGGATATCAAAGGCCAATATTGCTTCCTCTGGCCAATCATGGGTATTAGCTTCTCTTCAAGTCACAGCAATAAGGGGCAAGACTATAGAAGAATAGTCCTAGATATATTGGCGATAGTAATTCGCAAAGCCCAGGAACCACTGTAGGGCTTGTTGCCCCTGGGGGCGAGGCTAGTCACGAATGGCAAAGGGCTTAGCAGCATCCATCCTCAGGCCATGGTTGTGAATATAATATAGCCCAAGAAAGGTAGTTCATTTTCCTCAAAGATGCACTTTTTTTCTAATTTGGTGTATAGGTAATTATCATTTAGGCATTGCAGAACCTGTTTGACATGTTCCCGGTGTTGGGCAAGCATCTTGGAGAATATCAAGATGTCATCTAAATACAGCAGGACACAATTTTGTAACAGATACTGGAAGATGTCGTTCACAAAACATCTGAAAACCGCTGGGGCGTTAGAGTCCAAACTGCATATCAAGATATTGGCCATCCCTGGTGTTAAAAGCCATTTTCCATTTGTCTCCCTCTCAAATGTGGATCAGTTTGTAGGTTCCCGTCATGTCCAGTTTGGTGAAGATGCAGGCTCCTTGTAGGCAATCAAACAGTTCAGAGATCAGAGGGCGCTTGTATTTATTTTTGATCATGATGGCATTCAATCCACGATAGTCGATGCAGGGACACAGAGTGCCATCCTTCTTTCCAACAAAAAAAAGCCCTTTCTGGCCGGGGAAGCGAATGAATGAAAATCCTCGGCATTATTATTGACAACAACCTAACGCAAAAGAACCAAGCCACCGCCATTACAAAGAAAATGTTCCACACAATGTGGAAACTCAAACGGGTAAAACAATTGTTCCCGAGGAAAACTTTTCGCAACATGATTCAAACAATGGTATTAACACATGTTGATTACTTCAATGGAGTATATGCGGGTTGTAGGGAACAAATCCTAAGGAAACTACAGACTGCTCAGAATATGGCAGCCAGGCTTATCTATGGAAAATCTAAATTTGAAAGCGCAAAACCCCTCCGGGAAAAACTACCCTGGCTACCAATCAAGGAACGTATCGCTTTCAAGATTTGTACCTTTGTTCACAGAATAATACATGGTCTAGCTCCGTGCTATATGTCTGAACTAATCAACTTACCAATTAGAAACACAATTGAATCAGCCAGAACATACTTAACTCTTCACTTCCCAAGTTGTAAAAGCCTGAAGTATAAATCAACATAAGCGTCAAGTTTCTCTTACATATACATACAGCTCTGGAATTCTCTACCAAAACGCCTGAAATCTACAAATAATCTAGAATTTTGAAAAAACCTAAAACTCACCTGTTCAAGAAGGCATACCCCACAGTATCTGGCATAAACACTGAATAATGAAATATGGCATTTTAATCAGGAAACGGACAGTTTTCAACCCCGACGCATGATCACACCCTAACATTTTGTCTGAATCACCCCAACCTATTTACCGATACTTCTTTACTGTATTTGTTCACTCTGGAGTCTGTAACCACCTCTCCGGAACTATGTAAGCCACTTTGAGCCTACTAATAAGTGGGAAAAGGTGGTATATAAATGTAACAAATTACTTGCAGAGAAGTTTCATTTATTTATTTATCAGCAATATAAGCAGACATGGCTTGGGTCGCCGGAACAGAGAGCGGGTAAACCCATCCCCAGGGCGGCATCTTGCCTGGATGAAGCTTGATAGGACAGTCAAACTCCCAGTGTGGGTGAAGGACTTTGGAAAATGCCGGAAATAGTCCCTCCAGTGCCTCTATCTCTGTGATGGATGTGGTCATGGCTGGAAGCAAGGGGCCAAGACAGCGGGTGCTATAACAATGCTTGCTTCATGCTGTGAACTAGGACTATTGCTTCCCTGTGGAGAGCTCCAATTCTCAGGCGTAGGGGAACCATCTTGGCTTTAATATGCCCCTGAGACGACCACGATAGCCTTAGGGGAGATCCTGAGTAAAGATGTTGTAGTGCCAGACAAGGGCCTCATCAGTGAAATTGCCTCCTGCTTCAGAATTGATGAAGGCTTCTAGTTCTAGAGTAGCCGAAATGAAGAATTACGTGCGGGGAATATGGTTACAGGAATCCCAGGGATAGGCCTGTGAAAGTATCCTGATTTGTTAGGGCATTTGAGTGCATAG
The DNA here is from genome assembly GCF_901765095.1 of Microcaecilia unicolor. NCBI lineage: Eukaryota > Metazoa > Chordata > Amphibia > Gymnophiona > Siphonopidae > Microcaecilia > Microcaecilia unicolor. The sequence continues at coordinate 361,893,055 of NC_044035.1, forward strand.
TACTCCTTTTCCCCACAGTACAGACAGAGATTCAGTTACCAACATCTCTCCTTTTCCGATTCCGAAAGGGATGACTGGTCCACTTGCATGGGTTCTTCTACATTGGATGGAGTGGTGTCCCTGACGGGCCAGCGCTGGGCATGCTGGAAGTTAGATGCCAGTCGCACTGTCCTGCGGGTGGATTGCCACTCCCGAGTCTGCTCTTGAAACCAGATGTCCACCCGATTACAGAGATGGATGAGCTCATCCAATGATGAAGGGAGGTCCCGTCCAGCCAGTTCATCTTTTATGTGGGGCACCAATCCCTGCCAAAAGACTGCTGTCAGGCTATCATTATTCCAATTTAGCTCAGCCACTAGAATGGATGGCATACTTTTGCCAGGGTTTGGGACCCTTGTCTCAGGAGCTCAGAAGCCATGGAGGAAGCCCAGGTTCTTCAAAGATTCTCTGGAATTGCTCCAGGAAACCCTCCAAGCTGTTGAGCACTGGATCATTTCACTTCCTGACAGCAGGGATATAATATAGGTAGCACGGGTCCTGTTGGAGATGGTCTCTGGCCTGAAGTTGAAAGATTATCAGGCACTGGTTGATGAAACATCTGCAGGCTTTAGGACTTCCATCATAGCGAGGTGGGGAGGGTGCAGAGCCGCTGAGAGGAGGGGCAAGATTCCCCCAGGCCCAGCCTTCAAGGGGGCCTGGCACCAGGGTCTCTTTCTCTCTCCTGCTCCTGACAGGCCCCGGGTGATCGCGTCCCAACAAGAGCAGGAGAGAGAACACTCCGGCGCTGGATCCCTCCCCCCCCTTAGAGGCTGGGGAGGAGCAGACAGAGGGCTTCATGCTGAGGCCTCTGGTTTGGCTGGCAGGAGTCCCCAGGCCCCGCCAACAGAAGAAGCCTTCCTCCAGCACTGTACTTCACTCTGCTGCATTGCCTGCCATGTGGTTGCTTTTCCCTTCACGTCACACATGCTCAGTTTTGATGGAATTCAGCGACATGAGGGGAAAAGCAGGGGCAGGGCAGGAAATGCAGTGGAGTGAAGAACAGTGCTGGAGGAACGCTTCTGCTGGTGGGGCTTTGGGACCCCCGCCAGCCAAGGTATGTGGAGTTGCAGGGGGGGGAGCAGCAGTGGCAATCCTGGGGGGGGGGGGGGGTGGCAGCAACAGCCCTACCCTGGGCCCGACTCACTGTTTCGGCAGCCCAGGGGGGGAGGAGCTACAAGTCTGATTCCTGGTGCGGTGAATGTGGCTACTGGAGTTGGGCTGGCAGCCATTAGAGGAGGGGCAGTGGCCTGTGGGGTTGTAGTCATCTGGAGATCATTCATATAGGTAGTCAGATCTCATACTGAGCCAGAGAGTTGTTGAAGCTGGAGGGCCAACTCTTGAAGTAGCTGCAAGGCCGGTAACAGAAGAAGAATCTTAAACTGAATTCTACTGGCCACAGGGAGCCAGTGTTGTTCAATTAACAGAGGAGTAACGGATCAGATCATTTAGCTTTATAAAGAAGTGCTATATTTTGAATCAGTTGTAGTTGTTGAATAGAATACCGAGGCATTCCAGAGAAAAGTGAGTTACGATAATCCAAACGGTCGATAACAAAGTTTGAATGAGAGTCTTGAGAACAGAGCTCTCTAAATAATGACTAATAGATCAAATCATCTGCAACACAAGAAGACCTGAGTCAAAAAAGAGATATACAGACTAAAGGATATAAAGCATTGTCAAAGATTATACCATTAACAAGTGAACGGACAATTGTACTAAATTTGATGGGAAAGTTATCTACATTTGTAAAAACTGGCAGTGAAGAATTTGATCGTTTAAACCAAATTGCTTCAGTTTTTTCAAGATTAACTGTGATCCACGAAATCTGCAGTGAAAATGGCTGCTGCAAGTTTCAGCGGCATTGCTGTGGGAACTCACAGCAGCCATTTTTACTATGGCGACTAGAGCATAGGAGGATCACTCCTGCCTTAGCTAACCACTGGACCACTAGGGCTGTAAGGAAGAGGGGGAGGAGGAGCCTACAGTAGGTTTGGGAGGGGAATGTTCTCTTTACAATGGAGTGGAGTGAGTGAGTGGGAGTTTCCAGTTGGGGGAAAGGGGGCTGGAAGCAGACCTGGCCACAGCAGGACACCTCAGAGAAGGGAGGGTACAATAGTGGCAGTTATCGGGTGGGGAGGGGACAACAAAAGCGCCAGTCATGGGTGGGGACTCGAATATAAACAGATACTCCCATTTTGGGGTCATTTTATTTGGCCCAACAGTCTCGGTTTATATTAGAGTATATATAGTAATTTACTTACCACAGAAGTCAGATTTACCAGCCTGTAGTTCCCAACCGCTTCTTTAAATCCAACCTTTTGCTACCATTACAGCTTATGCACCTCGAATATTGTGTTCAATTCTGGTCGCCGCATCTCAAAAAAGATATAGTGGAATTAGAAAAGGTGAGAGTTCCAAGATGGCCGCTGACTGAGACAGATGTGTTTTAGAGCTCCTCCAGATTTTACTGTTATTACCTTGTAATGCCGAAGAGAAGGGGCAGAGCTGCTGCTACTGCAGCCCAGCAGCAAAGACCTTTGATATCTTCTGGCTTGACTGAATCTTTTCTGCAACGAGCTCAGGTTTCGACAGCAGCGTCGGTGAGCGGTTCGCTGGAACAGCCCAGGATAGGAGACCAGGAGCTGAACCTTGAACTGGAAGTTTCTTTGAGCCCTGAGGCAAGGGCCCTCCTCCCCAGCCTATGAGAAGTAGTTCTCCGGTGGCGGAGTCCTTAGCCCTGAATACCGAGGTGTTACAGGGTGGAACTGGACGGGAGGCAGTGTTAGCCTTAATGGAGAACGTGGGAGATTTGTCAGCTTCTTCCCTGTTATCTCACACTGCCGGAAAAACACAGGAGGAGTTGCGAGGGACATTGGAAGGTGAGAAACATGTTTCACAGGAAGAGAGTGAGAGCATTGCATTTGCTAAACTTTTTCAGAAACCAGATGAAGTGACATTGGACAATCTATGGCAGTTGATTGCAGAAATGGGGAAGTTTTTGTGCCCCCAGATGAGGAAAATAAGAAATGAAGTTGTGATATTAGATGGGAAGGTAACAGAAATTGAGAATGAGGTGAAAATAGTTAAAGCAGATTTGGCTAAACAGGAAAAGGATGTTTGAGTTGAAATCACAGCAAACAACAATGCTTAAAGACTTGGTTAATTTAAGGAGAAAATCAGAAATGCTGGAAAATACTTCAAAATCTATTCTGCGTTTTATAAATTTTCCGCGACAACCACTTATCTCCCCTCAGGAGATACTAAAAAATTACCTCAGAGAAATTCTAGTGATAGATGATAAAGATATGCCACCCTTTTCACAGGTTTTTTATATACCTGTGAAGGGTTTGGATCCTTTACAAAGGAATAATATTCAGAATGCGCAACCATTGGATGTTTCTGCCCTTCTTGAAATGTCGGATTCAGAACAGATAACACCAACTACTATGTTGGCCACAGTAGTGTTACCTTCGGACAAGATCTGGATTTTAAAGAAGTTTTTTCAGAATAAAGAAAAAACCTTTTGTGGTTTGCAAACTCGTGTTTTTTCCAGATCTAGCGAGGGAAACGCAAAGGCGACGACAAAAGTTTTTACAGATGAGACAGGAGACACTTCCACTTGGCGCAACTTTTTACCTTAAATATCCTTGTAAATGTTTAATCTCCTATCAAGCAGTGAAATATGTTTATTTTGATCCTGACCAAGTGTCATCTTTTTTAACATCTAAGAGAGCTCCTAGTTAAGTAAAGTTGAATAGAAACTCGTCTGTATCTCAAAATTTGATTTATAAAGTTTATTACCTGTTTTCTCCTATTTAGGAATCTTGGACTCCTGTTGTGGACTTTAAATGAAATTATAATATTTAATTTGTGTTATGAATAATATATTTAGATTTAATTGTAATAGTGGATTTTTCTTTACAAGTTTATACTTGTTTACTATGTATAAAAATGATAAATAAAATATTTAAAAAAAAAAGGAATTAGAAAAGGTGCAGAGAAAGGCGACGAAAATGATAAAGGGGAGATAAAGGGGATGGGATGACTTCCCTATAAGGAAAGCCTAAAGCGGCTAGGACTCTTCAGCTTGGAGAAAAGGTGTCTGAGGGGAGATATGATAGAGGTCTATAAATAAATGAGTGGAGTTGAACGGGTAGATGTGAAGCGTCTGTTTACGCTTTCCAAAAATACTAGGACTAGGGGGCATGCGATGAAGCTACAATGTAGTAAATTTTTAAAAATTGGAGAAAAGTTTCTTCACGCAACATGTAATTAAACTCTGGAATTCGTTGCCAGAGAATGTGGTAAAGGTGGTTAGCTTAACGGAGTTTAAAAAAGGTTTAGATGGCTTCCTAAAGGAAAAGTCCATAGACCATTATTAAATGGACTTGGGCAAAATCCACTATTTCTGGGATAAGCAGTATAAAATGTTTTGTACTTTTTGGGGATCTTACCAGGTATTTGTGACCTGGATTGGCCACTGTTGGAAACAGGCTGCTGGGCTTGATGGACCATTGGTCTGTCCCAGTATGGCAACACTTATGTACTGATGGGAGCAAGTTTAATAGAGGAGAAAAAGTACATGGAGGAAACAGCATCCTTGTGTACTTCTTATGGGTATCATTTTATAAACCATTTTCCAAGTATAACATGTTTTAAATGTGGAAAGCATTTTTGTTGTAAAATTGTGGGAAGGTATTCATGTGTTAAAGATGGGCACCTGCTTTTACATGCTCTATACCAGGTATCTCCAGGTAGTTTGGTTGGAGAAGGGGCGGAATGTGAATATGAAGGTACAGACATACATGTGTACATTTGTATCTCCTTAAGAGGTTCTTTTGCCAATATCATTATTTGATTTAGGGTTATATTAAGGGTGTAATGTGCATATCTGTTCTCCTATGTTATTTGTTTGTTTCAGTGGTGGAGGATTCTGTTGATGATGTGGAGGGACCCAGTGAAACAATTGCTGATCCTGAGGAGGTGGTCAAAGACCAGGATGCCCTGAGTGATGGAGAATCAGGCAAATGGCCAGGTAAGGCTGCACTCACCTTTACACCCATCTCGCTCCTCTTCCACAAACCACTACCCCATTGCTAGAACTGACACTGTGGCAGAATTAATTATACACTCACCTTGCTTAGCTTAGGTTTGACAGTTGGGAGATTGGTCTCTTACTAGAAGATCAGTTTAATATAAAAATCACCAATATAGGACAAAATGTCCAAGTGAGATGTTGGATGAAGCAGCATAGAGTCCAAAGTGCTTCATAAATAATTGAAATGAGAGCTTTTTAAGAACTGTTTGGCTTGCATTCCATTTTTAACATATGGTGCTTAACTTAATGAAATGGTGTGCCCCTGCTAAATATATGACTAGGTTGGTGAGATTCAAGGTACAAGTATGTGTATTCGGAGTCTGCTGCATGCCGATGTTCTGTCTATTTTGATGCACCACATTGAAACCAAAAGATTGAAATAAAAAAAATCAAAAAGTAGTATCAAATATGATAGAGGCCTTAGAAGCCATATCAAATACATGAGGATGTTATAATGCCGTTATATCGCTCCATGGTGCAACCGCACCTGGAGTATTGTGTTCAGTTCTGGTCGCCTCATCTCAAAAAAGATATAAAGGAATTGGAGAAGGTGCAGAGAAGGGCGACGAAAATGATAAAAGGGATGGGACGACTACCTTATGAGGAGAGGTTAAGACGGCTGGGACTCTTTAGCCTGGAGAAAAGGCGGCTGAGGGGTGATATGATAGAGGTCTACAAAATAGTGAGTGGGGTAGAGCGGACAGATGTGAAGCGTTTGTTTACAGTTTCTAACAATAATAGAACCAGGGGACACAAGATGAAATTAGAATGTGGTAGGTTTAAAACAAATTGGAGAAAGTTTTTCTTTACTCAGCGTGTGGTTAGACTCTGGAACTCATTGCCGGAGAAGGTAGTGACGGCAGCTGGCCTTGCTGAGTTTAAAGGGGGTCTGGACAGATTCCTGAAGGAAAAGTCCATTAATCGTTATTAAATTCTGGGTTTTTGCCAGGTTCCTGGGGCCTGGAATGGCCGCTATCGGAGACAAGTGCTGGGCTTGATGGACCTTTGGTCTTTTCCCAGCGTGGCAGTGCTTATGTACTTATGTACTATGGAAAAACACTTGGAATCACTTAAAATTGAAGGGTAACACTCTGCTAGTTGCAAAAGGCATCTTTATTTGTAACTTTATTTATACTTATATGCTACCTCTACAATCCTTAAGCCTTTGGTTAGGGCTTAAATTGCCAGTGCATAAAACCAGTCAAAGACTGAGAAAATAACTTGTTTGGATGAATATGTATGTATTTATTGCACTCGGAATAAGCTGTAAGCTTGGGTACTTGATCTAACATTTTAATTTCAAACTGATGATTGAGTATACACTGGGCTTCCAGTAGTTATGTATAAGTTACAGGTGAGAACTGGGCTCAGATCTATGGACTAGGTAAATCAAGAGTCCTTCAATTGATGACAATAAAGCAAAATGGGTGGGGGAAGCCAACAGTTGATCAGGAGCGCATGGTTCAGAGTGAGGCATCCTTGAAGGATACTATTATAACAGAACATTTAGGGAATCCCAACAGAGAGGTTTCAAGAAAGGTTTAAGGGTAGAACAGAGCAAAGGTTGTAAATTATCCCTGTCAACTTCTAAGCAGCTTGGAAATGCAAGAAAAAACACACTGAGCACAAATGGTAGAAGCCTAAAAAAATAAGATGAGAGAATATATAGTATTAAATTAAGAGGTAGGTATCTGAGACCTGGTGGAAGGAGGAGAATCAATGGGACACTTACCAGGGTATAAATTATATCGCAATGGTAGGGTGGATCAAACTGGAGGGGGAGAGGTTGCGCTATATGTTAGAGGGAATTGAGTCAAAATAAAAATTCTGCAGAAAACAGACAGCAACTTGGAATCCTTATGGATAGAAATTCCATGTGTGAAAGAAAGGAATATACATGTAGGGCTATATATTACCGTCCAATAGGACAGAACGTCTAGGGCTATATATTACCGTCCCAATAGGACAGAACGAACAGACAGATGAAGATATGTTAACAGAAATTAGAAAAGCTAGCAAATTTGAAAACAGTATAATGGTGATTTCAATTATTCCAATATTAACTGGTTATTTGACACAGGGAGTACTAGGGAGGTAAAATTCCTAGATTTAATAAATGACTGCTTCATGGAGTACTTGGTCCAAAGCCCAACAAGAAGGGGAGCTATTTTAGATCTAGTACTTAGTGAAAAGCAGGACTTAGTACAAGATGTAATGGTATTGGGCCCGCTGGCAAAATAGTGCAAAGTATTATGAAGAATAAAATCACAGAACACATAGACAAATTCAATTCAATTTGGGTCTTATATACCTCTAATATCTCCTGTTTAGGGTTCAGTGCAGTTTACAAAATGAGTGGCTTAACAGTTAAAATATTATTAGAATGATTTTAGGTTAGTACATTCTTGTTGTATAGATATAGTTTTATAGAGCGTTATAAAGTATGTTTATAGTCTGTTAGAATTGGTATTTCTATATTCTCTTGGGGGAAACAATGATCGTTGAGTGTTAAGTGATAGTCTTTCGGAAGAAGTAGGTTTTTAGCTTCTTCCGGAAGGTGAGGTATTTTTCTTCAGGTTTGTTGACCAGGGGGAGTGAGTTCCATAGTGTGATTCCCAAATACTGGTAGAGCGAGTTGAAGATCTTCTGAGATCGTATTCTCTTGTGAAACGGTGTGGCTAAGATCAGTTGTTCCTTTAGTCTGTTTGATTGCACTATGCAAATAGATGAGGTGCGAATTAGGAGTTCAGAGGTGATACCCTGAAGAATCTGAAAGAGTAGGCATGCATCTTTAAACTTAGATCTTTCAGTTGTTGGTAACCAGTGTAGTTTTGTGAGGTATGGTGAGACACTTGTGTATCTATTCAGTTTGAAGGTTAATCTTGCCGCTGTGTTCTGTATGATTTGTAGGGTTTTTTTGTGTGTTTGCTTTTAATGCCCAGAAATAGGGCGTTGCAGTAGTCCAAGCGGAGTAGGATAAGCATCTGTACCAGTAGTGTGAAGGCTTTTTGATCAGAGTGACCTGATCTGGCGAAGTTGCCTCATTTTGAACATGGTTTTCTTCCATAGTTGGTTGATTTGGGATGTGAATGATGATGAGGAGTCAAGGATGACTGAGAGCTCTAGTTTCTGATTCGACTGGGAAGATGATGATGTTGGGGAGTATTAATGAGCCTGGAGCCTCAATTCCTTGATTCTGGAACCAGAGGATCTTAGTTTTTTTGGTGTTCAATTTTAGTTTGTTAGGTCCCAGGTCTGAATAGTGTTCATCCCAATCGTTACCGATCAGATTGGATCTTGGTGTGAGAAAGTCAGAGGTAGAAGGAGCATGATGTCATCCGCTTATGATAGAAGTAGTTCTCCTAATCCCAAATGTATTGAGCCAAGGGAGGTCATGAAGAAGTTGAACAGGAGAGTGGGGAGCCCTGAGGGACCCCACATTGTGGAATCCAGTATTTGGAAAGGTTATTGTTTCACAGAGTAACTATGATTTGAGAGGAATTCCTTGAACCAATTGAGAACTTGTCTGGTTATTCCAGTCTGGTTCAGTCGCTCCGTTAGGAGTACGTGATCCACCGTGTCAAATGCTGTGCTATACAAGTATACTTGGTTTGTTGATTTCTATAAATGTAACAAAATAATTTACATGCTAAAATTGTCACATCTGAAAACACATACAGTAGGCACACATACAGTAGGCACACACCCAGGGGCAGAGGTTAAGAACATAAACGTCGCCATACTGGGGGACAGACCGAAGGTCCATCAAGCCCAGCATCCTCTTTCCAACAGTGGCCGATCCAGGTTACAAGTACCTGGCAAGATCCCAAAACAGTAAAATAGGTTTTATGCTGCTTATCCTAGAAATAAGCAGTGCATTTTCCCCAAGTCCATCTTAATAATAGCTTATGGACTTTTCTTGTAGGAAGTTATCTAAACCTTTTTTAAACCCTGCTAAGCTAACTGCTTTTACCACATTCTCTGGCAGCGAATTACAGAATTTAATTACACTTTGAGTGAAGAAATATTTTCTCTAATTTGTTTTAAATTTACTACTTTATAGCGTCTTCTCTTTCCCCCTAATCCTAGTATTTTTGGAAAGAGTAAACAAGCGATTCACGTCTTACCTGTTCAAGTCATTTTATAGAACTCTATCATATCTCCCCTCAGCCATCTTTTCTCCAAGCTGAAGAGCCCTAGCTGCTTTAGCCTTTCCTCATAGGGAAGTCTTCCCATCCCCTTTATCATTTTTGTTGCCTTTCTCTGTACCTTTTAATTCCATTATGTATTTTTTGAGATGTGGTGACCAGAACTAAACAGTATTCAAGGTGAGGTCGCACCTTAGAGCGATACAAAGACATAACATTCTCAGGCCCAGATGCACAAAACCTAACGAGCCCACAACTTGCGTTTTAAACTGGTTCCAGCCAGTTTAAAACGCAAGTAGTTCACCCCGGGCATGCACTAAGGGCATTTTCCCTGCCACGGTAGCAGGCAACGAAAACGGAATGCAAATGTTTGAAAAGCTATTATAATGAGCTGCAGTACCGTTGCAGCCCATTATAATCAAATGCACTACCGTTTTTCCGATTCCCTTACAGTAGGAACCCTAACGAGATGTCTGACCTCTTGTTAGGGCTCCTGTGAGGGAATCGGAAAGGAAAAGGGCCCCCAAAAAAAGTAAAAAAGGAAAAAAAAAAAAGCAGGGAGCGCATGTGAGGGGCGTCCTTTAAGAACGTACTCTCCCTGCGCTTCTGAGAGACGTCTTTTTTTTTTTTGCAGTTTTTTGTTCTGCCGGCGCTCGTGTTTTTTTCCCCCTTCTTGAGAGTCTTCGCCGCGCCACTTACCCCTCCACAGCGAAATTTTTCTATTTTCCTGGTTGCCGGAGAATCGGGATGTCCCTTTACATTAGGCTCCTCTTCCTGGTCTCTTCAGCCAATCAGAGCACGTTTCGCTGACAACAGCCAGCTAAGCCCGCTTTGATTGGCTGAAGAGACCAGGAAGAGGAGCCTAATCTAAAGGGACGTCCCGATTCTCCGACTCAGGTACCGAAGGACTAGAGAATGCAAGTGAGCTACAACGAGTAGCTCATTTGCATTCCCTATCGTTGATGCATTCCCGTTCCCTACCGATTCGCTATGGAATCGGTAGGGAACGGGAATTACCAATGTCTTTCATGCATCTGGGCCTCAGTTTTGTTTTCCATTCCTTTCCAAATAATTCCTAACATTCTATTTGCTTTCTTAGCCACCACTGCACATTGAGCAGAGGGTTTCAATGAATCATCAACAATGACACTTAGATCCTTTTCCTGGGTAGTGACTCCTAACGTGGAACCTTGCATAACATAGCAATAATTCGGGTTCCTCTTTCCTACATGCATCACTTTACACTTGCTCATATTAAACGTCATCTGCCATTTAGACACCCAGTCTCCTAGTCTCGTAAGGTCCTCTTGTAATTTTTCACAATCCTCTTGCGATTTAACAACTTTGAAAAACTTTGTGTCATCAGCAAGTTTAATTACCTCACTAGTTACTCCCATCTCTAGATCATTTATAAATATGTTAAAAAGCAGCGGTCCCAGCACAGACCCCTTGGGAACCCCACTAACCTACCCTTCTCCATTGAGAATACTGACCATTTAATCCTACTCTCTGTTTTCTATCGTTTAACCAGTTTTAATCCACAATAGGACATTGCCTCCTATCCCATGACTTTCTGATTTCCTCAGGAGTTTTTCATGAGCTACTTTGTCAAATGCCTTTTAAAAATCCAGATCACAATATTGTTTGGCTCGCCTTTATCCACATGTTAATTCACCCCTTCAAAGAAATGTAGTAGATTGGTGAGGCAAGATTTCCCTTGACTAAATCCATGTTGGGTTTGTCTCACTAATCCATACTTATGTATATGCTTTGTATTTTTGTTCTTTATAATAGTCTCTACCATTTTGCCTGGCACCGACTTCAGGCTCACCAGTCTATATTTTCCCGGATCACCTCTGGAACTCTTTTCAAAAATTGGTGTTGCATTGGCCACCCTCCAATCTTCTGGTACCATGCTTGATTTTAAAGATAAATTACATATTACTAACAATAGTTCTGCAAGTTCTATCAGTTCTTTCATCTATATGGATGACATCACAATTTAGACCCCGTTTAAAGAGGATATTTCTAACATATTATCAAGAGTTGATCAAGTATTGAATTCCCTGGGAATCGGGCCGGGTTGTCCAAATTTGAAATTGAAGGCAGAAAAAACACATTTTTAGTAATTCGTTATACATGTTAGCCGATCATGGTTGATGAGGTGGTAGTTAAGGAATATAGATACAAACTGGAGCCTCATTTGAAAATTCTTGGGATTTTTTTGTACAAACGTCTTACTCTCAAATATCATGTGAATTTGCTGGTTGCTAAGGCTTTCAGACGTCTCTGGAAATTAAGATGTATTAGGTCTTACTTTGAAGGTAATGTTTTTCAGCTAATTGTGTAGACACTAGTGTTAAGACAACTAGATTACTGTAACATCATTTATGCTGGCTGTGGTGCGGTTATTTGCCAAAAATTACAGTTGCTGCAAAACAAAGCAGCCAGACTTATATTGAAAGTGCTAGACCTCTGTTAGGAAAATTGCATTGGTTACCTGTGGAAGCTCGCTCAGTGTATGGTCAGGTGCCCAAATATATGACATCATTACTTGTCATTTATAGGAAAGAATTATGTCATCAAGGCATTACCTCACCCTTCAATTTTCTTCCCCTCAGGGCCTGACCTTTAAAGTCAAATTTGCCCAGTGCTTTACTTTTTAACAATTTTATTGATGACACAGCACAAACAATACAATATTCACAAGTCATTCACAGAATACAACATGAACAAATGAAGGACTTATAATCATGACAAAAGTATTGGTCATCACATTTTCCCCCATTGGCTCCCAACCTACCCTCCCCTACCCGGACCTCGGTTTCCCCTCCCCCAATCCTCCCTCCCTACCCTTCCTTACCCCTCTAATGTTCTCCCCCCCCCCCCCCCGTACCTCCCTCCCCTTTTTATTCCCCATTCCAGGCAGCAACATGTCTCCAATAACCCATGGAGATTGACCTCTTTATTAATCAAGTTCCTTAGCTATCTTCGCTGGGTCCGGGCTTAGTCGATTTAGAATGGAACTTCGGGCCCTAGGGGCCAAAGTATTAATATACGGTTCCCATATTAAGTGGAATTTACGTTGTGTTTTAGGTTTGTAGTATGAATCTCTCAGCTCCAGTAGCAGCAGCGCATGCCACCTATTGCGCCATTGCCAAAACGATGGTGCTTCCAAATGTATCCAGTTAACTAAAATGCACTTCTTTCCCACTATGCACGCTTTATAAATTAGCAGATTATGGCAGACAGTACTTTTCCCCTTCAGCAGGTCGACCCCCAGAAGGGCTGTCTCCGGCGTCAATGTCACCCTCCGCCCCAGGATGTCCCCTAAGAACTTCGCTATCCGCTCCCAGTATTTGTAGATTGCTGCGCAGGCCCACATTGCATGATAATAAGTATAATAGGGATCCCCACACCTGCTACAGGTAGACGAATCCGCCCTGCCCATGTGATATAATCTCGACAGCGATGTGTACGCCCTGTATATACTTCGTCCTTGGCATTACTGCAATTCCGCACTACTAATCCTTTCTTTTTTGCCTCAAGCTACTCAGCAATAAGCCTATACTAATTTGTTTCTGTATGTCTACTGTCCACTTGCTGGCCAACTTTTCTAGGTTCTTTTTTGGTCGACTTACTAACAGCCTTTTGTGCAACACTGAGATAGAAGCTGGATCTGTCGTTGGCATTTCATAAAGTTCATTAAATTTGGAGGCCACGTCAACTTCCAAGAGTTGTGTAGGCAATGTATGAATGTAGTGGGAAACCTGTTTAAAGGCATATGTATCTGCCCATGTATTAGAATCTAGGTTCAAGGAGTCCATTGACTTAAGGCACCCTTCCTTGTCTACAAAGTCATCTACCATGTGAAGTCCTTTATCACCCCAACTCCTGATACGCTTATTCTCTAGCCCTGGTTTAAAGGCTCCGTTACCTCTTATGGGTAAAAGTCTACTAACATCAAAGGACCAGAGCCCTGCCATCTCTCCCCATATCACCCGCATCGGTCTCACCAAAGTACTTCTGCGAATATAGATAGGCAAATCTGAAGCTTCAGCCTGCAAGACGTAATTAAAATGCAAAGGACGCAGCCAATCTCCCTCCATCTGCAGTGGAGTATAACGTGAATCTCCCTTCAACCAGTCTCCCAGGTGTCTTAACATACAGGCTCTATTATACCACCATAAATTCAATATTCCAAATCCTCCTCTATTCCACCATACTTTCCATACTAATCTGCGGCCTTTTCCTATGCCAAAAAAATTTTGATAACAGGCCAAGCAATTTATTCCAATCACCTTTAGTGAGGCATATTGGCAAAGTCTGAAAGTAATAAGTACATAAGTACATAAGTAGTGCCATACTGGGAAAGACCAAAGGTCCATCTAGCCCAGCATCCTGTCACCGACAGTGGCCAATCCAGGTCAAGGGCACCTGGCACGCTCCCCAAACGTAAAAACATTCCAGACAAGTTATACCTAAAAATGCGGAATTTTTCCAAGTCCATTTAATAGCGGTCTATGGACTTGTCCTTTAGGAATCTATCTAACCCCTTTTTAAACTCCGTCAAGCTAACCGCCCGTACCACGTTCTCCGGCAACGAATTCCAGAGTCTAATTACACGTTGGGTGAAGAAAAATTTTCTCCGATTCGTTTTAAATTTACCACACTGTAGCTTCAACTCATGCCCTCTAGTCCTAGTATTTTTGGATAGCGTGAACAGTCGCTTCACATCCACCCGATCCATTCCACTCATTATTTTATACACTTCTATCATATCTCCCCTCAGCCGTCTCTTCTCCAAGCTGAAAAAGCCCTAGCCTTCTCAGCCTCTCTTCATAGGAAAGTCGTCCCATCCCCACTATCATTTTCGTCGCCCTTCGCTGTACCTTTTCCAATTCTACTATATCTTTTTTGAGATACGGAGACCAGTACTGAACACAATACTCCAGGTGCGGTCGCACCATGGAGCGATACAACGGCATTATAACATCCGCACACCTGGACTCCATACCCTTCCTAATAACACCCAACATTCTATTCGCTTTCCTAGCCGCAGCAGCACACTGAGCAGAAGGTTTCAGCGTATCATCGACGACGACAAGCCATTTGGGAAAGATGATCATATTGAACAGTGATATTCTGCCCAAGAGCGACACCGGCAGCCCTCCCCATCTTTCCAGAAGTAATTTGGTAGCTGAAAACAACTTGTTAATGTTCAATTTATACAGCCTCCTCAGATCACCCGGCAATTGTATACCTAGATATTTAAATACTACTTCCGTTCGTTTCAATGGACAATTAAGCTGAGACCACTCTGCGTCAGACATATGTAAGGTCTGAGCCTCGGACTTATCTAAATCGAGACGAAAGCCTGAGTAATCCCCAAATTCTGCGAATATCTCCAAGAGCGCTGCCAGGGATGTCCGAGGCTCCTGCAATACCACCAATAAGTCATCTGCAAAGGCTGCCAGTTTAAATTGTTCCAGACCCACCTCTACCCCCCTCACCTCCGACATATTCACAATGTCTCTAATCAGTGGATCCATTACCAAAACAATAGGAGAGGCGAAAGGGGGCAGCCCTGTCGTGTACCTCTCTCTATCGGAAACAAGTCCGAAACTATTCCGTTAACCACTATTGCCCAGTGCTTTATAGAAACAAACTATTTTAAGTTTTTCTTAAGATGTGTCCTGGGGTATCTGCAATATAAGCTTTGCAAAGTCCCAGTTCAACACTCCGGTTGCTGTTTTCCAGTTCTTGCACATTCTTCCATGAGGAAAACACCACTGCAGTTGCCAAAACTACCCCAATGACACAGGCAGTCAAAAAGAAAGAAGCAAATTCCCCAAAACACATATCTGCCTCATCTTCAGCAGCTATTTATTCATGCAGTACTCAGTTCAATTATTTCACCACTAGGGTGTCCCCTATCACCATCCACCCCTCCTTTTCTCCATTCCAGTTCCCTAGGAGTCTTTTGATGGAGAAACAGAACATACAATGTCTTTCTCTTGTCGTTTTTGTTTAAACCCCAAATTGTAAAGGCACCTTGTTCAACAAAAATACAGCCTTGGCTTTTCTGGTTGTTGCCAGCCCTCTTCCCTCCCAGTGTTGGAAATCACTGTGGAATCACCTGCAGCTGCTGTTGACCCTTTCAAACTAAAACCTTCCAGCCCCGTTTTCTTTACAAAAATAAAGATAGCAAGATAATGCTCACAAACTTAACTCCATAGGTTCAGTGGGCTTGAGGTCTCCTGCCCCTTCAGTCTCCTCCACCTCTACTGAGCTTTCATCTGGCTTACAAGGTGTCTGTGCACAGCCCATGGACTCAAGATCCTCCCCTTTCTTTCTCAACATCCTCCCTTCTACTTCCGCCCCTCTATTGGGCTGGGGGGGGGGGGGGGTATACCCCTATCTCCCAGGATCCTCTTTCCCTTGAGGGTTGTTCCTAGGCTGAGGATTACTCTGCCCTCCTCTTTTCTTGTTTCTTAGGCTAAGCTTAGGGGTCTTCCAGGGATACCTTTTGCTATTCTTCCCCACAGATGCTAAAATCGTGGTTGTTCCACAAATGTATTAGTGATTAATGTTAGCTATGAATATTTATTGTTTGCCTGTATTTTTGTGGCTCTGGTGTTTGTCCTATTCCGGTACTGTAAGCCTTCTCTGATCTAAGTTTTTGGTATGAGCGGCCTATAAAAGGCATTTTTAATGTAATGTAAGACAAGGTATGGAGGCTTTGCAACCACTGCAGAAGCCATTGTAAATTGCTGAAAATCCTCCCAATAGGCCTCCCTTTAAGTAAGGTTTCTTCCACTACCTTATTCTATAAACGCCATCACTTCCTTTCTGTTTTCTTCACATAGAAAACCGCCTTCAACTACAGTTTCTCTAATCTCCTCAGGATTCTTCAAAACAGGCACCTCAGGGAAGGGAAAACTCACCTCCCTCGCTAACCTGTTAAGTTCAAATTTATAAGGAAATCTTCAGCCTCTCCCTCAGCACCTTTCCCCCAACATGCTGCTGAGTCACTGCTCCTTTGGGATTTCTTCTCCCATTCCCTGCAACTAGGGGATTAAGGCTTGGTTCCTGCTTCTGCCTCTGAGGTCTGGAGGGATCATCTGTAAAATGTCCAAATATTGGGCAGTTTCCACTGGCTACCTCTCTAAACCCTCATCCCTGCCACAGATGCTGATGTGCAGTTTTATAAATCCCTTTTCCACATGTAAAATAGGCTTTATGGAATTAGCCCCTGTATGTGTGTTGAACGCCCCTTTGCCTGGGCGCTTTTGGGTTCAGGGTCTGAGTGAGCTAGAGCCCCCGCAATGGTCAGACTCCTTCGGACCCCTCATTCATTCACTCACTCGGCATGCGGTGCCTCCACCTGGGGAAAGAAGTGTTAGCAGGTGGAATGACCCTCTTCTCCCCCAGGAAACTCAAAGTCAAGGTCCAACAAAGCTGGCAGTTAAGATAGGCTGTCTGTGGGGAAACGGCTACCTTTTACTCCAAATGACCACTCCATAGTCAGTAGATTAAAAGTCAAACAGTTTATTCTTCAACTTCAAACCACAGGAACATCCAGCTGTATGAACTCTCCATCAAATAGTAAAATCCTTAAGTAAATGTTCCTGTGTTATTACCCCAGCAGAACGCCTAGATCTCCTTCTCTAATGGGGTATATCTTACAAGGCTCTCTTAAACAGGGTTATTTCCACTTTGTAGAGCGCCAGTCCATGCCTAACCCCCAAAGGCTGTGTTCCTCTCTTTCTCAGGTTCAGACCCTCTTGGTGTAACCTTACACCCAAGGTGACATTCACGTTGGCTCACCCTGGCTACGGGATGGGCGCTCCCGGGCTGGGTTTTCCACGGCCCACCCAGAGCTCTCCTTCGCAGTCACTGTTTTTCTTAGCAATGACTCTTCTTGTCAACCAATGAGTTCATGTATTTTCAATGGGATCCCCCTTCTCCTCCTTTGGGTCACTTGGCAGATGCTTGCAGGCAACCAAAGACCCACAGCTACAACTAGAAACCAAAACCAAAAAGCCCCCCCCCCCCCCTAAAAGGGCAACTAACTCTTTTATTAACAACTAACTCCGCCTCCCTTTTCATTCTTCCTTTCAGTGCACACTCTCTGCATTTTATTCCAAAGCTACTCCCCTCGGGCTGGGCTTCCTCCCACCCCGGGATCTCCCAGTCAGTGCCGTAGTGAGGGCAGCTGACGCTGTGCACCCCCCCCCCCCCCAGAGTGCGTACTTACGAGGGAAGGCGTCAGGCGACGAGGGAAAGCGGCGAGGGATAGGCGGGAGTGCCGAACCACCCCGAGTGCACGTTGCTGGGAGCTGCGTCAGCTCCACTGGTTCCCTGCTCTCTCTGCCCCAGAACAGGAAGTAACCTGTTCCGGGGCAGAGGGCAGGAAACCAGCGGAGCTGACCCCCCCCCCCCCAGCGGCGTACACCTGGGGCAGACCGCCCCCCTTCCTACGCCACTGCTCCCAGTCACTCCCCTCAGTGACTCTGTACAGGGGCACTCTCTCTCAGTAATCCCCATTTAATGGGGAATGGTTACATAGAAAAATGGATTTCACCTTCAAAAGAGTAATATGTACTTTCAGCTTTAAAATCACACCAGTCATTTGTCACAGGACATAGGAATAAGAAAATAAGTAAAGGGCACATAGGTTGTAAAAACTCTATCCTCAAGCATGAACAAGTAGAATAAAAACTTCATCTAGCTGAGAGATGGTCTCAAGCTATGGGGGTTAAGGATTACTCAGGCTCGAAAATTATTAATTGATTGGCATCTACTCACGTGATTGCTTGATACTATCTCTATTCAAATGTTCAGGGCCTCCCTCTATGTTTGCAGAGAGAGAACAGTGACTATAAAGAGTAGCAGAATTAGAAAAGGTACAGAGATGGCGACCAAAATGATTAGGGCAGAGCTTGCCAAACTGTGGGTCAGGACCCCAAATGGTACATCATTATTCTGCACCTCCAGGGGGTCCCAGTTTTGTTTGCCAATCATGGGGTCACAGGGACAAAGAGATTAAGGGGATAGAACGAGACTCATATGAGGAAAGGCTAAAGAAGTTAGGGCTGTTCATCTTGGAAAAGGGACAGCTAAGGGGAGATATGATAGAGGTCTATAAAATCCTGAATTGATTGCTTACCCTTTCAAAAAGGGCAAAGACTAGGGTACACTCCATGAAGTTACATAGTAGCACATTGAAAACAAAGAAGAGAAAATAATTTTTTACTCAATGCATAATTAAACTCTGGAACTCGGTAATGTAAGAACATTATGGATTTGGTGTACTGCCTTTATTTAGTACTACCAAAGCGGTTAATATGTAATATATGCAGGTTCTTTCTCTGTCTCTAGTGGGCTCACAATCTAAGTTTTGTACCTGCGACAATGGAGGGTTAAGTGACTTCCTCAGGGTCACAAGCAGGTGCAGTAGAAATTGATCCTAGGTCTCCAGAATCGCAGCCCCAATGCAGCAACCATTAGACGACAACTCCACTAGTAAAAGCAGTTTGCATAGCTGGGTTTAAAGGAGGTTTGGACAAACTCCTACAAGTAAAGCTCCTAATCCATTGAGGAAGACCTGGGGGGAAAGCCACTTCTTATATCTGAGGGATTTTGCTACTTTTTGTGACCCTGCCAGGAACGGATTCTGGGCTAGATGGACCTTCAGTCTGTTCCAGTATGGCAATCCTTAGATATATAAAGTGTATATAAAAAATTGCATGCATAATAAAGATTTTATTCTTTATGTGGGCTCAGTTATCATGTAAAAACCTTTTTCCCCCTTCATTAGCCACTAAGTAAATGACTTGAAATGAGAGTATAAGGATACAAGAGATCAGAGAAGATAATCTAATCTGGGGTTTTACATGCCACTTTCCTGGTCCACAAAGAACTACCAAATATGGTTTGCAAACGTGCAAAAAATACATAATCATATAGAAATCATTCAATAAAAAATACAAGTATGTGCATTAATAACAATTCATACATAATAATACGTAGAAATATAAACAACTAACCAACCACAGAAATTCTTGCGTCCTCTTTGAACTAACTTCTTCTAGTAAATGTAATAAATGATTGCTTCTTGGAGCAGCTGGTCCAGGAACCAACAAGAGGGGGAGCTATTTTAGATCTCGTCCTTAGTGGAATGCAGGGCATAGTACGAGAGGTAACAGTGTTAGATCCACAGGGAAATAGTGATCATAACATGATCAAATTTGAGGTGATATCTGGAGTGAAGTCACTAAAGAAATCTACTATAGCAGCATTCAATTTTTGAATGGGTGACTATGACAAAATGAGTAAAATGGTTATAAAGAAGCTGAAAAAGTTGGCCACAAAGGTTAGGACTTTAAATCAGTTGTGGACGTTGTTTAAAAATACCATTGTGGAAGCCCAGATCTGATGTATTCCATATATTAACAAAGGTGGAAAGAAGAGCAAACGACAGCTAATGTGGTTAAAAGGTGAAATGAAAGAGGCTATTAGAGCCAAAAGAGAATGCTTCAAAGAATGGAAGCCACACTGAGCCTGCTTTCGAGCGGGAAAGAGCGGGGTAGAAATGCTATAAATAAATAAAATAAGAAACAAGCAGCATCAAGCTAGTTGCAAAGGACTGATAAAGAAAGCTAAAGAGAATATGAAGAAAAACTTACTATGGAAACAAAAACTCATAGCACCACCTTTTTCAGATACATCATAAGCAGATAACCTGTGAGGGAATCCATGGGATCATTAGATCATGAAGGAGCAAAAGGGGCACTCAGGGAGGACAAGGCCATAGCGGAGAGATTGAATGAATTCTTTGCTTCGGTCTTTACAGAAGAAGATGTAAGAGATCGACATGTACTGGAAATGGTTTTCAAGGGTGGCGATGCAGAGGAACTGAAAGGAATCTCGTTGAACCTGAAAGATGTATTCAGCCACATTGGCAAGTTAAATTGTAATAAATCACCTGGACCAGATGGCATACACCCCAGGGTACTGAAAAAAAGAACGCAAACATGAAATTGCTGATATGCTGCTAGTAATCTGTAATCTGTTGTTAAAATCAACTGTTTATTCAGAATATATCTGCCTGATATACTTTTTGAAAAAGTATGATAGTGTATCTCAGCATTTCATAAAGAGTCACTGGCTTCTGGTCTATGCTAGAGTTTTATTTAAATTTTACTGCCTTATTTATAAAGCATTTTATGGGTTAGTCCCACTGTATTGGTTAACTCATTTTGTTTTCTTCCAAAAATCTAGGGCTACTTTAAATCAACATTCCTATTTACTTTTCCTTCTTTAAAAATCATGAAAAGAACTAGGTTATTAGATGACCTTCTTTCATTCTAAGCAGTTCATCTTAGTAAAGATGGTCAGATCCTTCAGCTCACCACCTCAAGCTACTTTCAGTTTCAAAAATATATTAAAACATATACCTATTTAGAAAATTTGTTTTGCAGTCTAATAACTATCTTGGATTAGGTTTTTTTAAAATGTTTTTTTTCCTAGATTTGATATGTATGTAAATTTGCTGTTCATAGTCTGTAATTCCTGGAAACGTCCAGCTTCTTTTATATTGGGATCCGCTTTGAACCGTGAGGTATTAGAATACAAGCCATATAGTTAATGTTAAGACCAGCAACAAGATGGATTGATTCAGTTATATGAACTATGAATCTGTCATTCAGTAGCCATTAGAGACAAACAGAAGATGGAGGACACTGGAGAAAGTCGATCTGTATGGTCACCAGAGTTGTCCTTGACTTGATGTTATTTAAACAACACAGAACTCTGAACTGCAGACCGCCTTCATGAGTTTTAGGGACCCTCCTAACTTACAAGGGAAGAAAATAATGCGGCATGATATTCAAAGGATTTATACTCCTGAGAGTTTTGCTCCTGAATTGGCTTCTCTGAAAATTTACAAGGACTGAGTGCATAACTTTATACCTAAACTTTCATTAAACTCTTAAATTTAGGAGCATAAAAAGTGGGTAGTAACAGGGGCGTAGGGCAGGGGAAAAGGTTAGGAGCTTGGTACTGATTTTCAACCCCTAGGTTAGTAAGTCTAGGCAAATGAATGGCAGGCCTACATTTAGAAGTTCCTAAGTTAAGATCAGTTTTATCTGAAAACATATGCTTATAAGTTTGGCATAAAATAGGGGACAAATTTTAGAGCATAAATTTGGGAGCTCAGCTTTTTTGAATATTGGGTCCATAGTTTTTCATTTCTTATGAAGAGCCAATGCATTTGTCTCAGAATTATGGAACAATGGCAAAAGTTCTAGAACGTCAATGGATTTCACAGATCAAAGCAATTTGTAGTGATGGTCAACAAACGGCCCAGACAAGGAATTATCATGAAGGAATATACTAACTAAGCAGATTAGTGAGGTAAGGCTACGTACCCCAATAATATTTGTATATAGTGTAAACAAAACATAGAAACACAGAAAATGATGGCACATAAAGGCCATTTGCCCATCCACTATCTCTCATCCACTCTCTCTCCCTCCCCACAGGCCTGTCCCACCCTTTCTTGAATTCAGATACTTTCCTCATCTCCACCACCTCCACCGAGAGGTGGTTCTACGCATCCACCACCCTTTCCTTAAAGAATTATTTCCTTAGATTACTTCTGAGTCTACCTCTTTTAACTTCATCTTCTTCCCTCTCATTCCAGAGCTTTCTTTCAGGTGAAAGAGACCGGCTCCCTGTGTATTTATGCTGTGTAGATATTTAAATGTCTCAATCATATCTCTTCTCTCTTGTCTTTCTTCCAAAGTATATATATTGAGATCTATGCGTCTGTCTCTGCATGCTTTATGATGACCACTGACCATTTTAGTAGCAGCTCTCTGGACCGACTCCATCCTGTTTATATCTTTTTGAAGGTGTGGTCTCCCGAATTGTACATAGTACTCTAAATGGGGCCTTGCAGAGACTTGTACAGAGCCACTACCTTTTTTCCTGCTGGCCATTCCTCTTCCTATTCACCCATCATCCTTCTGGCTTTGGCCATCTCCCTTTTCACCTGTTTGACTACCTTAAAATAATCAGAAATGATCACCCCATGTCCCACTCTTCTTTCAAGAACAAAAGTATTGCCGCCCCCCCCCCCCCCAAATGGTACTGCTCCAAATTGGGTTTCTATACTTTTAAGAGGCTGCTTAAAATGCATTTTTTCAGGAGGCCTTCCCTGAGGTCCTGAGGTGAGTCGTCTTTTCTTCTGTTTCTTCCTTTCCCCCCCCCCCCCCCCCCCCCCCAAACACACTTTTGTCCAGCAAAAAGTTAGGGCGTTATATGCAGGGCACTGGAGCCCTGGTAACTCAGCAGGTTATAGATTTGTTTTGTTTTGTTATTTTTTATTTTAAATGCTGTATTACTCTGTCACTTTACTCTTTTCTTTCGTATGGTTGGCATTCCTTTTCTAATTATTCTGGTTTCATTGCTATTTTAGCTTTTATGTACCCTACTTCAATGGTTGTCCTGAAGTGCTTTATCAAATAAAATAAATTTGAACCTTGTACCCTAAGTGCATCATGACCCCTTTTTTTTTGTTTTGTTTAGCATTAAATCTTAGTTGCCAATTTCTGGATCATTCTTTAGCTTTTCTAAATCCCTTCTCATTGTTCTCCATACCTCAGAGTGAACCCCATTTACTACCACCCTCTGTGTCCTTCCACTTAACCAGTAGTTAACCCAGTTAGTCGCTTTTTGGTGCAGACCAAAGGCACTCAGTTTCAGTCGCCTATGTGTAACTGTGTCAAAATCTTTGCTAAAATACACCCCCTCCCCTTCTTAAATCCAACTGTTTGGTCACCCAGCTAAAGAAGTTACTCAGATTAGTCTGACAAGACCTTCCTGTAGTAAAACCATGTTGCCTCTTTTCCTGCAATCCATTTGATTCCAGAAACCTCTCTATCCTCTGTTTTAGAAGCATTTCCATTAACTGGCCTGTAGTTCCCAACCGTTTTCCTTATCCTGTCTTTCCTGAAAAGAGTATAGCCCAGTATAACAATATCCTAGTCATGTTTTTCCTTGAACTATGTCTCTGTGACCACCTGTAGGTCCATGTCAGCCTCTTTCCTCACAGCCTCTAGATCTAGAATCTTGTTCCCCATACTTTGGGCATTACTATGAAATAAAAGATGGAAAAGAAAATAAGATACCTTTTTTTTTGGACATAACTTAATACATTTCTTGATTAGTTTTCAAAGGTTGCCCTTCTTCGTCAGATCGGATATAAGCAAATGTTGGTAGATGACAGTATATATGAGCAAAATATCAAAGCATTTCACTGACAGTCTATATGCATGGAGACAGGGGATGAGTGAAACATCAAAGCATTTCATTGACAGTCTACAGGATGGGGGTGGATAGGTGAGAGGGAGACAGGAGAGCAATACAATTTATAAAGCAATACAACTTTATGCCTTGTAATGGGCTAGAAAACCCAGATCTTTAAGTCCTGTCTGGTGGGTGTCAAAATATTTAATCACTTTGACTTCAAAGGTCTTATGTTCCTGTATTGTTTTAAAGTTCCCTTTCAGGATCCTTACCATGAAATCACCGATAGTGTTCTGGTTTTGTAAAGTGCTGTCCCACAGGCGTGGCATCCTGGCTGGCATTGGCATTTTTCATGTGATGTCTATGTAAATTAAATCTCTTCTTTAGCATCTGACTTGTTTCTCCAATGTAGCAGCCTTCATCACACTTTTTACACTGAATGATATATACCACATTGGAAGATGAGCATGTGAAAGGTTCCTTAATGTTGAATATTTTTCCTTTGTGAATGATCGTGGGGTCCTCTGAGATATTTTGGCATAGTTTGCAGCTGGATATATTGCAAGGATGTGTGCCCTTCTCTTCTTTTTGAATCTGTGTTGGGAGCTTACTTCTAATTAGCTTGTGTTGTAAGTTGGGTGGCTGTCGGAAGGCCAGCATTGGTGGGGCTGGGAATATCTCTTTCATTAATTCATCCTCCTGGAATAGAGGCTGCAGATCTCTTATGAATTTTACAATTCCTTCAATACATACCATCCTACAATCTGATTCAAAATTGACTACTCCCCAGAAAAAGTCAATTTTTTGGACATCACGGTCTCAATCAGCGATAGCTATATTCAAACATCTATATACAAGAAACCCACAGACAGATGCAGCTACCTCCACAACTCCAGCTTCCATCCTTCACATACAAAGAGATCCATTATTTACAGCCAATCCACAAGATACCACCATATCTGCTCTGACCCAGGGGACAGAGACAGACACCTTAAAAGCCTGACTGAATCCTTCAAACAGAAAGGCTACAACCCCAAAATAATCTCCAAGAATATTGCCGCCTCCCTCAAAACACCCAGGGAAAATCTGCTACAGTACAAAGAAAAAAAAGCCACAGACAGAATCCCCCTTGTAGTGACATACAACCCATAGCTGGAAAAATTAAGAAAAATCCTAAATTAATTTTTGTAGCGTGCTAGGGGTGGAAAACACTGCTGGGCTGTTAGCGGTACCCGGCAGTACGTCCTGTATAGCGAGCGGACTTACCGCCATTTAGTAAAAGCAGCCCTAAGTTCTTACTCCTTTATCAATACACTGAAATCTTTTGCCCAGTGTTGCAGTGGCAGCCAAGAAAGCAAACAGGATCTAGAAATTATTAGAAAAGGGATGATAAATAACACTGAGAATACTATAATGCCTCTGTATCCTTCTATGGTGCGATCAGTGGCGTAGCTAGGGGGGGGGGGCCAGGGGAGCGGCCGCTCCCTCAAATGGAGTTCTGCCGGTGCTGGCACCTATTTTTTTCTCAATGTGTTGCATTGAAAACCTGCGCCAGTGCTGTTGGAAGTCCACTCTCGCTCCCCCCGCGCCATCAACCTGGCTCCGCTTCTGGGTGCGATGTCACCTTGAGTATTGCATTCAGTTCTAGTCGCCGTATCTCCAGAGTCTTTCACCTCCCATCTTGTACATCTCTCTTGACTCCCAGACCTTAGACCATTCTTCAAATTTTTGGTGATCTCTTCTCATGTTTTTTTTACACCCTCTGAGATGTCTATTCTGTTGGCAATCTTCATGCCATCCACAAAAAGGCAAACTTTTCCTTCTAACCCTTTGGCAATGTCGCTCACAAATATATTAAGTAGAATCAACCCCAGAACCGATCTCGGAGGTTCTCCATGACTCATCTTCCCTCCAAGCAGATTATATTTAGCACCACCTGCCGTCATCTGTCAGTCCTCCAGTTTCCAATCCAGTTCATCATTTTGGTTCTTAATTTAAACCCATAAGAACATAAGCATTGCCACACTGGGATAGACCTGTTTCCAACAGTGGCCAATCCAGGTTACAAGTACCTGGCAAGATCTCAAAACAGTACAATACATTTTATGCTTCTTATCTAAGCAGAGGATTTTCCCCAAGTCCATCTTAATAATGACTTATGGATTTTTCTTTTAGGAAGTTATCCAAACCTTTTTAAACCCTGCTGGCAATGAATTCCAGAGTTTAATTACATGTTGAGTGGAAATTGGATATAACTTAGTACATTTCTTGATTAGCTTTCGAAGGTTGCCCTTCTTCGTCAGATTGGAAATAATATT
Organism: Microcaecilia unicolor; assembly: GCF_901765095.1. Taxonomy (NCBI): domain Eukaryota; kingdom Metazoa; phylum Chordata; class Amphibia; order Gymnophiona; family Siphonopidae; genus Microcaecilia; species Microcaecilia unicolor. The sequence continues at coordinate 361,918,974 of NC_044035.1, forward strand.
TCCGATCTGACGAAGAAGGGCAACCTTCGAAAGCTAATCAAGAAATGTACTAAGTTATGTCCAATAAAAAAGGTATCATCTTATTTTTTTTCATGTTTTATTTTGTTTTATTTCTGTTGATTACCTTTAAAAGTGGACTAACACGGCTACCACACCTCTCTACTCATGTTGAGTGGAGAAATATTTTTTCTGATTTGTTTTAAATTTACTACATTGTAGCTTCTTCGCATGCCCCCTAGTCCTAGTATTTCTGGAAAGAGTAAACAAAGATTCACATCTACCCATTCCACTCCACTCATTATTTTATAGACCTCTATCATATCTCCCCTCAGCCGTCTGTTCTCCAAGCTGAACAGCCCTAGCCGCTTTAGCCTTTCTTCATAGGGAAGTTGTCCCATCCCTTTTATCACTTTCATCACCTTTCTCTGTATGTTTTCTACTTCCACTTTATCTTTTTTGAGATGCGGTGACCAGAATTGCACACAGTATTCAAGGTGCAGTCACACCAAGGAGCAATACAAAGGCATTATAACATTCTCGTTTTTATTATCCATTCCTTTCCTAATACCTAACGTTCTATTTGCTTTTTTTGCTGCTGCAGCAAACTGAACAGAGGGTTTCAAAGTATTGTCAACGATGACTCCTACATCCTTTTCCTGGTCGGTGATTCCCAACGTGGAACCTTGCATCACATAACTATAGTTCGAGTTGCTCTTTCCCACATGAATCACTTTGCACTTGCTCACATTAAACATCATCTGCCATTTGGATACCCAGTCTCCTAGTCTCGTAAGGTCGTCTTGTAATTTTTCACAATCCTTTTGCAATTTAACAACCTTGAATAACTTTGTGTTGTCAGCAAATTTAATTACCTTACTAGTTACATCTCTAGATCATTTATAAATGGGTTTAAAAGCAGCGGTCCCAGTACAGACCCCTGGGGAATCCCACTATCTACCTTTCTTAATTGAGAATACTGACCATTTAACCCTGCTTTTCTCAATCTTTTAACCAGTTTTTAATCCACATTAGAACACTACCTCCTATTTTATGACTCTCCAATTTCTTCTGGAGTTTTTCATGAGGTACTTTGTCCAATGCCTTTTGACAATCCAGATACACAATATTGACCGGCTCACCTTTATCCACATGTTTGTTCACCCCTTCAAAAAAATATAATAGATTGGTGAGGCAAGATTTCCCTTCACTAAATCCATGTTGACTTTGTCTCATGAATCCACGCTTTTGAATATGCTCTGTAATTTTGTTCTTTATAATAGTCTTTACCATTTTGCCCAGCACCAATGTCAGGCTCACTGGTCTGTAATTTCCCAGATCACCTCTGGAACCCTTTTAAAAAATCAGTGTTACGTTAGCCACCCTCCAATCTTCTAGTACCATGCTTGATTTTAAACATAAATTACATATTACTAACAATAGTTCTGCAAGTTCATTTTTCAATTCTGTCAGTACTCTGGAATGTATACCATCCGGTCCTGGCGTTTTGCTACTCTTCAATTTGTCAAATTGCCCCATTACATCTTCCAGGCTTACGGAGATTAGATTCAGTTTCTCTGACTCATCAGCACTGAGTACCATTTCTGGTACCGGTATCTCTCCCACATCTTCCTCGGTGAAGTCCAAAGCAAAGAATGTAATCTCTCCACTATGGCCTTGTCTTCCGAGTGCCCCTTTTTACCCCTTAGTCATCTAGCAATCCATCCGATTCTTTTGCCGGCTTCTTGCTTTTAATATACCTAAAAAAAAATGTACTATGCACTTTTGCATCCAACGCAATCTTCTTTTCAAAGTCTCTCTCTGCCTTCCTTATCAATGCTTTGTGTTTGATTTGTCATTCTTTATGTAGTTTCCTATTATTGTCAGTTTAGATTTTCTTTTAGCTCTAATAGCTTCCTTCACCTCACTTTTTAACCATGCCAGTTATCATTTGGTCTTCCTTCCTCCTTTTTTAATAGATGGAATATATTTGGTCTGGGCTTCCAGGATGGTATTTTTGAACAGCATCCACACCTGATGTAAATTTGTGACCTTTGCAACTGCTCCTCCTTTTTTTCACCATTCTTCTCATTTTATCATAATCTCCTTTTTGAAAACTAAATGCTAACGTATTGGATTTCCTGTATGTAGTTACTCCAGAGCTTATATCAAATCTGATCATGCTATGATCACTGTTATCAAGAGGCCCCCGCACCATTATCTCCTGCACCAGATCATGCGCTCCACTAAGGACTAGGTCTAGAATTGTTCCTCCTCTTGGCTCCTGAACCAGCTGCCCCATAAAGCAGTCCTTGATTCCATCAAGGAATTTCACCTCTCTAGCATGCAATGTTGTTACATTTATCCAGTCAATATCGGGGTAATTGAAATCACCCATTTTTATCGTGTTCCCAGTTTGTTGGCCTCCCTAATTTCTGATAACATTTCTACATCCATCTGTTCATCCTGGCCAGGTGGACGTTAGTACACTCCTGTCACTATCCTTTTCCCCTTTACACATGGAATTTCAATCCATAGGGATTCCAAGAGTTGTTTCATGTCCTGTAGAATTTTTAGTCTATTCGATTCAAGGCCCTCCTTTACATACAATGCTACCCCTCCACCAATTCGATCAACTCTATCATTGCGATATAATTTGTATCCTGGTATGACAGATTATCCTCCTTCCACTAGGTCTCAGAAATGCCTATTGTATATATTTTTTATTTAGTACAATATATTCTAATTCTTCCATTTTATTTCTTAGGCTTCTGTCATTTGCATGTAGACATTTCAGACTGACTGTTGTTCCTATCTACATCTTGCTCAGCAGTTGACAGTGATAATGTGCAATCTTGAAAATCTATCTATAGCCCGGTCAAGATTTTCTTTTCCAACCAACATTTGAGCCTGGTGCATTTTCATACACTGGCATGCAGAGCACCCACTTTCTTTAGGGTTAGTTCCTTCTGGGTGCTGGCAGCCTCTGGGCTGGAAAATATTCACAAGGCAGCAATGTGGTTATCCCTTGGAAACACTATAAGATTGATGTTCTTGCAACAGCTTAGCCAAGCTTTGGTGGAGCAGTTATTCATGAGTCCTTGTCGTCCCCCTCTTTGCTATCAATTGTGTGGATGGTCTAGCATGGTTGAAAAGGAAATGAAACTTATCAGAAAAAGGGTGGGATTTGATATACTGCCTTTCTGTGGTTACAGTCACAGCAGTTTACATGTTATATACAGGTACTTATTTTATTCCTGGGGAAGTTGAGGGTTCAGTGACTTGTCCAGAGCCACAAAGAGCTGCAGTAGAAACTGAACCCAGTTCCCTAGGTTCTTAAGCCATTAGATGACTACCTCACTCTTAATTTCAGATTCAGTCTTCTCTCTCCCTCTCTCTGTTATATAGTTCCTTGATATTCAGAAGTAATCAGTATAAGCTGCAAAGGGTAGGTGGGTCCAGATTGGTGTGCATGGAATTCAACCTAATCTGCTTTGAAAGTGGCAGACTGGAGAATCCCAGAGTTCACAGCCCGATGAAGTGACTGGAATAGTTCTGTTTATCTACCTCCATCTGCTGGTAGGAAAGGGACATAATCCTATTGTTTGGGCTGGTCTAGCAGGACTTAAGGAAATTAATAGGTATGAATAAATTTCACTGTATTCAATCCACAGAAGATGACCACAAAGTGGAGGAATGTAGAATACTACGAAAGGTAGATGCTGTAAGGGCAGAGTGGTGTAGTCAACAGGACACTTCCAGAGAGGACCACGTAGACAATGGAAATATCAAAACCACATTTATTGCATAAAATTACTCAAAGGGCTTGACACAGCACTGTTTCAGCTATGTCTTGCCCCATCCTTGGCCACTTTTAAATCTAGACTGAAAGCCCACCTCTTTAACATTGCTTTTGACTCGTAACCACAGGTAACCACTCGCCTCCACCTACCCTCCTCTCTTCCTTCCTGTACACATTAATTGATTTGATTTGCTTACTTTATTTTTTGTCTATTAGATTGTAAGCTCTTTGAGCAGGGACTGTCTTCTATGTTTGTGCAGCGCTGCGTACGCCTTGTAGCGCTATAGAAATGCTAAATAGTAGTAGTAGTAATGTGCCTGCATCAGGAGTCTAAAAAGGAACATATTTATAAATAAAAACAAAATACAATGAAACATGTACAGTAATAAGAAAATATGCAGAAGAATATATATAAGGCGGACAGATAAATGGTGTTCACACAGTGTACAATAATAAGGAAACTATATACTATACAAATATTTATATAAATCATGAATAAAACTAATAATGTATTGGAATAGACAAACTTTATGCTATCTACTTAACAGCAAAAAGACAACAGATGTTATATATGAAAAATGTCACATTAAAAATTCACATGATATACAGAGAAGCAAAATGTTTGTTTTATATGCATTGATGGCAATACATTAGTGTAATGGTAGGATATGGACACAATCCATTGTATGAGAAATGTATAAGGAGAAAGGAAAAAACTGACCTCAGTGAATCAAACATGGTAAATAAGTTTGTGACTCTGACTCTGAACATAAAAAAGGCGACAGCAGTCTGGAAGGTGAGAAGAAAGATATCTCATGGAACCAAAATAAATAAATATAAAAAAGAAGACACTGAGGTGAAAGAAACTAAGAAATGATGTGAAAAGACTGAAAAGAACCATACCGAAGAGAAGACGTGAGTGTTTGTACAGATGGTGATAAAAATAGGCAAAGCATGCAAAGAAAAAAAGATAAGTAACTGATCCTGGGTGGATTGTGTAGCCTATAAGGAAAAAAATGCTCTTTGAAAAGAAGAGACAGCACAGAAGAAACCAAACCCTTCGTGCAGGTCACACCAAGCAGGCAAAACAGCGAAGGAGACACAAAAGATGATGAAAAACAAGCAACGGACTCTAAGAGTTCACATCAGAAGTTTATTCCACAATAAGTACTGGACTGGACACGAATCGTGTTTCGGCCGCAGAACAGTCCCTGTGGTTTACAAGTGTTGGAATGACAAAACGATATGTCAAACAGAGGCCAAGAGATATAGACATATATCGTTTTGTCATTTGCTTGCTGTTTCTGCATATGTGAGGTAGTTCAGTTTTCTGTTTGGTTCACCATATGCAGATGTTCCAACACTTTAAGAAATTTCAACATCTGTGAAAAGAAGAACCATTTAGCTGAGTGAATAAATGGGAAAACTGTTGCCAGTGCATTTTTTCTAGCGAAAAGGTGCCAGTACTCAAATGTCTGGCCACCCTTCAGGGGTGGAGTAATCGCTGAGGAAGCCCCACGCTAGCCAGGCCCCCTGCAACCAGTCACAGAATCTATGACAAGGCAGAATTGGTGTGTAGAGCCTGAGCTCATTCATTAAATCTTGGGGACCATGGATCAACTTTAGCAGACAATAGAAAAGGTGCCGGTACTCAGTACCCCCAAGTACCTCCTCAAAAAAAGCCCTGGCTGTTGCGGACTGAATGAATACGGAGATCAATGCTTATTGCTCTATATCTGTTGTTGTATTTTGTTTTTAAGCATTTATAAATATGTTCCTTTTTAGACTCCTGATGCAGGCAGCCACATTAGCTGAAACACAGTGCTCTGTCGAGTCCTTTGAGTAATTTTATGCAATAAATGTAGATTTGACATTTCTATCGTCTACGTGATTCTCTCTGGAAGTGTCCTGTTGACTGCACTACTCTGCCCTTACAGCACTGTATTCAATCCCACATCATATTTAGCAAATTACTTACTTCAATATGCACCCACTCATTCTCTTTGTTCCTCACAGGCAGACCCTCTCACCCTTCCATCTTCACCTGGATGTTTTTAAGGATACTGCTGTTTACTTGGCCCTCATTTTTGGAACTCTCTTCCCCCATACATTCACATGAAAACCTCTCTCCATAAATTCAAAAGTATTTGAATCTTGGCTGCTCCAAGGAGTCTTTGGTACTGGCAACCCTTAAGTCCCAAGTTGGTGTGATATGCCTCCCCCCCCCCCTAAGATAACTTAACAACCCCTTTCCACCCTCTTTCCTTCCTTCCTTCCCAGTTCATCTCTCCCTTCCTTCCCCTTTGCACCATGCTCTTGCCTCCTCCTCATCACACTCTTTTCTTCTTCTCCTCTCTCTTGCTTTTATCATTGTAAACTGTATTACTGCTATGGACATGCTAAACGTAGTATGTCAAGCTCATGTAATACATAAATAAATAAATATAAGAATAGACAAGTTGCCATATTGAGTCCTGCTGAAGGTCTATCTTACTCAGTATCCTGTTATTAGGAAAGGGATGGTGAATAAGATGGAAAATACTATAATGCCTTTGCATCATTCCATGGTGCATCCACACCTTGAGTATTGCATTCAGTTCTGGTCGCCGTATCTCAAAAAAGATATAGTGGAATTAGAAAAGGTTCAAAGTAGAGTGACCAAAATGATAAAGGGGATGGAGTTCCTCTCATATGAGGAAAAGCTAAGGAAGTTAGGGCTCTTGAGCTTGGAAAAGGCTGAAGAGAGATAAGATTGAGGTCTACAAAATACTGAATGGTGTAGATTGGGTACAAGTGAATTGATTTTTTATGCTTTCAAAAAGTACAACGACTAGGGGGACACTCAATAAAGCTACATGGAGATAATTTTAAAACAAATAGGAGGAAATATTTTTTAACTCAACAAATAGTTAAGCTCTGGAACTCTTTGCCAGAGGAGGTGGTAACAACGGTTAGCATATCTGGGTTTAAAAAAGGTTTGGACAAATTCCTGGAGGAAAAGTCCATAGCTTGCTATTGAGACAGACATGGAAAGCAACTGCTTGCCCTGGGATTGGTAGCATGGAATGTTGCCACGATTTGGATTTCTGCCAGGTAGTTGTGACCTGGCTTGGCCACTGTTTGGAAAATAGGATACTGGGCTAGATGGACCATTATGGCCATCTGACCCAGTATGGCTACTCTTATGTTCTGTTCACAAAAATGGCAGAATCCCAAAGAATAGGTTAATTTCAAATTGCTTACCCCCAGGGATAAGCAGTGGGTTTCCCCAAGCCTACTTTCCTCCAGGAACTTGTCCAAACTTTGCTAATTGCTGGTACACAGGCTCCAACAATGAGTTCAAATTTTATTTATGCGTTTAGTGAAAACCTGTTTCTTGCGGTTTGTTTTAAATGTGCTACATAGTAACTTTGTGGTCTGTCACCTGATGATTTTGAAAGAGTAAACGACCAGTTTGAATTTAACTTGTTCCGTTCCACTAATGATTTTGTAGACTTGTATCATATCGTCCGAATTTGGAACCTTAATTCTGTGGCTATAGTTGGGTTATTTTCCCCTATCTACACTGCTTCTGCCGTTTGGATACCGAGGCTTCCAATGTTCTCCTGTAATTCCTCACAGCTTTGATCAATTCTGTGTTATCTGCAAATTTGATCACCTCACTTTTCCCCTATGCCAGATCATTTTTTTTTGAATGTCAAAAAGCACAAATCCTTCCTTGAGAGTTTGCCAATATTTGCATTTCTGCATCGAAAGAAATGACCATCCAGTCCCACTTTGTTTCCTACTTTTAAACCAGCTTGTCTCCTGTGCCATGACTTTTTCATGTTCTCTCATATGTTGCACAACCCCATGGAGAAATGCTGTGTAAGCCACTACAGTTCCAACTGGCTGGTGACCAGCAAGGGGGAGGGTTTTTTTCTCCATTTAATTAATGAAGAAAAAGCAGTGTCAAGTCCTGGAGCAGCTGACGGGATGGTTTACGGAACATAGGGTGATGGGAACCTCAGGCTTACGGAAAATAGCATGAATTAATAATAATTTAATTGGCTTGTCCATTATGTTGCAGGGTTTGGAAATGGAAGTTTAGACAGAAGGGCCCTGTTAATGCTACTTTAGCTAAAAGATTCTGATGGGTAAGAACGGGGGATGGGAGGTTACCTCCAGTCTTTCCAGAAGAATCAGACAAGAGCCCTTGCATCTTACAAAAGAAAGCAAATGATCATAAAGAATTCGGAATAAAACTGTGTCTGAATGATCCTGGTGCAAAATCTCAGCACAGTGAGCGGACTATAGAGTGTCCATATATTCATGAAGGGTATGTTGAAGCTGAAATCTTGCAAATGTTCTATATACATCTTGATTCAAATCTCTCTCTGCTTCACCTGCATTCGACTGATTTTAGTGTAGCAGGAAACCGTGGTTTTCTGACTATGCTTTTCATATATTCTTTGTATATCTTCCATATGTTACACAGAAACATTCATTGCAGGAAAGGGCACTACAGAGCTTACAGCTGTGTGACTGTGTTGAGAAGTCAAAAGTCACCAAGCCCTGCAACTAATATATAGTAACATAGTAGATGACGGCAGAAAAAGATCTGCACAGTCCATCCAGTCTGCCCAACAAGATGAACTCATGTGTATACCTTACCTTGATTTGTACCTGTCCTTTTCCGGGCACAGACTGTATAAGTCTGCCCAGCACTATCCCCGCCTCCCCCCGGCTCTGGCACAGACCATATAAGTCTGCCCAGCACCATCTCCGCCTCCCGCCACCGGCTCTGCCACCCAATCTCGGCTAAGCTCCTTAGGATCCAATCCTTCTGAACAGGATTCCTTTATGTTTGTCCCACGCGTGTTTGAATTCTGTTACCGTTTTCATTTCCACCACCTCCCGCGGGAGGGCATTCCAAGCATCCACTACTCTCTCTGTGAAAAAATACTTCCTGACATTTTTCTTGAGTCTGCCCCCCTTCAATCTCATTTCATGTCCTCTCATTCTACTGCCTTCGCATCTCCGGAAAAGGTTCGTTTGCAGATTAATACCTCTCTTCCAAATACTTATTGTATGAGAGAACTGTTACCTGAAGAAAACGTGTCTCTTCAGTCGCTGTTGCATTTTTATTGTGAGGGGCGCAGAACCCATTTATTTCATTCAGTGTTTTCCCCCTTTATTTTCTTACTTCCCTTGTGGCCCTTGTAAGTTTTCTTTATTTTTCCATGGCTCACAGCCTCCTTAGGCCTGAGCTCTCAGCCAGGTCTTTGTTTTAAAAAGGTAATAATGACTTAGTTGTTAAAACAAACAAAAAAAAATATTAATTCACTGCAGCTATCTTCCCTACGATGTCCCAGAAGCCTTCCAGTGGGTTTAAGTGGTGCATGTCTGTGACTGACCCACATGACATGTGCCTAACCTGTCTGGACCATGGCAATAAGTCCACTCACTACTCTCTCTGCTCAAATTCAAAAAACATCCCAGAAAAGCTGAGGCCCTGCGAGCAAGACTTTTTGGCACACAAAAGCCCAGTCCATCGACATTGGCATCAGGAACGGCACATGGGGGAAAGACATATTAGCTTCGAGGAGGTCTCCCGCTACGTCAACATTGGGCTCCAGTAGCACCTATTTGAGCTGAGCATCATCATACCTGTTACCGAGGACTGGTGAGGATTCCGCCTCATCCTTGTTGGCACTGAGGGACACTGATGCTGAGCAATCGAGCAAAGGCAAAGAAGAATCAACATCAGTCCTCTTTGAAGCATGGGACCAGCAGTGCCAGGGCACTGGCATTGCTGGTACCTGAAAAGTGTTGGTGCCGTGAGGACTGCTTTCCCTCTGTGCCAACGTGCCAGTGTCCCTGAAGCTGGGACCCCACCTCCAATTTGACTCCAACATCTTTGCAGGCTATAGCTGCACTAGCCCAACCTTTACTGATGGCTGCCTTTGAGGAATGGCTCCTAGTCGTATTACAGGAGGAGCTGAGGTGCATCCTAGTTCGGCACAACGCTGAGGCATCATGGATACTGGCACCAACCCATCCTGGAGACCATGCCCTATCTGTCAGGTGTTCAACGTCAGTGCCTTGTTGGGCATCAGAGCTGGTACTGACCGTTGCAGTGCTTCTGTTCAGCCTGTTGGGGGAGAAAGCGACCCTGGAGTTTAGGAAGGGACCCGTACCTCGGCAGTGTTGCCTAGAGCTTGGTCGCGTGTCCAGTTGCCCAAGACAGTGGTCACTGTCTCTCTCTCTCCCCCCCTCCCCGTCCAACGTTGCCCCTCTATCTCTCTCTTTCCACCATCCAGTATTGTCTCATTTCTCTTTTCCCTCCCGATTATCTTGTCTCTCTCTTTCGTCCCATTCCCCATCCAACATTGTCCCTCTATTTCTGTCCTACCACCATCTAGCATTGCCTCATTTCTCTTTCCCCTCCCGATTATCCTGTCTCTTTCCTCCCATTCCCCATCACTCTATCTCTTGCCTTCACCCCAGCAGCAGCCCATCTCTCTCGCTCTATTTTCCCCCATCAATCACTACCATTGCCCATCGCTCGCTTCTTCTTCCTCCAGTACCAACATCCAGCCTCACTCCAACTCTTTCTTCCTCCCTCCCTCACCAGTAACTCTGCCCACCTGATTGCTCACCTGCCTCCTCCCCAACTCTGTGGCTGCAAAGAAACACAAACCAGGCACGGAGCCAAAGCCGTGTGCATGCCACTGGCAGCTGATAGCACTCCTGCCCTCCCTCTCACCACGAAACAGGAAGCTATGATGTAACTTACTGTTTTCGAGGGGCAGGACCAGTGTGAACCGACTGCTGCATAAACAGGGCCATAGCCCTGTAGCCCATTTCTGTTATTTTTGTAGCCTCAAATCAGGGAGGCAGCGTGCGAAGGGGTAAGTGAAACTGAAGGTTGCATTTAGACACCAGGTGCTGTGTACCCCTTGCTTAATGTCTCATGTGCCCCTTAGGGTACAAGTACCATGTGTTGGGAACCACTGATCTACACCATTGTACAAAGGTTTCTCTCTGAATAAATATTGCTTTTATCTAAGGCTACTGGTTGCTACTGTGTTGCTCTTATTAGATGGCCTATAAATTAACCTAGATGAGCAGGTGCAAATGCAGAAATTCTCTAGGGTAGTTTTCGTTTTGCAAAACTTCTGGTAGCCATATAGGGAAAAGAATGCATCTACTATTTACACATGCAACTCAGTCATAAAATGACCCCATTGGAAAGGCCTTTGTACAGGAGGATTTTCAGTTTGTAGAATATAAAAGTAAAAATGTGGCACAAGCCCTTCACACATACACATTTATCTAAGAGGGTGGGATCTGGGTAGCTCAGATTCTGAAAAAGTATACGTATATGTTTTTTTCATATGAAAATTACCCACACCAAATAGGTTGAAAATTGCTCTGCAACTTACATGTATGGAATTCAGCTGAAAAAAAGAGAGGCAATAGTCTACTGAGTTGCTTTTTTGCTTGTTTTGACCTTCTGCTGCAGTTAGCAGCAGGCACAATAAATAATTTATTAAGACAGGAACTATAAACAATGGTGGAGTTCTTAATGTCCAGTCAATTAAAACATTGCATCATACCTTATGCTATGAGTTTCTCTTGTTGGGTAAACTGGAAGGACCGTACAGGTCTTTTATCTGCCATCATCTACTATGTTACTATGGAGCTCATTTTCAAAAGAGAAAAAAGTCCAAAAAGTGGCATAAATCTGCATTTGGATGTTTCTCCCACAAAAACGTCCAAACTGTTATTTTCAAAACCAATTTTTAGACATTTTTCTATGAAGTCCGTCAGAAGTGCGTTCAAATCACAAGGGGGAGTGTCAGGGGCAAATTATGAGTGTGATCTGGGCGTTCCTAACACTTGGACATTTTTCAGCCATAATGGAACAAAACAAAAACGTCCAGGACTAAAACTTAGACGTTTTGAACTAGACCTGTTTTTATAACGAATAAGGCACAAAAAGGTGCCCTAAATAACCAGATGACCATTGAAGGGAATCAGGAATGACCTCTCCTTATTCCCCCAGTGCTCACTAACCCCCTCCCACCCCCCCCCAAAAATGTGATGAAAAACATTACTTGCCAGTCTCAGATGTTGTTCTCTGATTTGTTAGAATAGCATGCAGGTCCCTGGAGTAGTCTAGTGGTGGGTGCAGTGCACTGCAGATAGGTGGGCCCAGGCTTCTACCTCCCCCTACCTGTTACACTTGTGGAGAAAATTGTGAGTCCTCCAAAACTCACCAGAAACCCACTGTACCCACATATATAGGTGTCCCCTTCAACCTTAAGGGCTATGGTAGTGGCGTACAGTTGGGGGTAGTGGGTTTTGGGTGGGTTTTAGGGGGCTCAGCAGACAAGGGTAAGGGAGCAATGGTGAAATGTGTAGCTGGGAGCATTTTATGAAGTCCACTGCAGTGCCCCCTAGGGTGCCCTATCTCTTTCCTGGGAATCTACTAAAAATGCTGGCTCTTCCTACATCCTAATGGCTTGATTTTAAGTACATAAGTATTGCCATACTGGGACAGACCATCATCCTGTTTCCAACAGTGGCCAATCCAGGTCACAAATACCTGGCAAGATCCCAAAAAAGTACAAAACATTTTATGCTGCTTAACCAAGAAATAAGCAGTGGATTATCCCCAAGTCCATTTTAATAGTGATCTATGGACTTTTCCTTTAGGAAGCCGTTCAAACCTTTTTTTAAACCCCGCTAAGCTAACCGTCTTTTACCACATTCTCTGGCAATGAATGCCAGAATTTAATTACACGTTGAGTGAAGAAACTTTTTCTCCAATTTGTTTTAACATTACTACATTGTAGCTTCATCACATGCCCCCCCCCCCCCCTAGTCCTAGTATTTCTGGAAAGAGTAAACAGATGCTTCACGTCTACTCTTTCCACTCCATTCATTATTTTATAGACCTCTATCATATCTCCCCTCAGCCGTCTCTTCTCCAAGCTGAAGAGCCCTAGCTGCTTTAGCCTTCCCTATAAAGATATAGTGGAATTAGAAAACGTGCAGAGAAGGGCGACAAAAATGATAAAGGGGATGGGATGACTTCCCTCTTTATCATTTTTGTCGCCCTTCTCTGCACGTTTTCTAATTCCACTATATCTTTTTTGAGATGCAGTGACCAGAATTGAACACAATATTCAAGGTGCGGTCGCACCATGGAGCGAAACAAAGGCATTATAACGTCCTCATATTTGCTTTCCATTCCTTTCCAAATAATACCTAATATTCTAATTGCTTGCTTAGCTGCCGCAGTACACTGAGCAGACGGTTTCAATGTATCATTAATGACGGCTAATAGATTCCTTTCTTGGTCAGTGACTCCTAACGTGGAACCTTGCATGACGTAGCTATAATTCGGGTTCCTGTTTTCCACATGCATCACTTTGCACTTGCTCACATTAAACGTCATCTGCCATTTAGACGCCCAGTCTCCCAATCTCGTAAGGTCCTCTTGTAATTCACAATCCGCTTGCAATTTAACAACTTTGAATTATTGTGTCTTCAGTAAATTTAATTACCTCACTAGTTACTCCCATCTCTAGGGCATTTATAATTATGTTAAAAAGCAGTGGTCCCAGCACAGACCCCTGGAAAACCCCACTAACTACCTTTCTCCATTGAGAATACTGACCATTTAACCCTACTCTCTGTTTTCTATCTTTTAACCAGTTTTTAATCCACAATAGAACACTACCTCCTATCCCATGACTCACCAATTTCCTCTGGAGTCTTTCATGAGGTACTTTGTCAAATGCCTTTTGAAAATCCAGATACACAATATCAACCGGCTCACCTTTATCCACATGTTTGTTCACCCCTTCAAAGAAATGTAATGGATTGGTGAGGCACGATTTCCCTTCTCTAAATCCATGTTGGCTTTGTCTCATTAATCCATGCTTTTGAATATGCTCTGTAATTTTGTTCTTTATAATCAGTTTCTACCATTTTGCCCGGCACCGACGTCAGGCTCACCGGTCTATAATTTCCCGGATCTCCTCTGGAACATATTTTAAAAATCGTCGTTACGTTGGCCACCCTCCAATCTTCCGGTAACACGCTTGATTTTAAAGATAAATTACATATTACTAACAATAGTTCCGCCAGTTCATTTTTCAGTTCTATCAGTACTCTGGGATGAATACTATCCGGTCCAGGAGATTTGCTACTCTTCAATTTGTCAAATTGCCCCATTACATCCTCCAGGTTTATAGAGATTTCTTTCAGTTTCATTCAGTTTCTCCAACTCGATTTTGTGCGTTTTGCACTTGGATATTTTTGGGTTTTTGTTTTTTTTGCCAAAAATGGACCACAAAACAAAACCTCCAAATCACAAAACCTTGTTCAAAACAGTATTTTTGAAAAAAATAAAATAAAAAAGATAGACGTTTTTCTTTTTTGAAAATGACCTTCTTTGCTATTCAGATTTTGGACGTGTTTTGCAAAATGTCCACAATCGGACTTAGACATCATATCGAAAATGCCCCATCATGTATTTCATGTATCCAATATCTACCTGCATCAGGGGCAAAAATGATACTTTTTGTAGGATGTAGAACTCCATCTAAAATAAAAGGGGACATATAAACCAAAGAAACTAAAAAAAAAACTTTTAAAAAGATACGTAGGACAGAAACCAAAACCAAAAAATATTGTATTCAGATCGTAGTAAAAGAAGAAAGATTGAAAAGGCAAAAAAGAAATAACAGAAGAAAGACAAAAATCAAAACTTACTATTAAAGTTCTATTGCAGCACTTAAAAATCACAGTAAAGACCTATATCTTCTGCTCCTAAAACTTGTGTGTTACATAGTACTGACATACACCCAAAAATTAATTATGGCTTCTTATAGTGAGCTCCCTGAGCTCATTATATACACTGTTTAGAGAAAAAAAGACAACAATAAATACTACCCATAATCATATAAACAAATTATATATTAAAAGGGTCGGCTGGTACCAAGCTCAAAATGTCAAATAGCAAAAACGTATGTCTGCTTCCTAAAATATAAGGTTCTAAAAATACATAAGGAATAAGTCATATAAAAAGTTAGTCAATAGAAAGCCAGAAAACAATCAACCTGCTTTCTAAGGACATAGTAACATAACATAGTAGATGACGGCAGAAAAAGACCTGCCCGGTCCATCTAGTCTGCCCACAATAAATTCATATGTGTATACCTTACCTTGATTTGTACCTGTCTTTTTCAGGGCACAGACCGTATAAGTCTGTCCAGCAGTATTTCCCGCCTCCCAACCACCAGTCCCGCCTCCCATCACCGGCTTCGGCACAGACCCTGTATAAGTCTGCCCTCCCCAATCCTAGCCTCTCAACCACCAACCCCTCTTCACCCCACCACCCAATTTCAGCTAAGCTTCTGTGGATCCATTCCTTCTGCACAGGATTCCTTTATGCTTATCCCACGCATGTTTGAATTCCGTTACCATTTTCATCTCCACCACCTCCCGCGGGAGGGCATTCCAAGCATTCACCACCCTCTCTGTGAAGAAATACTTCCTGACATCTTTCCTGAGTCTGCCCCCCTTCAATCTCATTTCATGTCCTTTCGTTCTACTGCCTTCCCATCTCCGGAAAAGATTCGTTTGCGGATTAATACCTTTCAAATATTTGAACGTCTGTATCATATCACCCCTGTTCCTCCTTTCCTCCAGAGTATTCATGTTCAGGTCAGCAAGTCTCTCATCATAGTAGATGATAGTAGATGATGGTAGATGATGGCAGATAAAGACCTGTTCGGTCCATCCAGTCTGCCCAAGAAAAACTTATAGCATAAGGTATGATGCGATACTACATATGTATACTTGATCTTGATTTGTTCTTGCCATTTTCAGGGCACAGATTCTAGAAGTCTGCCAAGCACTGGCCTTGTTGTCCAACTCCTGAAGCAGTCATCGAAGCTCCACTCCAGCCCATCCAAATCTGTCCAGCCACAATCAGGGCAGAGACTGTAGAAGTCTGCCCAGCACTGGCCTCATTCTCCAGCTACTGAGCTGAATCTGTCCAGCCACAATCAGGAGCATCTCGAACCAGTCTTATTAATAAATCACAGCTGTTACAAATTGCCTCTTAAAATACATGGAAGTAAGAATCAAGTTGTAGATGATACCTTTTTACTGAACTATCTTAATGAATCTTTGACTATCTTTCATCAGCTCAGTGATAAAATAATGCTGTTACACTGGGTTTAAATAGTTCAAACTCATCTAAGTTTTAGGTTGATTAGTACAGATCAGTGAAAGTGGGGACGGGATGAGAAGGTGAGTTTGTAGGTTCTATTTTTATTGTGTAAGATTGGCTGCTGCTTTGTGTGAAGTGAGTTCTTTTCTTTCATTTATTGAAGTTGTTTGAGATTGTAGATCACTTAGACTTGGCTTGTCTAAAGTTTGGCGATTAAACGCTTCACAGATCAAAGGCCCTAGATCTGATAATGGATGAGAAAACCAGTGTCTCTATTGAATGTTTTTGCTCAATCTCAAATTTTTTGATCATTTTAATTTGAAACGTTTTCTGTTCTGTGTGCTTCTGAAGTTTCCTTTGAGCACCTTTATTGTAAGGTTATTAAGGGAGTGATCTTTATTTATTTCATTTTATTTTCTAGGATTTATTTACTGCATTAAGGAAGAAATTCACCCAAGGGTGGTAGACAGCACGAATAAGCCAAACATAGGCAATTACAGCAGTAAATACATTCAAATAACAAAACACAGAATGTTACTGACAATGTCGACACAACAGACCTTAAAATCTCTTAATAGACAGCATAGGTCAACGTAGAGATGGAGAAGATAGAGTAGCAGGAGTTAGATGCAGTGTCACTTCCTCTTAAACTGAGACTGACCTTCATGTTGTTTGAAGTTGCTAAAAATACATCTATTCTTCTTATATCTGAATTAATGTTGGAAGTATTTTAATTTGGGTTGACTGGGTACTTTTAGAGTTAGCTGAGTTAATGTATGAGGCATTTTAGTGTTTATTCAAAATGGTGTTGCTGCCTAGGCTTGGCCTAGTCTCTTTTTATATATTGTAATCTGTACTGGTCCAGGATATGGTTTGTAGCAGAATCTATCTTTTATTGTCATTGTAGATAGGAATGAGAGTGATCAACAATTTAAAATTGGGGTCATCTTTGACTCCAACCTCTCCTTCTGTGCACATATTCAGTAGACTGCTAAAACCTGTCTTTTCTTTATCACCAAAATTCACCCTTTCCTTTCTGAGCACACTACCAGAACCCTCATCCACACTCTTATCACTTCTCACTTAGACTATTGCAACTTGCTTCTCACAGGTCTTCCACTTAGCCATCGCTCTCCTCTTCAATCTGTTCAAAATTCTGCTGCACGACTAATATTCCGCCAGTGTCGTTATGCTCATATTAGCCCTCTCAAGTCATTTCACTGGCTTCCTATCCATTTCCGCATACAGTTCAAACTCCTCTTATTGACCTATAAGTGCATTCACTCTGCAGCTCCTCAGTACCTCTCCACTCTCATCTCTCCCTACATTCCTCCCTGGGAACTCCGTTCACTGGGTAAATCTCTCTTATCTGCACCCTTCTCCTCCGCTGCTAACTCCAGACTCTGTTCCTTTTATCTTGCTGTACCATATGCCTGGAATAGACTTCTTGAGCCGGTACGTCAAGCTCCATCTCTGGCCATCTTCAAATCTAAGCTAAAAGCCCACCTTTTTGAAGCTGCTTTTAACTCCTAACCCTTATTCACTTGTTCAGAACCCTTATTTTGTCACCCTCACTTTAATATTCCCTTATCTCTTGTTTGTCCTGTTTGTCTGTTCTGATTAGATTGTAAGCTCTGTCGAGCAGGGACTGTCTCTTCATGTTCAAGTGTACAGTGCTGCGTACATCTAGTAGCGCTTTAGAAATGATTAGTAGTAGTAAAATTGCACATGAGGTCAGCAAATGTACAGGAAATTATTTCAGCTAGAGTAGAACTGGATAAGCAAGTCCTGTTCCAGTATGTGCATCCATTGTTAGGGACTATGTGTGACTAGCTAGTTAGTATAATATACCAGGGATGAGCATCATTCTCCACTAGAGTAGGAGAAGATAAGCAGATCCTGCTACAGGAGGTGCAGCTGCTGTTAGTCCCTGTGTGTGTGACTAGCTAGTTAGTTGCTTCTTCCAGTAAAGGCTTTGGAGAAGAGCCTGAAGCACAGCTAGTCTTGTGTTGAGTTAGTACAGTAAAAAGGAATCACCTACAATGTGGTGGTAGTCCTTATTTCCATCCACTGAAGTGGACTAACATAGAAATCACAATTCCCCTTAAATGCCTGTGCTTTTTTCTCTGCTCATGAGTGATAAAGGTGTCCCATGAATGGTGAAGTCTTAGGGTAGTTAGAAACCTCATTTACTCATGACTGAAGTGACACTAATACCTGTTTGCAAAAGGGCAAATGTTTTGTAATGTATGTTGCCTTCATAAAAAAGGCACAATATCTGCACCCAGATACTTTGATAAAAAATAATTATCTTCTAAACGTTCCTAGCTCCATTATTCTTGCTGAATCATTTTGTTTTTTCAGAAGACAATCAGGAAGGCCAGATCAGTCATTTTTTCAACACTAAGAAACTTTAATTTGGTGGATGCTCTCTTATCCTTCTAAGCAGTGAAGTTGGACAAAGAGAGATGGAACTTTTTGCTTTCTGCTACTAGTTATATTCATTTTAGGACTGCTTAGAAAATGTTTTAAATGTGAACTATTAAGATGGGGCTATTGTGTGTTAAATATTACTGCTAATGTCTTTCCTGGTGATGTCATCTGCATTAAAGCGTAAGGTAAATAGTGGACTGTAAATTATATTGTTGTGTTATTCTTGGCCGACGGTGCATTGGGCCCATCAGTATCAGAATTTTTTTTTGTCATGCCAACAGGTTCTAGCACGGAAGATTACTGGTTTGATTTTCGGGAATTTAAAGGGATTTGTTGGGTATTCTTAAGAAGGAAACTCTTGGCACAAAGATTCCAAACAATTTTTTATTAGATCGCTCCACATAGTTCAGGGTTTGTGATTACATGCTGGTTTCAGTAGGCGGGAATTAAACCGATTTAAGAATTTAAAATTCAACATAAATGCATCTGTGCACTGGGGGAACCTAAAATCACCTTTCCATTTTCTTCCAGTGCTCTGTAACCGGTTGGACAAGACAGAAGCAGAGTTGCAGACAGGCCTCAAAGGTGCATCGTTAATCTGTAGCTCAGAGTCCTCGGTCTCCTCCAGCTGGCTAAAAAATTCAAAGGACATGAAAGTGGAGCAGGTGATTCTCAATGCCTATCCCAGGTCTTTTCCGTCATTGCCTCGTGTACTGCCCCCCCCCCCCCCTTCCTTCCTGTCCCCTGTGGGCATATGTTTCTCCTGCTTTCAGCCACAAACCCTGATGATGCCACTGTCTTGCTGTTGTCTGATTGTCTCCTTTATCTTGTTTCTTGCAGATGTATCAGTGTCCTTACTGCAAATATAGTAACCCAGATGTGAACCGCTTGCGAATACATGTCATGGCGCAGCACTCGGTGCAGCCTATGCTACACTGCCCTCTCTGCCAGGACTTGCTAAACAACAAGATCCACCTCCAGCTGCATCTCACGCACTTGCACAGTGTGGCACCTGATTGTGTGGAGAAGCTGATCATGACGGTGAGTCTCCAGAATAGCTCTTACTGGTCTATATTAATAATTCACATGGACGTTTCCATAGCTCATTTTCTCCCTACCGACATCTTTCCCTTGCAGTTTCTTGACTACAACTGTTTGGTCTTCACCGTGCCCCTTTCTCTTTCTACTAACTTTTCTCTCAACATCACTACTAGTGCATTTCTGCCTTCTCTACAGTCCTGACTGATGACTTCCTCCAGGGGAGTCCGTCCATTTTCCCAATCCATCATATTCTAGTGTTTCTGTATAATCCTCAGCCACTGCACATTGTTTCATCTTTTCTGAGTAGAACTGCTTCAGCTTCCCTTTCTTGTTTGTTCCTATCTTCATCTTCCTTTTTCACCTGATGTATTATTGTCACCCACTCAAATTTTTCTGCCTTTATTTCCAAAGTAGCTGTCATTTTCCTGGGCAAATTCTCCCAAGATGAGCTCGGCCAGTCTTTCTTGAACCTGCAGATTCTTCTTCTTAATGTCACCATGAGTTATAATTCACAGCTACCTGAGGATTTTTCCTCTAACATTTTGTTTTATTTATTAGGGTTTATTTATCACCTTTTGAAGAAATTAACTCAAAGTGTATAGCAAAAATAAGTCAAACATAATCAGTAGATAATTACAGCAGTAAGACTATTCAAATAACAGTACAAAGTATGGCATAGTATACTACTTACAATATCAACACAATATAAAATAAAGCATTTAATAGGATAGGGTGTAAGCGAAGATGAAACATATAGATAGATGAACAGGAGTTAGAAAATAAGGGGACTAATTTAGGGGCCCTTTTACTAAGCTGCGATGAAAGGGGTCTTCTGCTAACGGTAGCATGTGTTTTTGCTGCATGCCGAGGCCCCTTTTACCGCAGAGGGTAAAAAGGACAAAAAAAAGAAATGGCCGTGCAGTAAGTTAGCACTTGCCATGCGGCCATTTTTTTTTGGGGGGGGGGGTGGAGCACTTTCTGCCACTCATTGAGGTAAAGGCTCCTACGCTAACCCAGCAGTAACTGTGCAGTCTGTAAAAATATTCCCCTAGGGCCGGAATTACCACCATGCTGCTGCGGTAGCCCAGTTGTAGTTCCGGATTGGCACACGGCAGTCCTTTAGTAAAAGGGCCTCTTAACCCATTAGTTCCCAATGTTCCCATAATAAGCCGTTATTTATTTTATTTATTTTACATTTGTATCCCACTTTTTTCCACCTATTTGCAGGCTCAATGTGGCTTTACATAGTACCTAAAGGAGTTTGCCCTTGTCCGGTAGAGAAACAAGTACAAGGTGATATTGTAGTCATAGGAAGGTACATGTGTTACAGGTACAATGGGGGTCGGGATAAGGGAAGGTTATGTAGTGTCCATTACGAGCTTTGGTTTTGCAGTGTTGCCGAGTGTAGGTATTTATGTTGGGTCGGTGGGGTATGCCCTTTTGAACAAGTTGGTTTTTAGTGCTTTCCTGAAGTTTAGGTGGTCGTAGGTTGTTATGGGAACATTGGGTACTAATGAGTTAAAGAAAGTTACACATGAGGTCAGAACGCTGCATGAATATAATGTCAGCTAGGGTAAGAGTGCATATTATGCGAACATTTCTGGGAAAACATGACTAAAGTCACAGATCCAAAATGCTGAGCCTGAGCAATTTTCATGTCATGGGTCTAGAAGAAGTCACATCTTTGAACTTTTTTTATTTTTCCACATAAAAGGATAGGGTTTGGGCTGTTGTATTACAAACTGTTTGCTCTAATAGGATTAATTAAAATCTCACTTTTTTCTTTCTGGTGACTTTAGTTTTGTTTTTCCAGACACAGTCACATATATCTCTTGCTAAGTTAATCCAATTAATGCCGTTACTGTCGTCACACAGGCCGTGCTGCAGGTCCGTGTTTGGAACCCTGCTATTTGGGGTATCACCATTGCACAATGACTTACTCCCTTTTCTCAGGTGCTATGAATACTTCATCAAGAACGTCCTCATCACCTGCTGACCTAGGCATCAGAATCATACCCAGGTGCCTCTGCATGGCAATATACAGCATACTTTTATTTTCTAAACCTGTTGAATCTATAGTCCACTGTTAGGTACATTCCTTTCTGACCTGCTCTTAGAGAGCTTTATTTGAGACTTCCTTCCATCACCTGAGCAGCTTCTCTCATCTTCTAGATTAAGGTTAGGTTGCTCCAGTCCTTCAGTGCCACAAGCCAGTTGGGTTTTCAGGATATCCACAATGAATATGCATGAGATATATATTTACATAGAAACAAAGAATAATGAAGGCCTATCCAGTCTGCCCGTCCATGCCATCTATTTATCCGTTCCTGCCCCTTAGATATCCTATTTACTTGTTCTTGAATTCAGATAGTTTTAGTCTGTACCACCTCCACTTTCCACAAATTCACCACCTTTTCCATGAAGAAGTATTTCCTCGGGTTACTTGGTTACTTCTGAGTCTATCCCCTTTCACTTTCATCCTATGCCCCCTTATTCCAGAGCTTTCCTTCAATTAAAAGGGACTTCGCTCCCTATGTGGAATTTATGCCACATAGGTATTTAAATGTCTCTCTTATATCTCCCCTCTCCCACCTTTCTTCTAAAGTATACATATTGAGATCTTTGTCTGTCCCCATGCGCTTTGACCAAGACCACTAACCATTTCAGTAGCCGTCCTCGGGACGGACTCCATCTTGTTTATGTTTTTGAAGGTGCGGTCTCCAGAATTGTGCATAATATTCTACTTGAGGTCTTGCCAGAGTCTTATATGGGGTATCATCACCTCCTTTTGTCCTGCTGGCCATTCTCCTTGCTTTGCGCCTATAGGGGTAAAACCCCTGCCACTATACCTAGTGCATTGCAGAGGTTTTCCATGCTATGCCTGTGAAGCTGCCTTTCCAGAGCACAGAGGCAGTACTTTATGCTCAAAGAAAGTAAAGATTTTGGCTATGCTTAAAACCTGTGCCTTAAGTATTCTGAATACCTCTCATCAATTTGGCAGTGCCTGGTGCTTCACAAACAGAGACCTTTGCTGTGAATTGGAACTCTGCTGAGTCGTGCATGTTCCAATTAGACATTTACATGACCAAACAGGTCCATATTCCTGTTGGTCAATCCAGCTGATGAAATGCTGTCAAGACTGTTTGGAGCAGGAGTTCCAGGAAAGCATCTAGAGTGATGTCAGAAGAAATTCTTGTGGTTTTCCAAGCCATAACATAAAGGGCACATCCAGTGATCTTCTGCAAAGCTGTCAGATCCTCAGAGCCATTCCTGATGGCACAGTGACATAAAAAGGGCACCATCCTTTAACTTGGTCTCTCTAGGCTCTCATGGACTTAACATAACTCTTCCGCTCTACGATTCCCTACTGTGTCTGTTGCACATGAACCTTATTTTACCACAGCATCACTTTGTATTTGTTCATACCAGAGTCGGCGAATGCCTCTCCAGTACTATATAAGCTACATTGAGCCTGCAAATAGGTGGGAAACTGTGGGATACAAATATAACAAATAAATAAATAAATCTGATCTTATATCAACTCCTTTGTTCATACACCAGACCACACCAGAACTAGCACTGCTATCTACTACTGCGGACATCCTGAAGAGTGAGACTGGCCTAAACTATACCATTCCGTCTGGCTTTTGCAGCCCAAATGCATGACCTTGCATTTTTTAGCATTAAATCTTAGCTGCCAAATCCCAAACCATTCTTCAAGCTTTGCAAGGCGTCTTTCCTCTTGTTATCCACACCATCAGGGGTATGTATTTTATTGCAAATTTTAGTATCATCTGCAAAGAGTCAAAACTTGCCAGACAGCCCTTCAGCAATATTCCTTACAAAAATGTTATAAAGAACTGGCCCTAGAACTGAATCTTGCGGCACTGAGCTCCATTTACCACTACCCTCTGTCGCCTTCCACGCAACCAGTTCCTAACGCAGTTGCTCACTTTAGGACCCATGCAGAGAACACTCAGTTTTTTAGTCATCTATTTGGAACCGTATCCAAGGCTTAGATGAAATCTAAATACACCATATCTAATTCTCTCCCTCGATCCAACTCTCTTGTCACCCACTCAAAGAAATTAATCAGGTTTGTCTGATGAGACCTGCCTCTAGTGAATCCATGTTACCATTGGATTCTAGAAACTTCACTGTTCTATGTTTTAAACATGCTTCCATTAATTTATTTATTGCAGAAGTAGGCTTAACGACCTGGAGTTCCCAACTTCTTCCTTACTTCCAGTTTTATGGAGAGACTACATCTGCCATTCTCCAATTCTCTGGGACCACTCCCGACTAGAGAAGCATTGAAAAGGTCAGCCAGTGGAGTTCCCCAACTTCAAGTACCCTCTGATGTATGCCATCTGGCCCCATCGCTTTGCCCACCTTTAGTTTAGCCAGCTCCTCACAATAGGAGGAATGCTCTTTTTCTTATTTTCCCTTTTCTTATCTGCTGTTTTTCTCTTATCATGTTTTGTTGTACACCACGTAAGTCACCTTCATTGGCTCTTTTGCAGTGTATCAAATGCTGTGAAATAAATAAATAAATGCAAGTTCCTAACTGGTTTGCAATACTTAAAAGCCATTGTTGTTTACTCCTGTTCTAGAGCATAGGTCATTTAAACTTCTGGACCAAGTCCTCAAAAAAGGATAATAATGCTAAAAGTGATGATGATGTGGCATAGTGAAGATCTTACCGTGAACAAGCTGAACCCATTCTCAGACCACTTTACTGTGCTGCATGGAAGAACATAAGAATGGCCATACTGGGTCAGACCAGTGGTCCATTTGGCCCAGTATCTTGTTTCCAACAGTGGCCAATCCAGGTCACAAATATCTGGCAGAAACCCAAATAGTAGCAACATTCCATGCTACCAGTCCTAGGGACTGGATATTCACAAAATAGAATCCCACAGTCTTTGGTAAATGATAAAAATGTATTAAACTAGAACCAAGACTATTACTGCTACACTAAGATAGCTAACAACAATATAACCACACATATATAACCTTATATTTATTTTTTCTGGTTTATTTTTGTTGCTTTTTTACTTTTTTCTTTTTCTTAAGAGTGCCCTCAGCAAAAACCACTCATTTCAGGCAATTGCATTTCTTTTGCCAGGTGGCATAGCACTTCTTTCATCGGGCTGCTCTTTTTTGTTTTGTGTGTGTGCTATTACCTATCTAAGTAGTGCTACAACTTAAAATAATAAATCAAAAAACGTGAACTTATCTCTAAACGTTTTTTTTTTTTGGCATTCACACTAAATCCTCGCTTCACTCTCTCCAGATGCCACAGCCGCTATTGTCTCTGACTGACTTCCCCTGAAAACGCCCAACTCAATGGGTTTCAGTAGTCTTTCCCAGTGGCGTTCCTAGAGGGGCTGACACCCGGGGCAGATCGCCGGTGCAGCACGACCCTCCCCCCCCCCCCCGGCAAAAGTACACCCCCCCACCCCAGCGAAGGACCCCCCCCCCAGGTGCATGCCGGTGGGGGGTGCCGCGCATCGGTCAGCGTCATTCATTTCCATGCTCCCTCTGCCCCGGAACAGGTTACTTCCTGTTCCTGGGCAGAGGGAGCATGGAAACGAACGATGTTGACCGGCGCGCAGCACCCCCCCCAGCGGCGTGCACCCGGGGCGGACCGCCCCCCCCCCCCCCTTGGTACGCCACTGGTCTTTCCTCAGGGACTTGGGTTAAAGCCATCCAGGAACTTGAGTTAAAGCCATCCTCTCTTGACTGAACAATGTGTGCGACATTCACCAAGTGCACTATTACAGCTTATAAAGGCGCCCATCATGACATGAACCAGAAATGATTCTCTTGACGCCACTGCAAAATAAACAAGATTTCTAATCATCTGTTTAGATGTTGAATAGCCCATATAATATTAGTGCACAGATAGACGGTAACTTCATACTCCTTTTATCAATGGAACCAAGGCAAAAAAAAACTATTGAGTAATTCCCACCAAATTGAAATGTCAAATGATGGTATTCCACTCAGTGTTCTCATTCAAGCCTGATGGACTAATGGTCGGTAATTTATAGATCCACCTTTGCTCTCGGCGGGTTAACACTGAAACTTGATCACCGCCGAACAAAGTTGCCGGTACATGGTCTATAATAAACCATTGCAGTTCTGAAAACTTGTGCTTAAGTTGTAAACAATAGCTGTAAGATTTTTTTGTTGTCAGACAACTTTTATGTTCTGTCAAGCGAATTCTCATCTTTCTTATAGTGCAACCCACATAATATAATAGGCACGGACATTGAATTATACACACCACAAATGATGATTGACATGTAGTCAGATAGCCCAGAGTAAATGTCTGCTGTGTCCTCACATGTGTCCATTGTTGCATAACCCTAGTTTGAGGGCAAAACTGACACTCACCGCAAGGTTTACGTTGTCCTTGCTTAATCTGCTGGTTGTACTGGGTGAAAGAAGTATGAACCAAATTGTCTTTTTGAAATTGCGACCACGAATATACGCAATGCATAGATGTTGCGTAAAGGTAGGATGAAATGAAAGGACCTGCCAGTGTTTATGCAGTAAATGGACTATTTTTGGAGCCAAAGTGGAAAATCCAAGTACACATACTATTTTATCCATCCGTTCTTTTGGTTTGTCCAGCAATAATAAAGAACGTTGTGCGAACCACGCTCTTTTATACGCTTGGTGTATGCAACCGTATGAATAGCCCCCTTCCTGAAGTTTAGATGTCAACTCCTTTGCCTGTTGTTTAAATGCCTCATCTGTGGTGCATATTCTGCGCAAACATAGAAACTGCCCCACAGGTAGGCACCATTTTAATCTGTGGGGATGATGACTGTTGAATGACAATAAAGTATTACGGTCTGTCGATTTGTGATAAACCATAGTGTGTAATTGTCCTTGTGCTTTATAGATCCACGTTTCCAAAAAAGCAATATTCATGTCATTTTTGGTCATGGTAAATTTCAAACAAGGATCCACTCTATTTAGCCAACCCAAGAATAAATCCAACTGCTGTTCCGTTGAGTGCCAAATAAAAAATATATCGTCTATAAAACGATACCAGTGTGAGATGTTAATGAACCAGTCAGTATTATATAGATGGCGCTCCTCAAAATTACTGATGTACAAATTTGCCACACTGGGGGCTGCTGCTGTGCCCATGGCAACACCTTTGGTCTGAAGAAAAAACTGAGCCAGGGACAATAACAATGTAGTAGGAATTCTCTCTCCCTGCGGTCTTGTACCCCAATGTACGTTCTACAATAGTTAAAGCTGCCTCTTGGGGGATATTAGAATACAAAGATTCAATATCCATCGTCACAAGAAGCACTTTTGCAATCACATCCTCAATATTCAAAAGACATCTCAAAAATTGAGCCATATCTTGGATGTATGATTTAGCTTTTTTGACATGCGGTTGCAAAAAAATGATCCAAAAATGTGGATAATGGCTCCAAAATAGTGCCTGTTAGTGGCACTATGGGGTGCCCAGGTGGATTAGAAAGATCTTTATGAATTTTGGGCACTGTATAAAAAACTGGCGTGCGTGGATGTGATAATTTCAAGAACTGAGATTCTGCCTTAGTAAAAAAAAAAAAAAACAACAACCCGCATTTACTACTTCATCTACTATACCTGTAATAGTAGCTTGTAACTGTTGCATGGGATCTTCAGATAATAATTGATAACACTGAGTGGCCATGATTTGCCGTTGTACTTCCCTAATATACCCCTGTTTATTCTGAACAACTATGGAACCTCCCTTGTCGGCTGGACAAATGATAATATTAGGGTCATTTGACAGTTCTCGTACAGCTGTTTGTTCCTTTTTAGTAAAATTAACAAATCGTTTTTTACCATATAGGATTGTTCAAGGTCCTTCAAAACTAGAGCTTTAAACATGGCTATATGAGGGTCCAAAGGACCCGGGGGGGATCCATCTTGACTTTGGAGGAAAAATGGAATTATCCCACGTGGTGCTTCTTTGTTGCAAAAAATACAATCTCACTTGTAAATTACGAAAAATCCGAGCCAGATCAATGCGTGTATGAAATGAATTATGTCGCACTGTAGGTACGAATGACAGTCCACATTCCAACACTTGTAATTGTGTAGACGTTAATTGCTTATGTGAGATGTTAATTACGTTTCATTGCGGAAATGGCTGGATCTGGTTACTGGTCCTATTCCTCCTCAAAAAGCTGGTACAGGTATAGATGTGGATAAAATTCCTTAAGGCGCCATCGGATTCAGTTGTAACGGTTGAAAGGTGATATGGGGGACTGGCCCTTGTTGTCTGTCCATCCACACCATCTATCATCTCTTCCTCTACCTAAAAGATCACATGTGCTTGTCCCATGCTTCAATCTTGTTGGGTTACTATATGGCTCCAGAAAAACCCAGACTGGCTCAATCTGTCCTCCATTTTCTGGAGCCATATGGTAACCCTACTTTTGCCAACCTCCTTGTTTCATCAGTTCTCCTTACCAATATTTAAGTCTGAACTTAAGACGTTTCTCTTTCAAGATGCCTTTTGTTAGCTCTTGCCCCTCTGCCAAGCACCCAACCCTTATTCTTGAATGACTAAGAGCACCCCTACTGTTTGCTCCCTTCCCTACTTTTTCCCTCCCTTTTTCCCTCACTTTCTGATTATATTGCCAATGGTACACACTATCATCCTTTCTATATAAAATGGTATTGTAAGCCCACCTAGATGATATTCCCAGCAGGCGGATTAGTGGAATGGGGAGCATTTCCGAAAATACTACTCTGGAGGATCTGGATTTTAGCTTTCAACCTAGGAACCTAAATTTGGCTTCCACATCCTCCCTGCCACATTTTCCTATGATATTGGTACCCACGTGTACCAAGGCAGCAAGTTCCTCCCCAGCATTATCTAAATGATTCTGTCTAGGTGACGCGTGAGGTCCGCCACCTTTGCACCAGGAAGGCAAGTGACCAGGCGATCCTCACATCCACCAGCCTAATAATCGAATCCAACTAGGACAGCCATACTTTCCCTCCAGGAAAAAAAGCTGGTGGAGACACATCCTTGGTGCAAGAGGATATTGCATCCCCTGGTGGGCTGGTCCTGGCTACAGGATTACTTCCAACTTCTCCAGGGTGATGCTGCCCTGTTAGGTGCCAGTTGTTTTCTTCAGCAGCCCCTTCACACTTTCCCCCATTCTTCTGTCATCCTCCTTATCAATCTTTTTTTTTTTTTTGTTACATTTGTACCCCGCGCTTTCCCACTCATGGCAGGCTCAATGCGGCTTACATGGGGCAATGGAGGGTTAAGTGACTTGCCCAGAGTCACAAGGAGCTGCCTGTGCCTGAAGTGGGAATCGAACTCAGTTCCTCAGTTCCCCAGGGCCAAAGTCCACCACCCTAACCACTAGGCTACTCCTCATCCCCCCCCCCCCCCCCCAAGAACACTCACTAGTTCCACTGATTCTCTCGAAAGACCCTGCACAGAACTCAACTTCCTCCACAGCCCTTGCAGCTTAACCCCACCTTCCTGTGACTAGAAGCCTTACCATTGGCTGGATCCCACTTCACTGTTCTGGAGGAGGGGAGCATTGGACATCTGTAGGGGCTAAACTCTGAGAAATATCCACACACTTAGCCATCCATCTGAATTTGAGACAGGTAAGTTGCAAATGTTTAGAATCCTGAAAAAGTTGGAATCCTGAGCACGTCTGACAGGGCCCTTCCTAAAGTTCTGGGCCATAGGCACATGCCTAGTTTGCCTATGTCTTAATTTTGTTCTGAGCACAAAGCATGTCTTTGAGAGAGTTGGTATTTGAATCCTGGCTTATCCAACCATTTAAGGTACTTTCCGAGTAGCCTGTCCTTTGGAGAGAAAGAGGAGGATTGAGCTTGTGAGTTTCAGACAAAGGGGTGGAACTGAGCTTTATTGAACTAGGATCAGGGAAACCCTTATTATTGTATTCCACTTGGTGAAAATTGGAGGCTTTGAAGGTTTTAACACTTTTCAGTGGTATACAGTAATAGGGTTTTCCCTGATCCTAGTTCACAGGTTCCTTCTTCAAATGGAAAGCAGGGACAGAGCTGGGCTTCACTTGGTTATCTCACTGTCATTTTGGATGAAGGGTTGAAGTTAGTTATTTCCTGAGTTTGCGCTTGAATCTGAGAATGGTGTTTCAGTCCTATAAAGAATAATTGTAGGCTTTATGCACCCTTTGTTCATGTAAATGTCTAGAATACTATCACTTACGTGTGTATGTGGCCACTGACCCTCCCAATTGCCGGCAGGGTGCCTAAGCACTACTCTGCAAATAACCATGGAACGTCCATAGCGCATATTTGACAGGGGACATACGCATAGTCGGGACAGCCTACTGCTTGTGTAACTTACAGAATACCGTAGGTTATGCGTGTCCTTATGGCATCCGCACTTAATGCCAGCTCTCTGGCTGTGTAACTGTGCCTGCCTAAATGGATAGGTGCACCAATGCCAAGTGAGGCCCTGGATGCCCTGGTTCAGAATCTGCTCCTACCACATGGCCAATAAGTGGAGGAGAAGCCTAGTGGTTAGTGTAGCGACTTTGATCCTGGGGAACTGGGTTCGATTCCCACTGTAGCTCCTTGTGACTCTGGGCAAGTCACTTAACCCTCCATTGCCCCAGGTACAAATAAGTACCTGAATATACTGTGTAAACCGCTTTGAATGTAGTTGCAAAAACCACAGAAAGGCGGTATATCAAGTCCCATTTCCCTTTCCCCCTAATTGGAGGCTCCCAGTTGTAGAATTTCCCCATTTACTTATATTTGAACGTTACTGTTTTAGATTACTTTTTCATGGAAAGAATGGTGAATTTGTGGAACGGCCTCCCAGTAGGAGTGGTGGAGATGAAAACAGTTTCTGAATTCAAGAGAGCTTGGGATAAGCACAAAGGATCTCTAAGGGAGTGATAGGAAAAGTAGATGGCATTGATTGGCAGACTGGATAGGCTCTTTATCTGCCTTCCTTTTTTTATGTTTCTGGAGGGCTTCAGCCAGTAGTGGCCCTACCATTAGGCCAACTGAGGCAGGAGGCCTCAGGCAGCACTCTTCTGAGGCGGCATCATCTCCCGCCCTTCCTTCCCCAATCCCCTTTCTCAATCTTACCTTTTCTTGTTTTTTTTTTTTTAAAGTCAGAGGTGACAGCAATTCCCATAGGCTGCCCTGCTGCCGGTCACGGCTCCTTCTCTCTACTGCAGCCCGCCTCTCTGACATAACTTCCTGTTTCCTTGGAGGCAGGCCTCTGCCTTTTGAAAAACAAGAAAAGAAAAAGGTAAATTTGGGGAAGGGGGTTGGGGAAGGAAAGGGGGAGATGTCAGATCGTGGCAGATTGTCTTGGGCTACCCCTGGCTTCAGCTAATATTTTCTCAGAGATCTCCAATGTGTAATCCGTCTGTTCTCATGGTAACTGCTTTTTGCTTTACTCACATCTCATTTCTGGAGCTTTTGTTGCCGTCTCGTACCCAGTGACGGAGGGCTGCATTACTGTTCTGCATTCTTCTTTTCTTGTTTCTAGATCTATGCAAGGGGCAGATTGGCAGGATCAGACCTGTAAGCCAGCTTTGCTTCTGCTACATTTTTCCTCTTAGAGCACATAAGTGTTGCCATACTGGGATAGACAGACAATCCATCAAGCCCAGAATCCTGTTTCCAACAGTGGCCAATTCAGGTTACAAGTACCTGGCAAGATCCTAAAACTGTATAATACATTTTTTGCTGCTTATCCTAAAAATAAGCAGTGGATTTTCCCCAAGTCCATCTTAATAATAGTGTATGGACTTTTCTTTTAGGAAGCTATCCAAACCTTTTTTAAACCCCGCTAAGCTAACTGCTTTTACCACATTCTCTGGCAATGAATTCCAGAGTTTTACATGTTGCGTGAAGAAATATTTTCTCCGATTTGTTTTAAATTTACTACTTGGCAAGTCACTTAACCCTCCATTGCCACAGTACAAACTTAGATTGTGAGCCCTCCTGGGACAGAGAAATATCTAGAGTACCTGAATGTAACTCACCTTGAGCTACTACTGAAAAAGGTGTGAGAAAAATCTAAATAAATAGCTTCATTGCGTACCCCCTAGTCCTAGTATTTTTGGAAAGCGTAAACAAGCGATTCACATCTACCCGTTCCACGCCACTCTTTATTTTATAGCACAACACAACAACTTTCCTGATGAGATTTTCTGACATACCTACATCTCTTTTCCTCAGTCCTCATACCCTTCTCCAGTAGTGTGTCTCTTTTTCTCTTTCTTTCTATCTCGTATCCCCTCTCTCTCCCTTGGTCAGTCTAGCAGGGCTATTCTTCTGTTCTCTCTCCCTCTCAGATGTGCTAATAAAAATAAGGGAGCTTCATTAATTCTGAACTCAGCACCATGATCACATTTGGAGTCATGTTTGCCAATTTAGACTGTCTGAATTAGTTGTGACCTTGGTTTGCCAGTCTTGCTTGCCTCTGTGCTGTAATGAAGCACTTCGCTCCAGGCCCTCTCTTTGTAATGGAAATGATCTCCTTTCTCTGCACTGCAGTGTCTGTTGCCCTGATTTACATTTGTCCCATTTTTGCCAAGATAGATTTGATATTCCTTCTCTTATCACCTCCTTTTTAGACATTTTTCTTCAGTATGTTATTTTAGTACGTTGTGGTACATTTGACATATAACTTTTTAATTATCTTTCAATTTTCTGTTTATTCCTTCTCGCCTACTTTATCAAGTGTTTTGTACTATGTGTAATTTATTGCTACGGGTATACAAAATAACAATAATTAGTCTGTTTATAACTTCAGTTGTTCCTCTGTTTCAACAAAGAGACAGAGAGAGGTTTGTTAAAATGGAATTTGATCAGGGTATCAAGTACTGCCCAATATTGTATTTTGGGAGGGATGGACAATTTTTAAGGTATTTTGGATATATCTCATGTTCCTCACACTGGAGTGGACTGGGTTGGGTATTTTGTTTTGGGGAGGGGGGGGGGAGGAATTTTTTCTACATTTTTCTCTGTTTCTGTGAGTTGAGTGGGTGGGATACTTCATGCTCTTCATTTTCATGGGAGAAGGAGGAGATGAAAATCATCTTTTGCTGAGCTTTCAAAGACCTTGTTTATAATGGTAAAATGAAGACTATTTGCATTGAAAAATATGTGTCTTTATCTACAGTAGTTGTTTTCCACAAGATCTAAACCCTATTTTAGAGCAAAGCCATGTGAAATGGTATCGGAGCTTTATTTCAATATGGAGGTCTGTTTTATTGAGATTTTGTTTTACTCATTCCACAGCATTTATGGACATCACTTATATGTCATCTTCCAAATTCAGTACCGTGCAGTTTTTCTTTGCATTTTATCAGAAACTGCCGCCTTGTAGAACTCTTAAGCAACATAGGGTTATATCACAGCTTTTGGGGGGGGGGGGGGGGTTAACTATTTGCTGTCGTAATACTCTGTCATGGATTCAAACAGTGGTGAATAAACGGTATTGAAATTTCCCAGTTTAGAGGCACTTTGTGTGACTCTCTCTTACTGTCCAACAAGTATGTTGTTGACTGAATGGGAAACTGTTCTGCAACCATGGCAAAGTTGGCTGTTTCCTTTCCTAATATTGTGTTTTTAGGGGATTTCATATACATATGGATGAGGTTTGGGGTGTGCAGGTTCAGGAACTTATATCATTTGTAAATTATTTATACTTGATTCAATGGGTTTGTGAGTCATCCCATGGGGGTGGGATGTCATATTTTAGATTTCATTTTCTCCAACCTTTTTGGAAGCATTATCATATATGAAGTTACCTGTTGATGGCTCTCATGGACAGATCATGTGGCAGTTGTATTTAGGGTAATGGGTGGCCCTTGTATTGCTGGTCAAACTCAACAGGGGGAGATTTTTTCTCGTTGCCTAGGTGGCTTGGGATCCACAAGTCTTACCTCCATTGTCTCAACATTCTCCTCCAGCTTCTACCACTGGAGGATAAAGTTAATGTATGACAGACTACGTTGTCAGAGGTATTAGAGCTAGTGATCCCACTAAGTTGGGTGAAAGCTTTCACTAGAAGAAGGGACCACTGGCATCATGTTGTCCTGCAAATTTAGAAGCATCAGGTATGGTGTAGTGAACGGTTGTGGCAGAAGCGTAGGTCACCGTTGTTCCTGAATCATTGTAAGGAGTGACAAACATTCTGTAGGAGGGCTGTGCAAAAGGCCAGACAAGCAGGATCAGTGTCTGTCTAGGAAATTGTTTTCGATAGTTGATGATTTCTTTGGAGCTGCAACGAATAGATGTTTACAGCCACCTGTGAAAAAGTTGTTGTGCCCGGTCTTAGGGCAAACCAATCCAGTGATAATTTAGATCCATTATCTGTGATGCTGGGGGCATCTTGGAAGGATTTTTCAATGTTAACTGTGATATCTTTGCAAATAATGGTGCGGCAGGTGAGGAAAATTGTGATTAGTATGGAGGTTGTTCCTCCGGGGTGGTTGTTGCTACCTAAACATGGGTTATTACCATTTGTGTGGGATATGGTGACCCAGAGTCTTTAACAGGGTGTGCTGCCAAATGAACGGAAACTTGCGCTGTTAAAGCCAGTACTCAAAAGTATTACTTTACATTCACTTTGCTTTTTTGCAAAAGTAGTGGAGTGGATAGTATTGACCCAGTGGTGGAGTATATTGAATCTGCTAATGTGTTATATCTTAGACAAATGGCTCTTAGACAGGGCTATAGTACTGAAACTGTGTTGGTGGAGCTTCTTAGTAGGCTTAGGGCAATCTTGGATGGAGGTGAGGTGGCTTTAATGATACCTTTGGACTTGGCTTCTGCCTTTGACGTAGTGGACCATGGTTGTCTTCTTCGTTGGCTGAAAGATATAGGAATTCAGGGCACGGTATTTTCTTGGTTTGAAAGTTTTTTGATAAGTTGTTCCTTTTCAGTGTATGAGGGGCAGTTCGAGAGGTATCTGAAGGATAGGAAACAGAGAGTGGGGTTAAATGGGCAGTATTCACAATGGAGAAGGGTAATTAGTGGGGTTCCTCAGGGGTCAGTGCTAGGACCGCTGCTTTTTAATATATTTATAAATGATTTAGAGATGGGAGTAACTAGCGAAGTAATTAAATTTGCTGATGACACAGTTATTCAAAGTCGTTAACTCGCGACAGGATTGTGAAAAATTACAGAAGGACCTTACGAGACTGGGAGACTGGGCGGCTAAATGGCAGATGACGTTTAATGTGAGCAAGTGCAAGGTGATGCATGTGGGAAAAAAGAACCCGAATTATAGCTAAGTCATGCAAGGTTCCACGTTAGGAGTTACGGACCAAGAAAGGGATCTGGGTGTCGTCGTCGATAATACGCTGAAACCTTCTGCTCAGTGTGCTGCTGCGACTAGGAAAGCGAATAGAATGTTGGGTATTATTAGGAAAGGTATGGAAAACAGGTGTGAGGATGTTATAATGCCGTTGTATCGCTCCATGGTGCGACCATGAGTGGAGTGGAACAGGTGGATGTGAAGCGTCTGTTCACGCTTTCCAAAAATACTAGGACTAGGGGGCATGCGATGAAACTACAGTGTAGTAAATTTAAAACAAATAGGAGAAAATTTTTCTTCACCCAACGCATAATTAAACTCTGGAATTTGTTGCCGGAGAACGTAGTGAAGGCGGCAGAGTTTAAAAAGGGGTTGGACGGTTTCCTAAAGGACAAGTCCGTAGACCGCTACTAAATGGACTGGGGAAAAATCCACAATTTCAGGAATAACTTGAATAAAATGTTTGTACGTTTGGGTAGCTTGCCAGGTGCCCTTGACCTGGATTGGTCGCTGTCGGGGACAGGATGCTGGGCTCGATGGACCTTTGGTCTTTTCCTAGTCTGGCATTACTTATGTACCCCAAGGTTCAGCATTATCACCAATATTATTTAACATGCTGCTGAATCCATGACTTGACATAGTGCAGTCCTAAGGGATTAGCCCTTATATTTATGCCAAAGACTTGCTTTTGATTGTCTGTTTCAGACATAGGTAAAAGCTCTGGTGCAGGCTCAGGAGTATGTGAGTGCAGTGGCTGGGTGGCTACATCAGTTGGTCCTAAATAAGATTAATACTGAAGTATGCTGGGTACCTGCACAGAGAGATCTTCCCTGCCTCTCAGTAGATTTATTGTGTGAGAAGATTCAATTAGTGGATTGTTTTATTCTGTTTGATTTCAAGTTGAGTTTTAATAATCATGTAGGTGCTTTGGGTCTGCGGGAGTGTAAGCAACCTTGTGTAAAGTTAGAACGGTTTGGAATTAAATGGATTTTATTATATGCAACTTTTATGTCTCAGTTGGATTTTGCAAACGTGGTGTTGGTGGGAATTTCACAGTTGAACTCGTGAAAGTTGCAGACCCTGGAAAATACCGCCTTGCGTTTATTGGGAAGAATTTGGGAATTTGATCATATTACCCCATTATAAATATTCATTATCATTGGCTGCTGGTGTCTTTTAGGGTTGTGTTTAAGCTTATGATACATAAGGCATATTATGACAACGTTTCCCAGCTGCTTGTTAAGCTAGTACAGCCGTATAATCCAGTTCGATCTTTGCGATCACAGGATGGGTTGTTACTGGTGACTCTCCCAGCGACTCATACCCGTCTTGTAATTACTAGAAAGAGCACTTAATTTCTATTTGGCGCCATCCATGTGGAATGAGGGTCCACAGGGAATAGTCATTGAGACATTTTAAGCGATTGTTGAAAGCACATGATTTTATCCTTGCTTTTGGTGTATCTTTTCCTGAGGGGTAATGAGGAATATGCTTGGGTTATTGTGGTGGAGTAACAGTTTTACTTTGTTCTGTGGGTGAAAGGATTGTTTGTATCTTTCCTATTTTCATATTGTAGTTCTTTGTATGTGGATTTATGTTTTGTGTTATTTTTAATGTTGTACATCGCTGTGATCCTTTTGCTGTAAAAAGCTTAGCGGTTTAGCAAATTGTATATCAAGGTGTGCTTAGAAATTCTTCAGTCAAGACATCTGGTTGCATCTCTTGTACTTAATAATTTTGTGTATCTCTACATGCAGTACGGAATAATTACTTAATAGTCATAATGTCATTAGCTGTGTTGTGCTTGATTTTCTTCTTTACCATTAATGTTGGTTTTTTAGCACTGAGGTTTTTTTTAATCTGTTGAAATGGGAATATCCCAGGTGATCACAGCTTCTTCATTCTCTAAAATTTTTCTGGCTGTGGATGAGCTGTGCTACCTTGTCATGCCTTTCTGTTACCAGCACATTGCAGCAAGATATATGCTTGTTTGCAATTCTGTGCTGCTGAATCTACATTTATCTGTTGTGCTGGCTGTAAGCCATTTTGATTATAGTTCATAGTCCTGTAGTGCAATTATCAGTCTCTCATCTTTAGGTTTAAGCCTTCTTTATTCAGCAAGTCCTGTGACAGGTTTTGATCTACATATAGAGGCCCCTTTACTAAACCGCGTTAAGATTTGAGTTAACATGGCTTAATGCGGGATTTTACTGCGCATTAGCTGGGTAATGTGCCAATTTTTTATTCCAGTGGAGAAGGAGTTAGTTAGTGTAGTTGCCTGAGATCCTGGGGAACTGGGTTCAATTCCCAGTGCAGCTTCTTGTGACTCTGGGCAAGTCAACCTTCCAGGTACAACCCCCCCCCCCAGATTGTGAGCCCAGTAGGGACAGAGAAAGTGCCTGCACAGAGTATGTAAACTGCTTTGGTTGTAGGGGGGAGTGGGGGAAGGAATGGGACTTATATACTGCCTTTCTGTGGTTTTTGCAACTACATTCAAAGCGATTTACATATATTCAGGTACTTATTTTGTACCTGGGGCAATGGAGGGTTAAGTGACCTGCCCAGAGTCACAAGGAGCCACAGTGGGAATCAACCCATTTCTCCAGGATCAAAGTCCACTGCACTAACCACTAGGCTACTCCTCCACTAGCAACATTCCCTGTAGAATCTGAAAAAGTAGCAACCACTAGGCTACTCTTCCACTCCTTGGGATTCCGGAATCTTCCTATTCTTTGGGGTTCTACATGGAATGTTGCTACTCTTTGAGATTGTGCCTGGAATCTTGTTAATGGGACTTGATATACTGCCTTTCTGTGGTTTTTGCAGCTACATTCAAAGCAGTTTGTACCTGGGGCAATGGAGGGTTAAGTGACTTGCCCAGAGTCACAAGGAGCTGCAGTGGGAATTGAACCCAGTTCCCCAGGATCAAAGTCTGATGCACTAACCACTAGGCTACTCCTCCACTCACAGAAAGGTGGTGTATCAAGTTAATGACCCATTAATGTTCCCATTAGCATGTGGTACCTGCTCACAGTTAATGCTGGGCTAACTGGATAACAGTTCTATACCCATTCCCCACCCATGCCACACCCCCTGAGAAGTTCATTAACATGTAGTTTACCACACGATAACAGGCAAAGCTCTTTTCCTGAGGTTGCACATTAACCACACAAGATTCACGCTAAGATATTATTCTTCGCAGAGCGCTCTTTACAGAATACTAGCTTGGCACACGTCTTACACCTACCAAAAGCTGGTATAAATGCTGGTGCCTGGGTGATCTACTAAAAAATATATACTGAGGAGAAAGTCCCTAAGAATACTTGCAGTTAACAACCAGTTGGAGTCTCATATCACTTAGCACGGATAAGCGTGCATAGGTTTAATCATCGACTAAAAACCACCTCCACCCTAATGTTGTAATTGCAATAATGATAACTTGTGTTCTCACACCATCATGTGCAAATATATAGATATTCAAAAAGACATTTAGCTTAAAGAGCATGTATACTCCACAATTCAGACTGGCGTGTGTAGAAGCCCCGACAGTGCCTGTTTCACTATGCTTCTTCTGGGGGAAACTCACACCATTTAGCCTGATAAAACAAATCACAAAGTGTCACATATATTTTAAACCCAACTACAGGTATTCCAACAACATTCATGTTCACTAACGCGGACTTACTGTATTGTGTCTGGATTATGGCAGGGCACAGTATAACAAGGAATGCTCTTGACCCGCCCATGACCACACCCCCTTTTCAGTTGCAGACTAAGAAATTTAGGCAGATTCTAATTAGCGCCAGTAATTAACACTTAATTGACTAACTAGTTTACATATGGATATGTGCTCAAATTTATACAGAATCTGGGGTAAGTACCTAAAGGGGCTTTGAAAGCAACAGTTTATTTCCAGCTGTATTTATACATTTCCCATGTGTTTTTATCATGTTATGCTTTCCCTCTTGTTTTGTAAGTTCTTTTTCTTCTTTACGTTTTAAGTTTTCCGAATGTAATCTGTAAGCTACTTTGAACAGAAACTTGTTTTTGGATAACAGCAGGATACAAGAATGCATAAATAAAATAAATAATAAACATGATTCAAGATGGCGGATTGAACCTGAGGTAGTCGAGATCTCTGCTCTCCTGTTCTTGGCTTCGCAATGCCAAAGCGAAGGTGGAAATCGACCTCCGTGGTGACCTCAGGTCGACAAACCGTTCCAACGATCGGACCCATGGACTCGTTTGTGCAGAGCTCGGAAGAGAGAAATAAGCGGCACGCTAGCATCAACCTGTGCAAGTGGAGGCCTGGGTATGATGCCGGTGCTGGAAGTTTCTTTGAGCCCAGACCAAAGGCCACCTTCACCGTAGCCACAGAAAGCGAGCACTCCCATCAACGGTGCCACCCATAGTAGAATTGGGTCGACACGAGGTACAGGAACAACTAGGAGATGACTCAAGAAGTTCCAAGGTTTTGGACATGGATGGTGCTGTGAGACAAACAACCTTGCCTACGGGAGATCTCTCGGCTATGGACAGTGAGATAAGTACTCTTTTTCAAAAGAATCAACCTATACAAGCTTTTTTCTATTTAGAAAAACCATCTGAGGTTACATTAGACTCTCTTTGGGCCTTAATTGCCAATCTTGGGAAGGTCCTATGTCCACAAATTCAACAATTGGAAAAACGGACTCAAACATTAACAGATAACTTGATAAAGGTTACAGATGTTAAAAAATTAAGTGAAAAAATACAAATACAAGACCAGAAAGAGAAAAAAATGCAAGAAACATAAGTTGTAATGATTAAAGATTTAATGAATATGAGTAGAAAAATTGAAGCCCTGGAGAATAACCAGAGAAGTAACAACTTAATTTTATTAATTTCCCTAAAGTGAAGTCAGTTTCACTAAAAGAAATGTTGAAAAGGTATATAAAGGAGATACTTCAGATTCCTAAAGAGTCAATACCTCTGTTTTCACAGATATATTATTTACCGGTTAAATCGACAGGAGGCCAAGAGATTTTAGACTCTCCTCTAGATGTATCTGCAATTCTGGAATCATCTGATTCAGAAATGGTTATTTCTTCTACTTTAATGGCTACTGTCGTTTTTAACAAGGTATGGATGATGAGACTTTTCTTCAAAAATAGAAATAAGGAATTTTTTGGTTTAAAAATAACTCTTTCCAGATCTGACAAAAGAGACTCAAAAGAGAAGATGTCAACTTTTATTAAGTAGACCAGGAATGTTGCAGATGGGAACTACATTTTTTTCTTCATTATCCATGTAAATGTATAGTTAGATTTCATTCAGCAAAATATGTTGTTGTTTTTTAAACCTATACAGCTCACTGAGCTTTTGATGACCGAGAACTGAAGGAGGGAATTAAAAAAAAATTAAAAGCCGTAGAAATCAATAATCTCTTCTAACTACACAGGTTTATTTCTATTACCTTTAGCTTATATCCCATTATGGGTAATTACTTTATTATAACTTCATTTTTGTATCTTGAATCAGAAAGTGGACTCGAGTATGTTAATAGTAAGTTTAAGATCTTTAAGAATGATGCTTTTCTTCTTCTTTATAGAAGTAATATTCTATTTAACTACTTTTCTGTACAAGCGTTGCTTGATATTTAAATTGAAATTAATAAATAATAAAAAATAATAATAAGCATGCCAGTGGATTTTCACGCATTCCTTTCTTCTTCAGATTAAGAATGAAGACAGGTTGTGGCCATTTACTTTTTGAGTATTGGGGCTCATTGATGTTATTAACTATGCCTGAAGGCTTTTGTAAAATCTATTTAATATCGAGAAGATGTTAAAATGTAAAAGCTGTCTCAGAAAAGTGAGGTTATAGACTGGCTTGAATATAGCTAGAGAGGGACCATAACCCACAAACTGAAGAAGTCTCTTCCAGGCACAAAAAAGAAACATAAAAAGAGCAGAATTGCAATGGAAGCAAAGGACACACATAAGAGCAGATGAACAGAGGAGAAAAGAGAAGAGTGAATACATTTAGAAGTGTGTAAGAGAATTTTTAACTGAGTCATAATTCCTCTCTATCATTGCATAATGTGACTGAATGTTGAGTATAATGTGCAGTTCTAGTCACCTCATCCATGTAACTTCCTTGAGTGTCCCCTAGTCTTTCTACTTTTGCAACAAGTAAAAAATTCATTTACTTCTACTTGTTCTACACCACTCAGGATGTTGTGGACCTCAGTCATGTCTCCCCTCATCCGTCTCTTTTCCAAACTGAATAGCCCTAATCTCTTTAGCCTTTCCATGTTTGTTGAAATTGGCGCAAGACCCTTGGAGAGCCAAACTTGGCATACAACTTTTCCAGTTTCAATAGATAAAATAGTTATTCCTCCAGAAAGTCATTGAAGGTGGATCTTGTTGTTGTCAATGAAACAAAAGACACCTCCAGCCACAAAAAATGCCTTATACATAGTAACATAGTAGATGATGGCAGAAAAAGACCTGCATGGTCCATCCAGTCTGCCCAACAAGATAAACTCATATGTGTATACCTTACCTTGATTTGTACCTGTCTCTTTCAGGGCACAGACCGTATAAGTCTGCCCAGCACTATTCCCCGCCTCCCCACCACCAGTCCCGCCTACCACCATTGGCTCTGGCACAGACCGTATAAGTCTGCCCACCACTATCCTCGCCTCGCAACCACCAACCCCTCTTCCCCACCGGCTCCGCCACAGAATTTCGGCTAAGATCCTGAGGATCCATTCCTTCTGCACAGGATTCCTTTATGTATATCCCACGCATGTTTGAATTCCGTTACTGTTTTCATCTCCACCACCTCCCGCGGGAGGACATTCCAAGCATCCACCACTCTCTCTGTGAAAAAATACTTCCTGACATCTTTTTTGAGTCTGCCCCCCTTCAATCTCATTTCATGTCCTCTCGTTCTTCTGCCTTCCCATCTCCAGAAAAGATTTGTTTGCGGATTAATACCTTTCAAATATTTGAACGTCTGTATCATATCACCCCTGTACCTCCTTTCCTCCAGGGTATACATGTTCAGGTCAGCAAGTCTCTCCTCATACGTCTTGGAACGCAAATCCCATACCAATCTCCTAACTTTTCTTTGTACCGCTTCAATTTTTTTTACATCCTTAGCAAGGTACGGCCTCCAAAACTGAACACAATACTCCAGTTGGGGCCTCACCAACGACTTGTACAGGGGCATCAACACTTCCTTTCTTCTGCTGGTCACACCTCTCTCTATACAGCCTAGCAACCTTCTCGCTACGGCCACCGCCTTGTCACACTGTTTCGTCGCCTTCAGATCCTCGGATACTATCACCCCAAGATCCCTCTCCCCCTCAGTACCTATCAGACTCTCACCGCCTAACACATACATCTCGCGTGGATTTCTACTCTCTAAGTGCATCACTTTGCATTTCTTCGCATTGAATTTTAATTGCCAAACCTTAGACCATTCTTCTAGCTTCCGCAGATCCTTTTTCATGTTTTCCACTCCCTCCCGGGTGTCCACTCTGTTACAAATCTTAGTATCATCCGCAAATAGGCAAACTTTGCCTTCTAACCCTTCGGCAATGTCACTCACAAATATATTGAACAGAATCGGCCCCAGCACTGATCCCTGAGGCACTCCACTACTCACCTTTCCCTCCTCCGAGCGAACTCCATTTACCACCACCCTCTCTCGTCTGTCCGTCAACCAGTTCCTAATCCAGTTCACCACTTCGGGACCTATCTTCAGCCCATCGAGTTTATTTAAAAGCCTCTTGTGGGGAATCGTGTCAAAAGCTTTGCTAAAATCTAAGTAGATTACATCTATAGCATGTCGATGATTCAATTCTCCAGTTACCCAATCAAAGAATTCAATGAGATTCGTTTGGCATGATTTCCCTCTGGTAAAACCATGCTGTCTCGGATCTTGCAACTTATTGGCTTCCAGGAAAGTCACTATCCTTTCCTTCAGCATCGCTTCCGTTACTTTTCCAATAACCGAAGTGAGGCTTACCGGCCTGTAGTTTCCAGCTTCTTCCCTTTCACCACTTTTGTGAAGAGGGACCACATCCGCCGTTCTCCAATCCCTCGGAACGTCTCCCTTCTCCCGTCTCCAAGGATTTATTAAACAAATCTTTAAGAGGACCCGCCAGAACCTCTCTGAGCTCCCTCAGTATTCTGGGGTGGATCCCGTCCGGTCCCATGGCTTTGTCCACATTTAGCTTTCCAAGTTGTTCATACACACTCTCTTCTGTGAACGGTGCTATATCCACTCCATTCTCAAATGTACTTTTGCCAGTCCCTCGTGGTTCTTCTCCAGGATTTTCTTCAGTGAAAACAGAACAGAAGTATCTATTTAGCAAATTGGCTTTTTCTTCATCATTATCTACATAGCGGTTTCCTGTATCTTTTAGTCTCACAATTCCCTTTTTAGTCATTCTCCTTTCACTAATAAACCTGAAGAAAGTTTTGTCGCCCCTCTTTACATTTCGAGCCATTTGTTCTGCTTGCGCCTTCGCCAGACGTACCTCTCTCTTGGCTTCTTTCAGTTTCATCCGGTATTCCTCCCTGTGTTCCTCTTCTTGAGTTTTTCTATATTTCAGGAACGCCAACTCTTTAGCCTTTATTTTCTCAGCCACTTGTTTGGAGAACCATATCAGTTTCCTTTTTCTCTTGCTTTTATTTACTCTCCTTACATAAAGGTCTGTGGCCCTATTTATTACTTCTTTCAGCCTGGACCACTGTCCTTCCACTTCTTGTACGTCCTCCCAGCCCATCAGCTCCTTCCTCAGGTATCCCCCCATTTTACTAAAGTCAGCACGCTTGAAATCCAGGACTTTGAGTTTTGAGTGGCCGCTCTCCACTTTAGCTGTTATATCAAACCAAACCGTTTGATGGCCACTACTTCCCAGGTGTGCACCCATTCGGACATTTGACACACTATCCCCGTTTGTGAGCACCAGATCCAGCGTCGCTCCCTCCCTCGTGGGTTCCGTCACCATTTGTCTGAGGAGAGCACTTGGAAAGCATCCACGATCTCTCTACTTCTTTCCGATTCCGCAGATAGAACCTTCCAATCTACATCCGGCAGATTGAAATCTCCCAGCAACAGCACCTCTCTCTTTGTTTCCCAACCTTTGAATATCTGCGATCAGGTTTTTATCTAATTTCTCTAATTGTGTCAGAGGTCTGTAAACAACACCCATGTGGACAGAATGTTCTATCATCTCTCTTTAAGGTGATCCATATCGCTTCATCCTTTCCCCAGGACCCTGTCATTTCAGTCGCTGCGATCTCATTTCTCACATATAGAGCTACTCCTCCACCTTTACGGCCCTCTCTATCGTTCCTAAATAGATTATAGCCTTGTATCATGGGAACCATTGAGCCACGTCTCTGTGATTGCAACAACATCTAAGTCTGCCTCCAACATCAGGGCTTGAAGGTCATGAACTTTATTGCTTAGACCACGAGCATTTGTGGCCATCGCTTTCCATCTATATTTCCTGGTATGTGTTTCAACATTAGTGA
Organism: Microcaecilia unicolor; assembly: GCF_901765095.1. NCBI lineage: Eukaryota > Metazoa > Chordata > Amphibia > Gymnophiona > Siphonopidae > Microcaecilia > Microcaecilia unicolor. The sequence goes on from NC_044035.1 coordinate 361,963,346, forward strand.
TTTGGGGGTGTCTTTTCACTTTGGGTACCTTCACATCTTTTTGTTCCAACTTCATTGCTTTTTCCTCTGCCTCAGTTCTATTTTCAGGAACATCATAGTGCTGTAATGGAGCAAAAGAATTCTTTAGGGGCAACACTTGTGGGGGCGGATGCTTCTGTGTCACATGACAGTCTGCCTGAGCCTACCGTGAACTATCTATTGTTAGGTGGTTTTATTCTTTGAGGCAGTGGTGAGAAGTTATGATTCTGTGCAGTCCTAGAAGCTGCTTTAAGTGCATCCAATTCTTGCATTACTTTACTTAGCTCCTGTTTTAAACTAGATAGCTGAAGACAGATAGTACAAGCCTTAAGTCTCCAGATGATTGGCCTTGAAACTAAGGCACCACAATTATTGCAGAGAATAAAAGTCACCCTGATTGGTTGAAATGGGTATGAACAGGTGTACTATGTTGGGGTTAACAGTCTGCAAGACTGCCTGTGTATGATTGAGGAGTAAAGTTAATGAGGTTTGGTTTGTCTATAAATGAGTGGAAAACCCTGGGGTGGGTGGGATTGTAAGTCCCAGTGTGTGTCAGCTAAATGCTGTATCAAGGAAATTCTCTAGATGGGACCAGAAATGGTACAGTCTGATCAAAGAATTTTCAATTGATTTAACTTTCAAATTGCCCTAGAATATAACTTTCCTTTTGTAAATAAATCTAAATATTCCCAATAATTATAGCAGTTTCAGCAATGTAAAATGCAACTTTATAGCCACAGTGCAATGTAGTTTGAACAGCCTATCCTCTCTATCAGAGCTTGGCAGGAAAAGAAAGAAAGAAAGAGGGTTCACAGGGCAAATTAATTAAGCAATAAGCATTAAATTAAAGAGAATATCAGGTATTTCACCTATAGCCAGAAAGTTGAGAAGTTTGGAATTTGAATAGTCAGAATTTACTTTACTTTGCAGGAGTTTGGTTCAGGTCCAGCACCTGGAATGTTACAAACAAGTGGTTTGTCTCTCTATTCAGAGCCCAACCCACCTCCTGCTGTGCAGTGATTTCCTCCCAGTGTGTGTCAGCTAAATGCTGTATCAAGGAAATGTAGCAATAGATTGGGTCCCTTGCGCAATCCCAGAGAAACAAGGTTAGAAAATAATATATCTGCTCACAGGGAATGCGCTTACCAATAATGGGGCAAAAATATATCAAAATGTTCCCCCAAAAGGAACAAACTTGCTCACAAGTCCAGAACATATGCACCTCTTGTTGGAGCTCTGCGAAAGATTTTAGTGTACCTTCCTCAGTCACCACATCATGGACATAAAACACGCTGCTTGCCTTCCACTGTTTTAGATATGATTTGGAGAGATTCAGGTCCAAATCCCTATTCCCCCACAAAGGGAGTAGCAAGGTAGATGAAGAAGAAGAAAAGTGCAATTGCTTACACATCCATCTCCAACTTTGCCTCATGCAACGCAATAGAGGATGAGATTTTGTGACCACAATCTGTGTAGGTGCACTCGTATGAAGAAAATGCCAATGGAGTAAAAAAAAAAAGGTAGTGCCATTAATCAAATCAACCAGATGATGCATAATACATACCACATTATATCTCCGCAGATCAGGTAGGGCTAGACCCCCTTGACCAAAAGACGGAGACAGTTGCTGCAATGGAAGTCTAGGATTTTTGTTGTTCTATAGATCTAAATGCCCCCACATCTCTATTGGTCAAATACATGGGAAAGGTTTGTAACGCATAGAGCCATTGTCACAAAGGACCATTGTATATAGTGCAATCCGACCCTGAAGTGTCAGAGGTAAGGAGGACCACAGTTGTGGAACATCAATTTATTTCTTAAGTAACACATTCACCTTTTCAGCATACACATCACCAACGTTTCTAGTGATATTTTGGTGATGTGTATGCTGATTTTTGTATCCACCCTCTTAAGGGGAAACAGTTCAGATCAATCCTCATAAGAATAATCTCCCAAGGGCAAATTTCCGATGTATCCAAATTAAGCACTAATCCAGACACCCTTCTTATGAAATTGTACCAATTGCAATAGGCAAAGCAACGATGACCTTGGCTGAGTCTGGACAAAAAGCATGTTATCAGCAAAGGCCGTACATTTTACACATTGCCGACCCAGCTGCAGATCTTGAATATCTGGATCCGCCTGAATGGCTATTATCAAGGGCTCTAAGGCAAGGACAAACAGGAGGGGTGACAGAGGACACCCCTGCCGCGTACCCCTAGCCAATGGGAAAAAGTATGAGATAGTAATAAGACAGGTTGGTATATAAATTTTTTTATAATGTCCTCAAAGGGGCCCCCCATGCCAAATTTCTCCAATATTGAAAACAAACAATCCCAGTTGACAGTCAAAAGCCTTTTGGGCATCCAAACTGACTAATAATGCAGGAACCTTTCTGGTGACACGATACCCAACATTGCCGCCACACAGCAAACATTTCACATGACCTATGGTGCACAAACCCTACTTTGGTCACCATGAATCAATTCAAGCAACAAGCCTGTCAACCTATTTGCCAATATTTTGGCCATCAGTTTCAGTTCAAAATTAAGTAGAGATATGGGGCGGTATGAATCCAGTTGTAAAGGATCCAATCTAAGTTTGGATAAAACCACAATAACTGAACGATTGGCATGCACGGGAAAGGGATGGCTTTGACAAATTCCTCCATAATAGGCCTCCAATGGCAAAGAAACATGCTCCTGTAACAAGTGTCATCTGCAGATTTAATCACTTTTACTCATCGTTCCCGTTTCCAGATCATTAATAAATATGTTAAATAGCACTGGTCCCACTACATATCACTGGGGCACACCACTATTCACCCTCCTCCAATGAGAGAAGTAGCCATTTAGCTCGACCCTCTGACCCTCTGTTTTCTATCCATCAACCAATTCCTTCACAATAGAACACTATCCCTTGGGTTTTTTTTATTTTCTCAGGAGTCTGTCATAAGGGTCTTTGTCAAATGCTTTCTGAAAATCTAGGTACACTCCATCAACTGGCTCAAATTTATCCACATGTTTATTCATGCATTCAAATAAATAAAGCAAATGGTGAGGCAAGACTTCCCTTGGCTGAATCCATGTACACTCTGTCCCATTAAACCATGTTTGTCTATGTGTTCAGTGATTTTATTCTTTATAATAGTTTCCACTATTTTGCCCGGCACTGACATCAGGCTTACCAATCTGTAATTTCCCAGATCACCCCTGGAACCTTTAAAAATCAGCATTGCATTGGCCAACCTTCAATCTTCAGGTACTACAGACTATTTTAACGACAGGTTACAGCTCACTAACAGCAGATCTGCAATTTCATATTTGAGATATTTCAATACCCTGGGGTGTTGATTTGGCTCAGTATATCTTCCAGGTTCGCTGAGTTTCCTTTCAGTTCCTCTGCATTGTCACCCTTGAAACCCATCTCTGGTACAGGTAGATCTTACATATTCGGTAAAGACCAAAGCAAAGAATGTATTCAGTCTCTCTGCTATGGCCTTGCTACTTCTATCATTTCTTATGCACCTGCTAGACTTCTATAATCTCTCATGACCACTGATTACACATTCCCTCTGTGCCTAATGCTAGGATAGACACATCTAGGCACTGTGCATTTTACTACACTGCACCTTCCATAGCCTGGAATTATCCTATCCTAAATTTCGGACAGCTCTGAAAACTTTTTTGTTTCTGAAAGCCTTTAGGGATCTACTTATTTTCAGCGGCATGGTACTTTCACTGATCCACACTAGTTTTATGTATATGTATGCAAGTTTGGCTTTTTTGGGGGGAAAGGGGGGTTACTGTTATTTTACCTTGCTTTTATTAGAACATGCCGAATGATTGTCTTTGCTTTCCAATGGTGTTCCATTTCCTACATTTTGTTGTATTTTAAGATGTAAACCACCTCGTTATCTGTTAGTCACCATCCAATTCTTAACTTCTTTTCCAAGCAATTCTGCAATTTGCCCATCTGATTATCGCAACATGTACCCAAATAAATATATAGTTATATATCATCAGCAAAGAAGTGAATATTCACTCCATACCTAGCCACAACTGCCACAACAGGGCTAGCATAAATGCTTAATAGCAGAAGTGACAAAAGGACAAAGCCTTTGTCTTAGAATTCTCCTTCAGGGTCCAGCAAGGATGTCTGTAGTATTATCACTGATGGGAGATGTTATCTGATGGGGCCTGGTTCAGTAAGCACTCCTCGGTGATCTTCTAGAAGCCTGTGAAAGCAGCTGACAGTTCATGCATTCATTCTTCTGCCCACCGTCATCATGTGGCACCAGCTCAGTCCTTTATTTTCTGCAGCGTGGTGAAAATATGCTTTATCTGTCTCTCTCCTTAGCTCATGTCTTTGGTGCTTCTTGCTGTGGTATGCAGCCTTTTTATTATTTGGGGGCCAGTCCTCTCTCTTCTCCCCCTTTTATTTCTTTAGTTAGGCTTTTTGGAATTTTTACGTTTTCTTTCCGTGGCTCATTAGACCCACTTAGGCCTCGAGCACCCATTTGGGAACACATTTCACCATCAAGCCATTTGATTTCACCTCAGCTATTTTTCCTGATATGTCTCAGTGGTTTTAAGAAGTGCACCTGACTCCCATAATTGGTGCCTTCAGTGCCTGGGACCCAATCATAATTCCTCTTTTTGTAAACTCTGTTCACAGATGTCTAGAGGTCAATAAAAGCAGCGCAAACAGATTTTCAATGTTGAAATGACCAGTCCATCAACTTCAGGTTCATAGGCATCAGTTTCAATGGCTCCAAGAGCTGCATCCAACATTAGGGACACATTAACATCAAGAGGGCCTCCATTTTTCTTGAGGAAGCCTTGATAGTAGCTGCTGGGATCAGGCATCCTCCAATCCCCTCCTGAGGGCAAGGAAGGATTTGTCATCATCATAGATGCTGAAGAACTCTGATGCCATGAATCAGGCAGAGGCTAAGAAGCATTGGCATCAATCCCCTTCAAGACATGGCATCAGGATTAGCAATACCCTCGCATCGTCCCCAGCATGAGGGTCACTCATCCTTCCAGGAACTGTATAAGGTGCATAGTTCTCCATCAGGCTGAGATTAGGTCACTGATGGCTTTGAAGGATGTGACTATTCCAGCTGAGCCCCAGTCTTCATCAAAGGCAGTCCTAGAAGAATGGATCAGAGCCTTATGATGTGTGATGAGGCTATAGCATTGAAGGTATCAATATCTGCCTGCAGGCAGCACATTGACACAAAGGCCTTGAGGAGCCTTGGAGCCAATGTGCACCAAATCGGTGTTGATCTCCAGCCCCTAGTGGGGAGGGGAAGCCTTCTTGAGGAAACTGAGATCCCCAGTGCCTCGCTGCCCTCAGCCTGGGTCTGAACCACCTGTCAAACATGCAAGGCAGGTAGAAATTCAGATGCCTCCTAGTGAGTACTTTTATGAGTCTGATTCTGACCACTCCTGAGTGTCTGAGAAGGCAACTTAGGTCCTCTTGGAGGATGTGTCCTTCAGACTCCTTCCCCCAATGAAAGGAGAAAGTCTTCAGAAGAGCTTTCTTTTTTTGATTATGAAGTATATCCCATTTGATTTGGAGATGGAGGGTGAGTGCTAGGGCCAAGACATGGGAGCATCCTTCAGTTTTACTCCCCTCTAGAGGAAGCTGTGACCATGCCCAAGCACAGAATCCTTAAGCTTGTACTGATGAAGCAGTGGAAGATCCCTCTCCCTGTACAGCAGGTAAATAAGAAGGTCAACTCTCTGGGATTTGAGGAGCTCCAGCTTCCTCACCATTCCAGGGTGGTGGAATCCAATCTCAACTCTCTGGGATTTGAGGAGCTCCAGCTTCCTCACCATTCCAGGGTGGTGGAATCCAATCTCAAAAGAGCCAAGAGAACCAAAACTCACTCCGTGGTGCATCCAGGAAGGGAAGCCCAAAACATGGCGTCTTATCTGATGCTAGGATCCAACTTAGGGTCAGTACTTAAGAAAAAGATCTATGTGTCGTTGTAGATAATATGCTGAAATATTCTGCTCAGTGTACGGTGGCGGCAGCCAAAAAAGCAAACAGGATGCTAGGAATTATTAAGAAAGGGATGGTGAATAAGACCGAAAATACTATAATGCGTCTATCGCTCCATGGTGCGACCGCACTTTGAGTATTGCATTCAGTTCTGGTTGCCATATCTCAAAAATGATATAGCAGAATTAGAAAAGGTTCAAAGAAGAGTGATGAAAATGATTAAGGGGATGGAACGTCTCTCGTATAAGAAAAGGCTAAAGAGTTTAGGGCTCTTCAGCTTCAAAAAGAGACGGATGAGGGGGAGATATAATTGAGGTCTACAAAATCCTGAGTGGGGTAGAACGAGTAGAAGTAAATTGATTTTTTTACTCATACCAAAAGTACGAAGACTAGGGGACACTCAAGGAAGTTACATAGAAAAACTTTTAAAACAAATATGAGGAAATATTTTTTCACTCAAAGAATAGTTAAACTTTGGAACTCTTTACCGGAGGATGTGGTAACAGCAGTTAGCGTATCTAGTTTAAAATAGGTTTGGACAAGTTCTGGAGGAAAAGTCCTGCTATTGAGACAGACATGAGGAAGCAACTGCTTACCCTGGGATTGGTAGCATGGAATGTTGCCACAATTTGGGTTTTTGCCGGGTACTTGTGACCTGGCTTGGCCATTGTTGGAAACAGGATACTGGGCTAGATGGACCATTGGTCTGACCCACTATGGCTATTCTTACGTTCTTATGTTTTTCAGAACATGCTTGGCTCTTACATATCTTATTTCTCGCTCCTAATCAGCATGCACTTGTGGAACATTGTGCTCAGTGCGGAGGAGTTAGGAGACACTGTCCCTTGAGAGAATACCAAAGAACTCCATCAGCTTGTAACCAAACAGTGGAAGTGTGGAAAGTACATAGAGGGGGCAACCTATGATGCTTTTGATACAGCATCCAGAACTGCATTGGGTTGTGCAGACTTGCCTGGCTGCACACGTCAGACCTAGAACTAGCAGTTCAGGAGAAGCTGGCAAATATTCTGTGCCAGGGAGACCACCTTTTTGGTGACAAGGTGGAGGAGGTTGATGACCTCATCAAGAAACATTCTGAAACCATCAAGTCCACTGTCCCAACCCACTCCTGACCCAGTCTCTTCATCCAGGAGGCATTCAAATGGAGGGACTATTACTCTTAAAGGTGTAGTTTCCCCTACCTTGACCATCCCTCTGAAAAAAAATTAACAGGGTTCTCGCTTCTGCTAAAGACAGTAGAGCCCCCAAAAGTCCCATAGTATGAGATGAGCTTTTGACTAGTTCCAGGAGAACATAGCTGCACTTCATATATCTGTTTCTTATGATCTTCCGATAGGGAGACTCAATTTTTTCCATACAAAATGGCCCCTTGTAACCTCAAACTGGTAAGTTCTTAAAATAGTCTGGACAGGATACACACAGCAACTGGAATGCACCCCTCCAAATTACCCACTGAGAGCATCAATTTTAAGGAATTGCTTATAGAGAACCTCTCTTCCCTTTTGCAGACCAGAGCAGCTGAACGTGTTCCACCAGGAGAAAAAGGGAAGGGATTTTATTCAAAGTACTTCTTGAGCACAAAGATGGCAGGGAGATTTTGTCCCATCCTAGACTTAAGGACCCTGAACAAATACCTGGCTAACAAAAGGTCAGGATGGTTTCCCTGGGCACCATACTCCCAGTGATTCAGGCTCAAGATTGGCTATGCTTTCTGGACTTCAAGGTTGCCTGTATCCACATACAGATAGATCTCAGTCACAGGAAGTATCTGAGGTTTCGTATAGGTAAACACTGCCAGTACCATGTACTGTCATTTGCAGGGTCCTTACCAAATTTCTAGCCATAGTCACATCATCACTATGCAGACTGAGAGTATGCATGTTTCGCTACTTGGACATTTGGCTAGTGAAGAACACAACTCAGAAAGGGAAATATGTATCATTGCACACAACCACTCGGGTGCTGGAGCTACTAGGGTTCATCATCAATTTTCCCAAGTCTTACCTCGGTCATAACCAACAATTGGAATTCATAGGTGCCCTGCTAGACATGACTGAGATCACATGACAGACTAGCCTCAGATGTCTGTCATTGGGGAAGAGGACTTCTGTATGCATTCCTCCAGCTCCTCTCATGATGAAAACTCTCCTGAAACTTAAACAGTATAGGGGATCCATGATACTCATCATTCCATACTGGCCAAGATAGCTCTGGTTCCCTCTACGTTTGGAGCTCACCTCCAAATACCTGTGGAGATTGAAATGCTTTCCAACCCTCATTCAGAATGATGGGTCCCTCTTACATCCCAACTTCCAGTCCTTGGACCTCACGGCTGAATGTTGAGAGGTTAAGGATGTAAATTCCTTTCTTCTGCCAGAGGGTGTCTCCTGAGTTCTGCTTGCAACCAGGAGAGATTCCACTAGGTGCTTATATGATTTCAAGTGGAAGAGGTTTGCCATCTGGTGTGAGGGCAAGACCCTAGATCCCTTTTCATGTCCTACACAAAAACTGCTTAAATACCTTCTACATCTGTTAGAGTCAGGTCTCAAAACCAACTCCATAAGGGTTCACCTTAGTGTGATTGCAGCTTATCATTTAGTAGAAGGTAAGCCCATCTCTGCTAGCCTTTATTTGTTTGCTTCATGAGTGGCTTTCACTAAAACCTCCTATCAAGCCCACACAAGTGTCATGGGTTTTCAAAGTTGTTCTTATCCAGCTGATGAAAGCTCCTTTTGAACCACTTAATACCTGTCACCTGAAGTACCTGGCCTGGAAGGTCTTGTTTTTGGTAGCAGTTATTCAGCCAATAGGATCAGCGAGCTTCAGGCTTTAGTAGTGTCAGGTTCTCAGGTTCAGAGCCCGCGGGGCCGGGCTCTGGAGCAAACGTGAGCTCTTGGGCTGCTGCCGAGGAGCGGCAGCAGCAGGCAAAACCCCCCAACCAACACTGGGCAAGCGCACCGGCAAGGACTGCAGGCACCGCCCAGCGAGCCGGAACACAAGGACTAAAATTCCCCGGACTGGAGGACACAGGACTGGAACACTGGACTGGAGCACACACCGGACTGGAGCACACCGGACTGGAACACACTGGACTGGTCCGTACAGCTTCACCTGCACTTAGCCACTGCCCCCCCAAAGGGTTGAGCCCTTGGGTTCAAGTGGCCGGCAGGACTTTCCGGATACTGGGTGACACAGGGACCAGGATTGGAAACAGAAGTACTCCTAAATCCTAAACTGACCTAAGTGCTCCAACAGAAGTGTTCCTAACAGTAAACTAACAAAAGGACTTCTTAAGCCCTATACTAACAGGAGTGCCCCTAGGCAATGACCTAACAGGAGTGATTCTCACAGCACCAAAAGGAAAAGCAGGGGAGTTACAAGGGAAAGGCAGGGAAGCTAAACACATAAGCTAATAAAGGTGCTTCCTAAGCACCAAACTTCAGCAGACCTAACACAGGTGCTCTGAGCACCAAGCTACAGAAGCTCTACAACTCTAAACTAACTAAGGTGCTCCCACGCACCAAACAACCAGAAGAGCTCCTAGCACTAAAAGGGAAGACAGGGGAGCCACAAGGGAAAAAAGACAGGGAAGCTAAACATGTAAGCCAAAAGTGCTTCCAAAGCACCAAACACAAACAGCAAAGACAGCAATGCTCCCGACAGCAAAAACACCAGAAGTACTTCCAACAGCAAAATCTGTAGTGTTCCTAACACCAAACCCTGAAGTACTTCTATCAGCAATAGAGCTTCCAAAGCCCTACGCACAGCAGTGCTACCCAAGCACCAAACACTAACAGCAAAGACAGCAATGCTCCCAACAGCACAAACACCAGAAGTACTTCTAACAGCAAACTCTGCAGTGTTCCTAACACCACCAAACCCTGAAGTACTTCTATCAGCAACAGAGCTTCCAAAGCCCTACACACAGCAGTGCTTCCAAAGCACCAAGAGGGAAAAGCAGGGGAACCACAAGGGAAAAGCAGGAAAGCTAAACACACAGTCACCAGTGCACACTGCACTAACACTAACCTGGACCTTTAGCAAAAGCAAGCAGGGAAACTAGACACAAAGTCAGAAGTGCACACTGCACCACCCTACCTAAAGCAAACGTTGCAAAGGCCCTGAAGGGAAGAACACCACTTTCTTATCAAGGCCCTCCCAGATGATGTCACACTCCCTAGAGCCAGGCAGACAGCACACTGAAACCCTGAGAGGCCCAACCCACACCAATGCAGCACCGTGAAGCTCTTGAAGCCAGTACACCCAAAGAGAGGTAGAGCTAACTCAGTCCACACACACAGCTGTAGTAAAGTGAAACAATTAGTCATGCTACTGGAATCTGCCAGCATAGAGAGAGAGAGCTAGCTCAGAAAGGACAGACAAAAGAAACAGAAGTCAGCTAAGAAGCTGACCCCCAGGAAAAAGGTAAGTTTGAGAGGGGGTCTGACCATGATCATAACAAGTAGCTGATCTACTTTATATGAAATTCTATAACAGAGTGGTTCTGAACACCCATCCTAAGTTCTTTTCTAAAGTGTTTTTTGGAATTTCATCTTAACAAGACCGCATGCCCATAAAGTTGAAACTACACTGCACACTCTACACTACAAGAGAGCCTTGGCCTTCGGTCTGGAGCAGACTAAAGCCCATGGAAAGTGTACCAAACCTTTTGGGTTTTTTGACCCCAACAGGATGGGAACTGCCATCAGTAAATGCACTGTCTAATTGACTTGCAGATTACATTTCCTTTTGCCCAAGCTGGGATGACTCTAGAAGGTCATGTCATGGCCCCCAATGTCAGAGCCGTGGCCATATCGATAGCCCACTTTGGGTCAACCTCCATTAAGGAGATTTGCAGAGCTGCAGTGTGGGCTGCAGTCTACACATTCACATCTGTTTACTCCCTAGAGTATGACGCCCAATGCAACAGTTAGTTTGATCAGATGGTCCTTTAGCACATACTTAGGGTCTAAAATCCAACTCCACCATTCAGGCCCATTTGATTTCAGTTTCAAGCTCTCTCTTAAACAAAAATAAAAGCAGTTATTATTCTGGACTGAGCTGGTTGAGGAGCAATGGCAGGTGGGAAGATGCGCCCATGTATGGTCAGCTGCTTCCAAAGGCTTATGGAAGAACACTGGGGAGTGCTTGCCATGTCAGGCTCTGTCAGATGATGTCATCCATTAGTGAGAATACTCATGCTCCTGTCCATGGAGAACATCTGCTACAGGTGAGTAACTTTGCTATATTTATCCTCCAAAAATGACAAACGTAGACTAAGCCACACTATCTAGCCTGATTTCTGACGGCCTTCTCAACAGGATATCACAATCTAACATATCAAAAGCTGCACTAAAAGAACATCAGTGCCTTTGTGCAGATATTTTCATTACTTTTGTCACTTACCATATGGTAACTGCAGAACCTTAGCACAGCTTTGTAAAGAAGCCTTTCGCATTCTTTAAGCATCTTTCCCTAGGGTTAATGTTACAAGTTCTGTACAATTTTCACAGCCTTTCTCTGAACTATTTGCATCCATTAACGTGTATCTTTTTATGAACGTTACACTAGTGATGATTCTCTGTCAGGTCACTGATCTGAAATCCTTTGTTATCAATCTGCAGCCTTTTAGAATTGGCTTCTTTTTTGTTGCTGCTGGGCTGACCTGCTACATAAGTACATAAGTAATGCCATACTGGGAAAAGACCAAGGGTCCATCAAGCCCAGCATCCTGTCCACGACAGCGGCCAATCCAGGCCAAGGGCACCTGGCAAGCTTCCCAAACGTACAAACATTCTATACATGTTATTCCTGGAATTGTGGATTTTTCCAAGTCCGTTTAGTAGCGGTTTATGGACTTGTCCTTTAGGAAACCGTCCAACCCCTTTTTAAACTCTGCCAAGCTAACTGCCTTCACCACTTTCTCCGGCAACGACTTCCAGAGTTGGGTGAAGAATACTTTTCTCCGATTTGTTTTAAATTTACTACACTGTAGTTTCATCGCATGCCCCCTAGTCCTAGTATTTTTGGAAAGCGTGAACAGACGCTTCATATCCACCTGTTCCACTCCACTCATTATTTTATATACCTCTATCATGTCTCCCCTCAGCCGTCTCTTCTCCAGGCTGAGTAGCCCTAGCCTCCTTAGTCTTTCTTCATAGGGAAGTCGTCCCATCCCCGCTATCATTATAGTCGCCCTTCGCTGCACCTTTTCCAATTCCTACTATATCTTTCTTGAGATGTGGCGACCAGAATTGAACACAATACTCAAGGTGCGGTCGCACCATGGAGCAATACAACGGCATTATAACATCCTCACACCTGTTTTCCATACCTTTCCTAATAATACCCAACATTCTATTCGCTTTCCTAGCCGCAGCAGCACACTGAGCAGAAGCTTTCAGTGTATTATCGACGACGACACCCAGATCCCTTTCTTGGTCCGTAACTCCTAACGTGGAACCTTGCATGACGTAGCTATAATTCGGGTTCTTTTTTCCCACATGCATCACCTTGCACTTGCTCACATTAAACGTCATCTGCCATTTAGCCGCCCAGTCTCCCAGTCTCGTAAGGTCCTCTTGTAATTTTTCACAATCCTGTCGCGATTTAACGACTTTGAATAACTTTGTGTCATCAGCAAATTTAATTACCTCGCTAGTTACTTCCATCTCTAAATCATTTATAAATATATTAAAAAGCAGCGGTCCTAGCACAGACCCCTGAGGAACCCCACTAACTACCCTTCTCCATTGTGAATACTGCCCATTTAACCCCACTCTCTGTTTCCTATCCTTCAACCAGTTTTTAATCCACAATAGGACATTTCCTCCTATCCCATGACCCTCCAATTTCCTCTGTAGCCTTTCATTAGGTACCTTGTCAAACGCCTTTTGAAAATCCAGATACACAATATCAACCGGCTCCCCTTTGTCCACATGTTTGTTTACTCCTTCAAAGAATTGAAGTAAATTGGTCAGGCAAGATTTCCCCACACAAAAGCCGTGCTGACTCGGTCTCAGTAATCCATGTCCTCGGATGTGCTCTGTAATTTTGTTTTTAATAATAGCCTCTACCATTTTCCCCGGCACCGACATCAGACTCACCGGTCTATAATTTCCCGGATCTCCCCTGGAGCCTTTTTAAAAAATGAGCGTTACATTGGCTACCCTCCAATCTTCCGGTACCACTCTCGATTTTAAGGAAAAGTTGCATATCACTAACAGTAGCTCCGCAAGCTCATTTTTCAGTTCTATCAGTACTCTAGGATGAATACCATCCGGTCCAGGAGATTTGCTACTCTTCAGTTTGCCGAACTGCCCCATTACGTCCAGGTTTACCGTGAAGTCAGTAAGTTTCTCCGACTTGCCCGCTTGAATTACCATTTCCGACACCGGTATCCCACCCAAATCTTCCTCGGTGAAGACCGAAGCAAAGAATTCATTCATTCTCTCTGCTACATCTTTGTCTTCCTTGATCGCCCCTTTTACCCCTCGGTCATCCAGCGGCCCAACCGATTCTTTTGCTGGCTTCCTGCTTTTAATATACCGAAAAAAATTTTTTACTATGCTTTTTGCCTCTAACGCTATCTTTTTTTTTTCGTAATCCCTCTTGGCCTTCTTTATCTGCGCCTTGCATTTGCTTTGACACTCCTTATGCTGCTTCTTGTTATTTTCAGACGGTTCCTTCTTCTTCCTCCTGCTAGTTCATTTTTAAATTACCGCTAGGGGTTACTAATGGCATTGGCCATCTGTCATAAAGGGACAATATGACGTACTTTTTCTTCTTGGTGATACATAATGTACTGGCTGTATTCTGTTACCTAGCAATTCTTGCTAGATGGGTGGGGTTTTTTCCCCTGGATTTAAATATTTATTTACAGAAGATGAATCTTTTAAATGGCATTGTAGTGAACACAAAAGCTGTGCCATGCTGGGACAGATGAAAGGTCTTGATCAAAGTTAGATTCAGTAGATGGCGCTATTCTCTAAATGGTACTCTGCTGTTTAACACACAGCGCTGGGATCCGTGCCCAAACTGAAACCTGGTGTAAATCCTCGTGCGTACGTTAGGTGCAGATTCCCCGAATTCTATAATAGCTTGTGCATCTTTAGTAATGCCTCTGACACACCCATAGCCATGCCCCCTTTCAGTTGCACGCTAAAATATGCATCTTTATAGAATGGCTGCTAGCAAGATGCATGTGTAAATCTAAGTTGTTGCCAAATAGCTCCAATTATTGATAGCACCCAGTTACGTGCACAATTTTGAGCGCCATATCCTCTAACGTTCTGAAGCTGACTGCATGGCTGAGGCATTCCTGCTCTCTGTATCCATCTCCTGAATTGACATCACGTACTTCCGGGTTCGTCACAAGCAGAAGTGACCAACCACACAAGGTTTCTCGGCTTCAGAATGTTGGAAGTGCATTCCATTAAATAGGATTGGTCAGTTCCTTGAAGCACAGCCAGAGCTCAGCGTCCTGCACAGTAACGCTCAGCTGCCTCTCCGTGGGGTCTCCTTTTTCGCTGCCCACCTGCAACTTGCTCTCCACGGCGCTGATCAGCTGATCGTTGCGGCACTGAGGCAGACTCTTCACGCCGCCAGTGCCACTCTCCATGGGTCCAGCACTCATTCTCTCGCCAAGCCCATGCGAGACACCACAACAACACACAACGCGCGCGCGGAGCCAAGTACACCCTCGCAACTCACTCTCCATGGCACTGATCAGCTGATCAATGCGGCACTGAGGCAGACTCTTCCCGCCACCAGCAGCACTCTCCACGGGTCCAGCGCTCATTCTCTCGCCATGCCCACGCGAGACACCACAACAACGCACACGCGCAGAGCCAAGTACACCCTCGCACCCAGACTGACTCTCTCTCTCTCACACGCACGCACTCGCACATTCACTCTCTCAAACATACACACTCCGAGGAAAACCTTGCTAGCGCCCGTTTCATTTGTGTCAGAAACCGGCCTTTTTTACTAGTATATTATATAGGAGTCAATGCTGTATTTTCCAAACACCTGGAGTCTACTTAAATCCCTTCTGAAATTGCCCCCGTTATGTTGACTAGCTGATGAATAAGTACGTTTCTCTCAGGCTTTCTTCTATTTTTAAGTCCGTGTTTGGAGGTTCCTACTTACCCAGTTTTTTCTGTCTGGGTTGAGGAGACGGAAGGGAGAAAGAAGGTTTTCCTATCTAGTGAAAGAGTTAATTGCGTAAGCGCATGTAGGGCAGAGAAAGCATTACCATGCAGCACAGCACATAAACTGAGTGATTATGTTTTGGAGAGAGTTAATTGAAAGACGGTGAAGGCAGACAGAGAGTTGCTTGCCTTCTTGAATCCCAGTCAGGAATTATGATTTAAGAGGGTGCTAAAGAACAAAGCTTTGATGAATTGCTATCTTTTTACCCTTTTTTTTCCCTTAGACTTCAGACTTCATTGACTTCAACCTTCCAAATGAAATAGTCTCTGTTTTGCATTATTATTCTGATGTATCACACTTTATCTAATTAAAGTGTACAAAAACAATTACACGTCTCCTTGAGCTGGGCAGGAGCAGTAACTGGCGAGAAAAGCCCGATGCTTCTAGAAGTTGGCAAAGACTAGAGTTTATTTCATTATTTATTCGTTTTAAAGTCTGCTATTTTTAATCAGTGGGGATTCTGGAAAAGCATCTGAATTATCTTATGGTTAGAGCCAATCAGGTTTTCAGGATACCCACAATGAATGTGTATGAGATAAATTTGTATGCACTACCCCCCCCATTGTATGTAAATGTATCTCATACATATTCATTTTGGATATTCTAAAAACCTGACTGGCAAGATGTGTCCTGAAGGCTGGGTTGAGAATCACTTGTCTTAGAGAGATTTATTTATCTAGCAAATATTTATAACCTCCTCCCCCTCCAACTTTTCAGTGGTGAACATCACAACACATATCAAACAATTTAAATAATGGGCACAAAAAAAACACATTCACAAAAATAAGAATCAAAGTCGACATACCTCAATAGACAGACAAGCTTCCTGAAACAAAAAAAACCCATTAAACTTCCTACAGAAGGACACAGATACCCTCAACCTGCAGTTCCAAGGGTGAAACACTGCAGAGGGTTAGCCCATGTACTGAGAAAGCTCTGGTCCTGGATATAAGTAACTGGACCTCTGATGTCTAGAGGACAAATAGCTTCATGTTAGCTGATTACAGAGCCCTGATCAGTCAATACGTCGACGTCAGCTTACCTAAGTAACAGGGACCTTTCCTTCAAGGCGGAAAACATCAACAGGAGTGTTTTAAAGCATACCCTATACGGTAACTGCAACCATTGCAGCACTGTCATGGGAATTGACATGTTCTGGTATCAACGTCCCATAATCCAACAGGCAGGTGCAAAACCTGCAGCACGGAATAGGGCAACCCTACAAATGGAATGCTGCTATAATCTAGCCCAGATATCATCAAAGCTTGTATTGTAGACCTCAAATCAGATTGGTAGCTGGCCCTGCTTTCTTTGGTGGTCTGTGGTGGGGGCCCACAAGAGATGCCAACATCATAGATAGTGGCTGACCAGTGGCTGTGCCTACTGGTTGGATTATACTGTTGCTCCAGTTGTGTGAGCCATTTCTTCCAACTGGGCACTTTGGCCTGTTGGGACTGTGTGTCTGGCCCCACCCCTTATGATGACATCTGTGGTGGGGATTCACAAGAGATGTCAATGTCCTGGCAGCTGTGCCTGATTGTTAGATTATGCTGTTTGTCCTCATGCTGGTCATTTTATTTGGTCAACTGGGATTGCAGTTTACTAGCATTTCTAGCATTTCTGCAACTGGCCTCACCCCCTTTGATGTCTGTAGTGGGAGCCCACAAGTGACAATGATATTCTGAGGCATCACACTTGAAAGAGCACACCCCTTAGAGTGTCCCTTTGTGGGACCTTTACAGGACATTTTGTTTATACTTTTTTTTTTTTTTTATTATGGGAGGTTTGTTTGTTTTATTGTTAGGTCAGGTGGTTGGAGATTAAATGCTAGGGTGGAGGGTAGAGGGGGAAGGTGAGGTGGATGATATTAGAAGTATCCCAGTTTCTGTAGGGATGGAGAGAGATGATGGTGGTGGGGTGATGCAGGATTGACAACAGGTTTTGCATGCGGTTTTGCTTCATAAGGGGCTGGGAGTAAGATGGAAGGGGAAAGTACTAGATGTTCAATTTGATTTTGTTCATGGTCCATCGATGGTACATAAATATTCATTGCTGTTGGAGCTGCTCACTGAACATCATATAGAAGTTTTATTGATTGCAGAAACATGGCTACTGGATATACCTGGGTAATGGACCAGAGCGATATTGTTTATATCATACTAGGGAGAGTAAAAGGGGTTGAATGTGATGAAAAATATCTGATATGGGGCATTTTTTGGGGGGAGGGGGTTGGGGACTGTATCCTTTAACATTTATGGTGGTCTACTGTTCCTCTGGGCAGCACCTAGAACATTGAGATGTTTTGTTGGATTATGTCTCCTAGAATTCCTGGAGACTATTTTTGTCTGACATTTTAATTGTGGGATGGATGGGGATGAATGTTGATTGCAATTGAATATTCTTTTCTATCTTCTTTTCATTTAGTTAATTAGGTGTCAGGGCCAACTAATTTAAAGGGGTGACTATTGGATTTAATTTAGTCCCTGAATATTTAGGGGGGGGGGGGCTTTCTGATAGGAGATGTTTAAGTCTTTTCCTTTGGTTTGGTCGGAACATTGTCTTTAACTTTAAAGTGCAGGTTAGAGCACAAATAACAGTTGAGAGTTAGAGTTTAGAGTTCAAATCCTTCTCTCTCTCTCTCCCTCCCACCCCATCACCCACCCCAAGGCTGATCTTTGATTTACAGGGTCTCCAGCCAGTTAGGAGGTAGACATTGTAGACTGAAGTAGTTTGTTTGGGTTTTTTGCAACAAGTGCTACGTCTGATTTATTTATTTTAGGAACAGGTTTATTTAAATTATAATTTTATATTGCTGGGAAAACTGTTTGGGAGCAGCACTCGAGAGTGGAATGTATGTGATGATCTTAAGGTGGCAAAACAGGTAGAAAAGACAACGGGAAAGGCTAGAAGAATGCTTAGATACTTAACGAGAGGAATGACCAGTAGTAAAAAGGAAGTGATGATGCCACTGTATAAGACTCTGGTGAGACCTCATTTAGAATATTGTGTAGAGTTCTGGAGCCCGCACCTTTAAAAAGATATAAACAGGATGGAGTCAGTCCAGAGGGCAGCTACTAAAATGGTCAGTGGTCTTCATCATAAAGTGTAGTGGGACAGATTAAAGATCTCATTATGTATACCTTGGAAGAAAGGCAGGAGAGGGGAGATATGATAGAGACATTGACATACCTATGCATCATAAATGTACAGGGGGCAAGGCTCTTTCAGTTGAAAGGAAGCTCTGGAATGAGGGGGGCATAAGGATGAAGGGGAAAGGGGACAGACTCGGAAGTAATGAGGAAATACTTCTTCACGGAAAGGGTGGTGAATTCATGGAACAGCCTCCCAGTGGAAGTGGTGGAGACAAAACAGTATCTGAATTCAAGAGAGCATGGGACTAATGCACAGGATCTCTAAGGGAGTGTGAGAGTAGATGGTGTCGATGGGCAGTCTGGATAGGCCATATGGTCTTTATCTGCCTACATTTTTCTATGTTTCTGTGTTTTTGAGGAGAATGATCCAGGGCAGGGGGAAAGACTGTTATGAAGAGAAGTAAAGTGGATGAGAAGGGGGTTTTATTTTTTGGATCAAGTAACACCATCTCTTTTAGAAGATATGTCCCGACCAATTAATGTTTTAGTCAGAGGATAGTATTTGATAAGTTATGTCTAGGACATCCTTGTTCTGGCCTTTTTCAGAGGAATTATGGGTTAAAAAAAGAGCTACGATGACTGGAGCATGTCTGGTGCAGGCTGGATAGTGAGGAACTCTGCCTGCAATGGAGGCAGGCTTTTTGGGTTTTCCACAAACTTGCATGGACTCATAAATGGAAGCATTAAGTGAATCATATTTTGAAGGCACCAAATGGTGGTCAAGGATTTGAGAGGAGAGCATTGGGAGTTGCTGAGGGAAGGTTGGTCAGCCACCTTAGGTCAATTTTCAAAGCTTGTGCAGGGGTATCCATTGATATTCAGCAGCACTTAAGCAGTTAACTTTTAAACTGAAAAACAGCCATTTTGTGGGTGGTCCGAGGATGGCAAAGTTGCGGCTTTTGTGGCTAAGTGCCAATATTCAGCACAACTACCTAAGGGGCCCTTTTACTAAGCCGCGTAAGCATCTGTGAATGCCCAATGCGTGCCAAAATGGAGTTACCACCCAACTACCGCGTGGCTCTTGCGGTAATTTCATTTTTGGCACGCGTCCAATACGTGCGTCTGAAAAATATTTTTTATTCTTGGGTGCATGTAACGGATGCGGGTAGGTCATTACCGCACGGATTCTTTACCGCTAGGTCAATGGCTGGCAGTAAGGTCTCAAACCCAAAATGGACGCGCAACAATTTTCATTTTTCCGCATGTCCGTTTTTGGCAAAAAAGAAAAGGGCATTTTCTGTAGGTGCACTGAAAAATAATTCTGCGGATGCCCAAAACACGCATCTACACTACCGCAGGCCATTTTTTCAGCGCACCTTAGTAAAAGGACCCCTAAGTTAACCAGATAAATTGGACCTCATAAAACAGTCTTATCTTAATCTGGTTTTGCTGAGGCATTTAAGTGCTAAATATCGCACTTAACTGGATAAGAGATAGCAGCCCACATAAACCTGAATATTCAGTGTCCGAGACTGGACATGGTCCAGCATTGAATATTCAGGCACACCACTGACCATGCCAGCTGAATATTTACCCGTTTTTGTACAAGATCAGTTTAATTAAGGAGGGATTGGTTAATGATAAAAGGAGGGGAGACATGAATGGTTGGGGAGAGGTAAGAAAAAGCACTGGGACAGTTGGTGGAGGAGTTGAGGATTGTTGAGTTGATAAGCACTTAGTGCAGTTCTATGTTCCTTCTGAGGTGGTGTTGCTTTGCTTGGTCTCTAAATTGGTGAAAGGAGGAAGTCCTGCTGATCCATCTCCTGCCTGGTTATTTTATTCAGGTTTTGAAGGGGTTTCTGTGTCTTTTTCTACAGGTATATTTCTGGGACCACTCGCATGGGCTGTAGCGTGACCAGTTTTAAGGTAGGGGCAACTTTTACAGCTGCTGTTGGGAGTTATAGACCCATTTCGAATCTTCCTTTTTAGAGAAAATGGTGGAATCTTGGGTGGCAATACAATTGCAGGAGCTTTTGGAGGAAATGCATGCTTTTGAGGGAGGACAGTTGGGGTTTCAGGTCAGTTTTAGTAGAAAGACAGTGTTGATGACTTTAGTAAATGAGATGCATCATTATGTGGAAAAGAGGAGTTGTGGATTGTTGGTGTTTCTAGATATTTCTGCCACATTTGGTATAATGGACCATGCCCATTTATTGTAAAGGTTTCAGGATGTAAGGGTTGGTGTAATTGTTGTTTGAGTCTTTTTTTACAGGACCGTAGTTTCCAGGTTTTGTGCTGGGATGGTTTTTCACTGTTGATGTGTTTGATAGGGTAGCACAAGGTTCCCCTCTTTCCTCAACTCTGTTAAATTTGTATTTTGAACTTTTGGCAGATGTGATTCCAGCATTTGGTTTTAGTCCACTTCTCTATGCTGATGTGCAGTTTTTTTTGTTCCCCAGCAGACTACAATAGATGTTATGAAATCTTCTTTTCAGAAGTGTCTTCTAGCTATGAATGATTGGCTAGTGCTGAATTCAATGTGATTAAGTGTGAAGAATACAGAAATTTTGTGGTGAGTTCTTCTGGTCTACCAGAGGGCCTTTTCTCCAATTCATTTTGCTTCTGACATTCAGATAATGGAGGAGGTAAAATCAGTAGGGGTATTTTTGGACTCTGTCTTAACATTGGAATCATATGGATTGAGTGGTGAATGCTCTTTGTATAGGAGGTCTCAAATATGCGTTACAGAAGTTACAAGATATCCAGAATGTGGCAGCATGTATAATTACTTTTAGGAAAATCTGGGATCATATTACACCTTTGCTTTATGCTCCACATTGGTTACCATTTGAGATTTGTGTTTATTTTAAGTGGTGTTTAGTGTTTCAAATGCTTCATTGGTATGGGGTCTCAGTATTTGAGAGCTGTCTTGCAATACTATCAGCTGGAGTGCAGTCTGAGCTCTAGTGATTCTAATAATTTGGCATTACCCTCTGATAAGGAGTTTTGCTTTCAGCATGCACAGGCTGCTTGTTTTTCCAGCGTTGTGCCAGGGTTTTGGGATAACCATCCTGAGGTGCTTAAGGAGGTTAAAGATTATGCAGCTTTTTGGAAACAACCAAAGACATGGTTTGCTGCATGATATTTTTCATCTTACCCTGTGGGTTGATGTTGGAGATGGGATGAAGGGGATACATTGTTGATGTGATTTGATTATTATATATTGTGATTGTGGTATTGTTTGTACTCCACACTCTACGGTCTATTGACCGAAAGTTGCAGAATAAGCTGCTTAAGTAACCTTAAGTGCATGTGCTTTTCTAGACCAACTAAAATCTAATTGTACAGTGGTGTTGCATAAGTCTTGCATCACCTGCATAAAGTACCACTTCTTGATGTAATTTATCGTTTATATCTATAACCTGAGGAAATATATGCTAGTTGTCGTATATCATTTTATTGCAGATATCATCCTGCATTCATACCAATTCAATCTATATTCATTTAAGTCATCATCTTGCACTGTTTGGGTAAACTTCTAGGTAAGTACATGATGTTATTGGCAAATGTGGAATTGTGTCAAATATAAAGATCTAAATCAGCCAATCAGCACCTGATGTTTCTGACCAATCAGAAGTAACCTTTACAATACATACTGTGTCAGACCGATGGTCCATCTAGCCCAGTATCCTTCTTCCAAGAGTGGCCAATCCAAGTCTCAAGTGTCCTAGCGGAATCCCAAATATTTATTGATTTATTTTAAGCATTACTTAATATACTGCAGTTAACTGACATGCAGGGCACAGAGGTTTACAGGCTAATACATAAAAACAGAAAGGAACTACAGTTGTAAAATAGGAAAGAGGTGTTCATTCTAAGCAAAACCATAGTCAAAAATAATAAAGAAACAATAGCCATTCAGTGTGGTCTCAAAACCTACTGAAAAAATAGTCTTCAATCAGCTCTTGTCCTGTGTCGAACATAGTAAAGTGTTGCACCGTAGCAGACTGGATTTAGAGCCAGTCATGGTACAGAAACAACTATTACTACTTTGATTAGCAACCTGTATTCTGTCTTGGAAAAAGGGGAAATTGTCCTTCTTCTTTCGCTCGATCTATCAGTGGCCTTCGACCTGGTAGACCACACTCTACTAATTTCTTACCTTCGGTCGATCAGTCTATCTAATGGAATGCTTGCCTGGTTCAAGTCAATTCTCCAACTAGTGTGGGGTTTTTTTTTCAGTAGCCACACCAACTTTCATATCTCCAGAGGTGCCCCTTAGTTGTGGGATTACCTCAAGGATCAATCCTCTCTCTGTTGCTGTTCAATATTTTTATTAGTCCCCTAACCACTCTTTTGCTGGACCACAACATCAGATTTTTCGTATATGCAGATGACATTCTTTTAATGTACTTCACATCTCATATCCCTGGATCTGACCGTACTTCAGATAGCCCTTCAATCACTTTCATATTGGTTGACTTCTCACAAGTCGTTTTGAATCCATTAAAAACTACTGCGTGCTGGATCTCAGGGCCGCTAAGCAAACCATCCAAACCACTTACTTTTTTTTTTCAATCTCCCCATCCACCAAGTAGATAATTCCATTACCTTGGTGTAATCATTGATTCTAAACTCACGCTTCATTGACAAATTTTCAAGCAGTAAAGAAAGGTTTGTACTGGTTGCATCGCTTGCATTCTATAAGGTATTACAATGATTTTTCATCATCACACACACTCGTCCACACTTTTATCATATTTCGTTTGGACTACTGTAACAGTTTACACTGGCTTAACACAATTTCAACTCCGCTATCTTCAAACATTGCAAAACTCAGCGATCAGTGTGCTCTTTACGGCTAAACATTACAATCCTGTCACTCCCTTGTTCATCAAACTTCACTGATTACCAATCTTCCACAACATCTAATTTAAAATCTTGCTTCTCACTCGCAAAACATTGCACCTCGGTAGCCCCTCCTACATGGCTTCCTGGGTTATTCCTTACAGCCCATCTCGCATGCTTGGATCAGTTGATGCAAACCGCTTGGTACTACCCTCTCCAAGACATGCACACTATGAGTCCACATGCAATTCTCCCTTTTTCTTTTTGCCATCTCGTCTATGAAATAGTCTTCCTTCTGATATCAGATCTGAATATTCATTAACCAGATTTAAGACAAAACTTAAACTTCTTTTTCTTTTGAGATAGTTTTCAGAATTATTCCTTGCTGTATACAAATCCTGAGAGGGATCATTGAAATATTTTACCCTATACCCCCCCCCTTCCCTCTCCTTCCCTCTTGTTCTTGCCTGCCTGAATTCCTTTATTTTGTCTGGATCTTTACTTTCATATTTTTAATTGGAGTTCCTTTCTTATATGTTTTATGTAAATTTTACTTATTGTTAACTGCTTTGACATTTTTTTTTCTTAAACTAAGGCAGTATACCAAAATAAAAATAAACATTTAGACTTTAGCCTGATGCAGAAACTATATAAATATCCTATATCAGATGCTGACATATTTTATACTGGTCGGTCAGCATTCCAAAAAGCCATGAAATGCAATGTTCAGTACTTGTTACAGTAGAACCAAGTCAGATTGTCATTCTTCATGAAGAGGGATATTCAAGCAGAGAGACTGCATCAAGTAGGGTACAATGAGGGTACCATAATTTAAGTGTTGCTGAAGAAGATGGAGACTGGAGATACAAAAGACAGGTAGTGCTGTGGGCGACCATCTTATTTTGAGAAGGATATTTCTCACAAATAGAAAGTTTATATTGCCTCAGCTGTTAAGAGAATAGCGGTTACAGTGAGTTTACGCACTGTAAGAATATACCTCAATTAGCTCATAACGGCATGCTTGGTAGTTGAGTGACTGGTCTCTACTTGATCCCTTTTCCTTTCTCTTTCTCATTTCCCTTCTCTGATGGGTGTGTGTATTACCTTTTCTGTTATTATATTGGCATTCTATTTCCTTAAACTTTTGGGTTTTTTTACTGATTGTAAACTGCCTTGACCATATTTTGAAAAGACAGTATTTCACAGACATTAAATATACCTAGAATTTGGTTTGAGAAGGTGCAAAGCCAGGATGAAACCACTACTGACATTGAGCAAAGGAAAAGACGGTTGGCTTGGGCTGTGAAATGACAAAAGAATGTTTTGCGTCTTTGGAAATCAGGTGAAGGCATATGTAAGACAAGTATCCCACGAAAGTGATGATCAGAGATTGTATGGCAGCAACTGGTATTGGAAGTCTACATATTGTGGAAGGGATGGTGAATGCAAAGAATTATGTAGAAATGCACGTTACCATCAGCTGAGCATTTGTTCTCTAGTAATGACAGTACTCCATGTCATAGACCAAAACCATTGTTGAATAGAAGAACAAGGTGAGAATTCACTGGCCTGCTCAATCCCATCAAGAATCTGTGGCACAAAGGTACCAGTGGAAATATCCAAATGACAGCCAGTGAAAAAACGTGAGCTTATAGAGTCACTGATTGCAACTGGAACAGGATTATCACACATGACCGCCTTGGTGAAGCTTGTCCATTCCATACCAGAGCAATGCCAACTTCTCGGCAAGACCAATCAAGTATTAAATACAATAAATAAAGCATGAACAGTGTTTTTCAGGGCTAAATTTTAAAACAAAAGCAAAACTTGTGTGGATAATAAAAATATAGTGGTTACAATAAGACAACTCTGTCAATGGAATTGATAATGTGGAAACTCAAAATAGCAACTAAAAATGAGTTCCATGCTTATAATTAGAGCAATAAGCATTCCAGCAGTAATGTATTTTGCATGTGATGGTATAAATAACCTAGAATGAAAACTAGAACAAAACAATATAAAATTAGTTACACAGATTCAAGTGATGCAGGACTATAACACCACAGTACCCCTATCGTAGATTACAACTCCTTGATATATGGCTATCTCAAAGGATCAGAATCAGTAAAGATAACAAGAAAGATCCAAAACAACAAATTGAGGCATGCTGCATTAACAGAAGACCTTAAATTTGTATTCTCCAATAATAAATTAGCAGCAGAAGCACAAAAATTAGAGAGAGATGAAGAGGCCAGAAAAGAGAGAGAGAAAAATAAACTGTTTAGAGAGAACCAAAAAGAATTTTACAGGGGATTGGGCAAAGCTTATATGGGGACCCTGTTGAGCACAACTGAGAAGCAGAGTGACTGCCCTGCATACAGGAAAATCTGGAGAGGGCAAACATCAAAGCTGCCACCCTTTCTGCCTCGCCTCACCCCATGCTTGGAATAAACTCCCTGAGCCCATACGCCAGGCCCCCCTCCCTGCCCATCTTCAAATCCTTACTCAAAGCCCACCTCTTCAATGTCGCCTTCAGCACCTAACCACTACACCTCTATTCAGGAAATCTTGACTGCCCCAACTTGACATTTCGTCCTTTAGATTGTAAGCTCCTTTGAGCAGGGACGGTCCTTCTTTGTTAAACTGTACAGCGCTCTGTAACCCTAGTAGCGCTCCAGAAATGTTAAGTAGTAGTAGTAGTAGTGCATTGGCCAAATATAACACTAGAAGAACTGGAAAATAGGTTATGAAGAGCCCTGGTCTTGGGATTCTACCAGGTACTTGTGACCTAGATTGGCCACTGTTGGAAGCAAGATACTGGACTAGATGGACCATGGGTTTTCTCCATTATAGCTGTTCTTATTTTCAGATGGAGTGACCTTTGACTCAAACAATTAAGATTGCTTCACCAAGACCTGATGAATTGTAAAAATCAGTTGGTCAGACAGCCATAATTAACATTACATGGCTAAAAACAGGCTGTTGGGTCCTATGTGATTACTACAATAAAGGTCCTTGAATATTGGACATCCTCTTAGTATTCTTAGCCTCACTCATTTGTTTGGTGTTTACTCTTCTGTGAGGATTGTTTCCTTCCTTCTCCTTTTTTCTCCTAAAAACAGGCTGAACATTTCTTCTTACAAAGGGAAATCCAAGGAACTTTTCTAAAAATTATAGACCCATTACTTGTCTACCTATAATTTATAAACTGTTCACTACACTAGATGTGGATAGAATATACGATCATATCAACTCTAATAACATCATGGCAATAGAACAGAAGGACACTAAGAAGGGAGCATATGGACCCAAGGACCAGTTAATGTTGAAGCCATTATGGCCAGTGCTAAGAAAAATAGAAATCTCAGTATACTACAGTGTGAGGGAGTGGGTGGTATAAAGCAGGGTTTCCTTAAGGTCAGTCCCTCACTGAAGTTGGAACTGAGCTACCTTAAGGCATAGAATAGCTGAGTTAACCTGCCTGGCCGGGAGGGTGATGCTCAACCAGACAGCAGGGAGTTAAAAGTTCTGTGGCAGAACAGAGGGCCCTGGGTGAAGAAGTCTCCAAAGGGGAGGCCTAAGTCAAGAAGCTTCCAAAGAAGCAGTCTTGAGTAAGGACCTACCAGCATACGCAGAGAAAAGGATATAGTACCTGAGGGAAATGCCAGGGAAGAGGAGCAGCTATTCTATTCTGACTTACAAACCGCTTGTTTCCTTAACAGATTCAAGGCAGAGTACAATCAAGAAATCTACAAACAGAAGAGATACAACAATAATCAAACGACATCATTTTAAAAAATCAATTATTAATCCATTCAGAGAAAAGATAAGTTTTTTATGCTTTCCAAAAAAGGAAGCAAGATTGACTATGCCTAATCTGAATAGGAATATTGTTCCAAACTCTAGAAGGAAAAAAAATGCTCTAGCACTGATTTTGAATGAAAATTCTTTGTTGTAGTCCTAATCGTAAAGTTGCTTTAAAATGAGAATTACAGTACTACAATTTCCCCCCAAAAATACATATCTACGAGAGAGCAAGGAAAACAAATTTAAATAATAAAGGAAGCCCACAGATGTCATATCAAATTCTTCTACACATGTCCAAAATTCAGTACTGTGTTTCTGTTGTGGAGGACTGGGCAATCTCTGACTATCTTAAATTATAGATAAAACCAAGGTCATGTCTTTTTGGCCTCCCTCTTTCTCCTCTTTTAACTACTATTGTAATTAATGGGGTTACATTTTCTCTTGAACCTTCTATGCGTATACTGGGGATTATCCTAGATTCCAATTTAACAATGAAACCTGAACTGAATATGATGATGATGGGAATTTTTTACAAGCAGAGGGTAATTAAGTGGGTAAAGCATTTTTCTCCATGCTCACCATGTCATAATCACTCAGACAATTATACTTTTCTTCACTTGATTATTGTAACCTTTCATACATAGGCTGCACGGAGAATTTCCTTATCCTTTTACAAGTTTTGCAAAATGTTGCTACTAAATTACTTTCATTGGCTACCGGTATATGATATTTAAACTTTGTATGATTGCTTTCAGTATATTACATGTTCAGCTCCTGTTTATCTACTTACTGCTTTCGACTCCTAACCATGACTCTCTTATTCATCACCCCTACCACTGCAATTTCCCCACCCCTAGCTGTCTGTTCGTCTGTCCAATTTAGATTGTAAGCTCTGTTGAGCAGGGACTGTCTTTTCATGTTCATTTGTACAGCGCTGCGTAAGTCTAGTAGCGCTATAGAAATGTTTAATAGTAGTAGTAGTAGTACTTTACATCTGCCTTGGAATTTCAAAAGATGTTCCTGTTCTGCTTTATTTTCCTTGAATGTTTAATCTACGATATAAATGAATGTTTACTGTTTATCAGATAATTATGGAATTTCTTACCACTGAAGTAAAGACTGGAAACTTCTTACCTTAAATTTTGTAAATTTCTGAAAACTTGGATATAAACCATTAAATTTGTTTTAAATGTTTGCCTTTTTATCATAGTTTCTGAAAATGTATGGTTTTCCATTAGATTTATCTTATTATACAATACGAGGATTTCAAGAAGGTAAGTCGAGGAACGGAAGTCCTTGTAACATTGTAACATAGTAGATTGACAGCAGAAAAAGACCTGCACGGTCCATCCAGTCCGCCCAACAAGATGAACTCATGTGTATACCTTACCTTGATTTGTACCTGTCTTTTTCAGGGCACAGACCGTATGTCTGTCCAGCACTATCCCCTCCTCCCAACCACCAGCCCCGCCTCCCACCACCGGCTCTGGCACAGACCGTATAAGTCTGCCCAGCACTATTCCCCGCCTCCCAACCACCAACCCCTCTTCCCCCCATCAGCTCCGCCACCCAATTTCGGCTACGCTTCTGAGGATCCATTCCTTCTGCACAGGATTCCTTTATGTATATCCCACGCATGTTTGAATTCCGTTACCGTTTTCATCTCCACCACCTCCTGCGGGAGGGCATTCCAAGCATCCACCACTCTCTCTCTCTGTGAAAAAATACTTTCTGACATCTTTTTTGAGTCTGCCACCCTTCAATCTCATTTCATGTCCTCTCGTTCTACCGCCTTCCCATCTCTGGAAAAGATTTGTTTGTGGATTAATACCTTTCAAATATTTGAAAGTCTGTATCATATCACCCCTGTTCTGCTTTCCTCCAGGTGTACATGTTCAGGTCATCAAGTCTCTTCTCATACGTCTTGGAACGCAAATCCCATACCATTCTCGTAGCTTTTCTTTGCACCTCTTCCATTTTTTTTTACATCCTTGGCAAGGTACGGCCTCCAAAACTGAACACAGTACTCCAGGTGGGGCCTCACCAATGACTTGTACACTGTTTCGTCGCCTTCAGATCCTCAGATACTATCACCCCAAGATCTCTCCCCCCGTCCGTACCTATCAGATTCTCCCTGCCTAACACATACATCTCCTGAGGATTTATATTCCCTAAATGCATCACTTTGCATTTCTTCGCATTGAATTTTAATTGCCAAACCTTAGACCATTCTTCTAGCTTCCTCAGATCCTTTTTCATGTTTTCCACTCCCTCCTGGGTGTCCACTCTGTTACAGATCTTAGTGTCATCCGCAAATAGGCAAACTTTACCTTCTAACCCTTCAGCAATGTCACTCACAAATATATTGAACAGAATTGGTCCCAGCACCAATCCTTGAGGCACTCCACTACTCACCTTCCCCTCCTCTGAGCGAATTCCATTCACCACCACCCTCTGGCTTCTGTCCATCAACCAGTTCCTAATCCAGTTCACCACTTCGGGTCCTATCTTCAGCCCATCGAGTTTATTTAAGAGCATCCTGTGGGGAACCGTGTCAAAAGCTTTGCTGAATTCTAAGTAGATTACGTCTATAGCTCGTCCCTGATTCAATTTTCCTGTCACCAAATCAAAGAATTCAATGAGATTCGTTTGGCACGATTTCCCTTTGGTAAAACCATGTTGTCTCGGATCTTGCAACTTATTGGCTTCCAGGAAATTCACTATCCTTTCCTTCAGCATCGCTTCCATTACTTTTCCAATAATCGAAGTGAGGCTTACCGGGCTGTAGTTTCCAGCTTCTTCCCTATCACCACTCTTGTGAAGAGGGACCACCTCCGCCATTCTCCAATCCCTCGGAACCTCTCCCGTCTGCAAGGATATATTAAACAAATCTTTAAGAGGACCTGCCAGAACCTCTCTGAGCTCCCTCAATATCCTGGGGTGGATCCCATTTAGTCCCATGGCTTTGTCCACCTTTAGCTTTTCAAGCTGTTCATACACACTCTTCCGTGAACGGTGCTCTATCCACTTCAATCTCATTTGTACTTTTTGCAGTCCATCGCGGTCTATTTAGCAAATTTGCTTTTTCTTCATCATTATCCACATAGCGGTTCACAGTATCTTTAGTCTCACAATTCCCTTTTTAGTCATTCTCCTTTCACTTATATACCTGAAGAAATTTTTGTCACCCCTCCTTACATTTCTAGCCATTTGTTCTTCCGCTTGCGCTTTCGCCAGACGTATCTCTCTCTTGGCTTCTTTCAGTTTCATCCGGTATTCCTCCTCGTGTTCCTTTTCTTGAGTTTTTCTGTATTTCTGGAACGCCAACTCTTTAGCCTTTATTTTCTCAGCCACTTGCATGGAGAACTATATCGGTTTCCTTTTTCTCTTGCTTTTATTTACTTTCCTTACATAAAGGTTCGTGGCCCTATTTATAGCTTCTTTCAGCCTGGACCACTGTCCTTCCACTTCTTGTACTTCCTCCAAGCCCATCATCTCCTTCCTCAGGTATTCCCCCATTTTACTAAAGTCAGCACGCTTGAAATCCAGAACTTTGAGTTTTGAGTGGCCGCTCTCCACTTTAGCTGTATTATCAAACCAAACCGTTTGATGGTCACTGCTGCCCAGGTGGGCACCCACTCGGATATTTGACACGCTATCCCCATTTGTGAGCACCAGATCCAGCGTCGCTCCCTCCCTCGTGGGTTCCGTCATCATTTGTCTGAGCAAACCGTTTTGTAAAGCATCCACGATCTCTCTACTTCTCTCCGATTCCGCAGACGGAACCTTCCAGTCTACATCCGGCAGATTGAAATCTCCCAGCAACAGCACCTCTCTCTTGTCCATCTTAATAACAGACTGTGGATGTTTCCTCCAGGAACTTGTCCAAACCACCATTACCACCTCCTAAAGCTGCCCAGGTGGGCACCCACTCGGATATTTAACACGCTATCCCCATTTGTGAGCACCAGATCCAGCGTTGCTCCCTCCCTCGTGGGTTCCGTCACCATTTGTCTGAGCAAACCGGTTTGTAAAGCATCCTCGATCTCTCTACTTCTTTCCGATTCCGCAGACGGAACCTTCCAATCTATATCCGGCAGATTGAAATCTCCCAGCAACAGCACCTCTCTCATGTCCATCTTAATAACAGACTGTGGACCTTTCCTCCAGGAACTTGTCCAAACCACCATTACCACCTCCTACAGCAACGAGTTCCAGAGTTTAACTATTCATTGAGTGAAAAATATTTCCTCCTATTTATTTTTAAAGTATTTACTTGTAATTTCATTGAGTGTCCCTGGTTTTTGTGCTTTTTGAAAGAGTGAAAAATTGGTGAGTGTACAGTTTTCTCATTTTGTCTCTTTGGGACTGAGGAAAGGAACTAATTTTCTACTGAAAAAGCCTTAATTCTGGCTAGGAAATGCATATTGTGGAATTGGAGGCAGACCCAATCTCAATCCTTGACTGAGTAGAGAAATGAAATGCATCAGTTATTCAAACTGGAACACTGGATGCTAAGAAGGGATCAGCGAAAGCATGGAGGATTTTTCAACAAACGGGGAGGGGCATTCTCAAACAGGGCGCCCAAGTTTTCCTGAGGGCGTCTTCGCAGGACGTCCCGGCGAAGGGGCGGGGAAACCCATATCATTGAAACAAGATGGGCATCCATCTTTCTTTTCAATAACTCAGTCGTGGACGCCCACAACTCAACATATAGAGATGGTCTTCCCCGATTTTCGGCGATAATGGAAACCGAGGACGTCCATCTCAGAAACGACCAAATGCAAGCCATTTGGTCATGGGAGGAGCCAGCATTTGTAGTGCACTGGTCTCCCTGACATGCCAGAACTCCAACCGGGCACCCTAGGGGGCACTGCAGTGGACTTCAGAAAAAGCTCCCTGGTGCATAGCTCCCTTACCTTGTGTTCTGAGCCCGCAAAACCCACTCCGCACAACTGTACACCACTACCATAGCCCTTAGGGATGATGGGGGGCACCTAGATGTGGGTACAGTGGGTTTGTGGTGGGGTTTGGAGGGCTCACCTTTACCACCACAAGTTTAACAGGTGGGGGGGATGGGCCTGGGTCCGCCTGCCTGAAGTGCACTGCAGTACCCACTAAAACTGCTCCAGGGACCTGCATACTGCTGTCATGGAGCTGGGTATGATAATTGAGGCTGGAAAAAATATTTAAATTTTTTTTTTTAGGGTGAGAGGGGGTTAGTAACCACTGGGGGAGTAGGAAGAGGTCATCCCCGATTCCCTCCGGTGATCATCTGGTCATTTAGGGCACATTTGTGTGGCTTGGTCGTAAAAAAAAAAGGACCAAGTAAAGTCGGCCAAGTGTTCGTCAGGGACGCCCTTCTTTTTTCCATTATCGGTCGATGACGCCCATGTGTTAAGCACTTCCGCCTTCGCTATGCTTCCAACACGCCCCCGTGAACTTTGGTCGTCCCCGCAACAGAAAGCAGTTGAAGATGCCCAAAATCGGCTTTCGATTATGCCGATTTGGACGACCCTGGGAGAAGGACGCTCATCTCCCGATTTGTGTCGAAAGATGGGCGCCCTTCTCTTTCGAAAATAAGCCTGTTAGTCTCCTGTGTGGGAGGGTCATAGTTACCTTTTGAATAGGTAAGGCTCTGTCCTGGTGTGTCAACGTTAGAAATATTTTGGGGGGATTGGAGTTTGGGCGGGCACTGGTAAGGATTCGGGGGAACCTGATATAAGGGAATTGGGTGTTAGGGTGGGTAGGTGTATTGTTGCTATGGGCAGGTATCACCATGAAGAGCACACATAGGTGATCCCATTTATATTCTCTTGTTTTGTTTGATTTTCTGTATGTTGGGTTTTATGGTTGGAGGTGGGGAGATGGTTTGTATCTATTTCTCTTGTATTTTCGTCTATTATGCAGAGCCATGCCAACACGGTAAGCGAGGTAAGCATGGCAGGAGGGCGCCATCCTCTGGGGGGCGCCCCGCCGCACCATGCTTACCTCGCCCTCTTCTCCCCAGATCCTTTTCCTTTTTATTTTTTGTTTAAATTTACCTCTGTCCGGCGGCAGCGTAGCGTTAGTGAGGAGGCGGCGCTCCCCCGCCCCGACGTGTCAGTCTTCCCTACGCTCAGTTTCGCCTTATTCTGACATCAGAAATGACATCAGAAGAAGGCGGGACACTGAGCGAAGGGAAGACTGACACGTCGGGGCGTGGGAGCGCCGCCTCCTTCTCACTAACGCTACGCTGCCGCCGGACAGAGGTAAATTTAAACAAACAAAAAAAAGGAAAAGGATCTGGGGAGAAGAGGGTGGGTAGTGTAGCGATTGTTTTCAGGGGGCGGGGCCAACTGCAGGGGGGCGCCGGAGACCCTAGGCACAGCCCTGCTATTATGGTTGGTTCCATCTTTCTAATAAAAAGGATATTTAAAAACACAAAAATAGTGAAAAATCAATTCACTTTTATCTGATCTACACCATTCAGGATTTTATAGACATCAATCATATCCCCCCTCAGCCGTCTCTTTTCCAACCTGAAGAACCCTAACCACTTTAGCCTTTCCTCATATGAGAGGAATTTCATCCCCTTTATTATTTTGGTCACTTGGGCAGAAGATTTCAGCGTATTGCCTACAATGACACCTAAATCTTTTTCTTGAGTGCTGGCTCCTAAGGCGGACCTTAGCATCAGATAACTATGATTCGGATTATTCTTCCCAATATGCATCACTTTGCATTCGTCCACATTAAATTTCATCTGCCATTTTGATGCCCAGCTTTCCATTTTCCTAAGGTCTTCCTACAATTTGTCATCTGCAAATGTAATCACCTCACTAGTTTCGATTTCCAGATCATTTATAAATATGTTAAATAGCACCGGCCCCATCCCCTTTATGATTTTTGTCGCCCTTCTCTGCACCTTTTCTAATTCCACTGTCTTTTTTCAGATATGGCGACCAGAATTGAACACAATATTTGAGGTGCAGTCGCACCATGGAGCGATACAAGGGCATTATAACATCCTCATTTTTGTTTTCCATTCCTTTCCTAATAATACCTAACATTCTATTTGCTTTCTTAGCCGCAGCAGCACACTGAGCAGAAGGTTTCAACGTATCATCAACGACGACACCTAGATCCCTTTCTTGGTCCGTGACTCCTAATGTGGAACCTTGCATGACGTAGCTATAATGTGGGTTCCTCTTTCTCACATGCATCACTTTGCAGTTGCTCACATTAAACATCTGCCATTTAGACGCCCAGTCTCGTAAGGTCCTCTTGTAATTTTTACAATCCTCCCGCGATTTAGCGACTTTGAATAACTTTGTGTCATCAGCAAATTTAATTACCTCATTAGTTACTCCCATCTCTAGGTCATTTATAAACATGTTAAAAAGCAGTGGGCAAAAGCAATGGCCCCAGCACAAACCCCTGGGGAACCCCACTAGCTACCCTTCTCCATTGAGAATACTGACCATTTAACCCTACTCTCGTTTTTTTTACCCAGTTTTTAATCCACAATAGGACACTACCTCCTATCCCATGACTCTCCAATTTCCTCTGGAGTCTTTCATGAGGTACTTTGTCAAACGCCTTCTGAAAATCCAGATACACAATATCAACCAGCTCACCTTTATCCACATGTTTGTTCACCCCTTCAAAGAAATGTAGTAGATTGGTGAGGCAAGATTTCCCTTCACTAAATCCATGTTGACTTTCCTCATTAATCCATGCTTACTCGTTCCAGTCTCAAAGCAAAGTTACATTGATGATGCACCATAGACACTTAAGAGACCGGCAGCCAGGGATAGATTTTTGTACATTAGCTCAATCATGGAGTATGGAGCTGGACATTACAGTGTCACCACAGTTATTACAGGAATACATATTATCGATCTAAAGGTCATCAAAGATGGTCACGTATAGTGAAGTGGAATACAAGTTCGCACTGAGGGCATATATTTCACCCCAGAGAGTGTTCCAAATGGGGGTTTCCCCGGACGGTGCTTGTCCCAAGTGCACAGCGCAGGGTGCGCATCTGGGCCACATGTTTTGGGCTTGCCCTGCGATCCAAAGATTCTGGAAGATTTTGCTAAAAGCGGTGACAAATATGTGGAGCTCGACATGGAAGAGTGGCCCTCTTTTGCTGTTCAGTCAAGCGACACTGGTCTGCCCAGCTCCGGCAGGGCTCAAAGGTTTTGCCTGGAGAACTACAATGATAGCAAAAAAATTGATCCTTAAGGTATGGATTACAAATAAAACACCTACTTTACAGCAGTGGCGCAGCAGCACGATAGATTACATGAGATTCGAGAGGAAAATAGCAGATTTCAAGCAAGACTCACGGTTCACCGAGAAGGACTTTTATCGAATTTGGACCCCATTTTGGCAGACAATGCCCCGAGGGGGTAGAAATCGCATTTTAAATATGTGACCAGATAAGAGGAAGGTTATTTTAAGACCGACTGGCTGAGGAGAAAAAAGGGAGGGGGAGGGGGGGTGTTTAAAATACAGGGGGGGTAGTTAGGCAAATAGGGAGATGGGGGTTTTGGGGAATTGGGTGGGGGTTTGTTAAATATGTATAACGCTAAGATGCTAAGGGAATGAGAAGGGGATTTGTTAGTAAAAAGAAAGTTGTGATATAATAAAAAAGGGATACATGTAAAAGGAATTAGGGCATCATTTGACAGAACAAGAAGGCAACGAGGAAGATGAAAGTAAATGCGGACAATTAACAAGTAAACCCAAGATTTGAGTTATTGACAAATGTTTGCTTTATTCTGACACCCAATAAAAAGATTTCAAAATAAATAATAGTCTCTACCATTTTGCCCAGCACCAACGTCAGACTTGCTGGTCTATAATTTCCCAGATCTCCTCTGGAACCTTTTTTAAAAATTGGCGTTACATTGGCCACCTTCCAATCTTCTAGTACCACGCTCGATTTTAAGGATAAATAACATATTACTAACAATAGCTCCGCAAGCTCATTTTTCAGTTCTATCAGTACTCTGGGATGAATACCATCCGGTCCAGAGGATTTGCTACTCTTCAGTTTGTAGAACTGCCCCATTACATCCTTCAGGTTTACAGAGAATTCATTAATTTTCTTCAACTCATCAGCTTCGAATACCATTTCTGGCACCAGTATCTCACCCAAATCTTCCTCGGTGAAGACTGAAACAAAGAATTCATTTAATCTCTCTGCTGCGGCTTTGTCTTCCCTGATCACCCCTTTTACTCCTCGGTCATCTAGTGGTCCAACCAATTCTTTTGCTGGCTTCCTGCTTTTAATATACCTAAAAAAAATTTTTACTATGTGTTTTGACCTTCAATGCAATCTTTTTTTCGAAGTCCCTCTTAGCCTTCCTTATCAGCGCTTTGCATTTCACTTGACATTCCTTATGCTGTTTCTTATTATTTTCAGTTGGTTCCTTCTTCCATTTTCTGAAGGATTTTCTTTTAGCTCTAATAGCTTCCTTTACCTCACTTTTTAACAATGCTGGCTGTCGTTTGGTCTTCCGTCCTCCTTTTTTAATACACAGAATATATTTGACCTGGGCTTCCAGGATGATGGTTTTGAACAGCATCCATGCCTGATGTAAATTTTTGACCCTCGCAGCCGCTCCTCTAAGTTTTTTTTTTCACCATTCTTCTCATTTTATCATAGTCTCCTTTTTTAAAGTTAAACGCTAACGTATTTGATTTCCTGTGTATACTTCAAAGCTAATATCAAATCCAATCATATTATGATCACTGTTATCAAGCGACCCCCAGCACCATTACCTCCCATACCAGATCATGCGCTCCACTAAGGACTACGTCTAGAATTTTTCCGTCTCTCGTCGGCTCCTGTACCAACTGCTCCATAAAGCTGTCCTTGATTTTTGTCAAGGAATTTTACCTCCCTAGCTTGCCCCAATGTTACATTTACCCAGTCAATATCAGGGTAATTGAAATCACCCATTATTATTGTGTTGCCTAGTTTGTTTGCGTTCCTAATTTCCTTTAACATTTCTGCATCCGTCTGTTCATCCTGGCAAGGCGAACGGTAGTACACTCCTATCGCTATCCTTTTCCCCTTTACACATGTAATTTCAATCCATAGTGATTCCAAGAAGTGTTTTGTTTCCTGCAGAATTTTCAATCTATTTGATTCAAGGCTCTCGTTAATATACAATGCTACCCTTCCACCAATTTGATCCACCCTATCACTATGATATAATTTGTACCCCAGTATGACCCTGGTTATCCTCCTTCCACCAGGTCTCAGAGTTGCCTATTATATCTAATTTTTCATTTAGTGCAATATATTCTAACTCTCCCATCTTATTTCTTAGGCTCCTGGCATTCGCATATAGACATTTCAAACTGTTGTTCCTATTTACGTCATGCTTAGTACTTGACAGTATTCATTTGCAATCTTTTGTCTGTTTTTTATTTTTATTTATGGACCCTGATCTACTATGGTCTCTTTTGCAACCTCACTATCAGGATACCCTATCTTCCCTGTTTTGGTGATATCTTTAAAAGATACCTTATCCCAAACCATGCGCTTTTGAGCGACTATTGGCCTTCTCCCCGTTTCTAGTTTAAATGCTGCTCTATCTCCTTTTTAAATGCCGATGCCAGAAGCCTGGTCCCACCCTGGTTAAGGTGGAGCCCATCCTTTCGGAATAGGCTCCCCCTTCCCCAGAATGTTGCCCAGTTCTTAACAAATCTAAAACCCTCCTCCCTGCACCATCGTCTCATCCACGCATTGAGACTCCGGAGCTCTGTCTGTCTCTTGGACCCTGCAGGTGGAACAGGTAGCATTTCAGAAAATGCTACCCTAGAGGTTCTAGATTTGATCTTTCTACCTAAGAGTCTAAATTTGGCTTCCAGAACCTCTCTCCCACATTTTCCTATGTCATTGGTACCCACATGTACCAAGACAGCCAACTCCTCCCCAGCACTATCTAAAATCCTGTCTAGGTGACGCGTGAGGTCTGCCACCTTTGCACCAGGCAGGCAAGTCACTAGGCGATCCTTACGTCCACCAGCCACCCAGCTATCTATATGCATAATGATCGAATCACCAACTACAACAGCAGTCCTAACCCTTCCCTCCCAGGCAGCATTTGGAAACACATCCTCGGTGTGAGAGGATATTGCATTCCTTGGTGGGCAGGTCCTGGCTACAGGAGTACTTTCTACTTCACCAGGGTGATGCTGTCCTTCTAGGAGACCTCCCTCCTCCAAGGTAGCACAGGGGCTAGCAGACTGGAGTTTTTACCATAACTATCATTCTTTTATTAATGCAGATCAAATTGGAGGAAATTAAGTCAAATATAATAAGCATGGAATCTTTATGGATAGAAATTTCATGTGTGAAGGGAAGGAGTATACTGGTAGGGCTATAATGCTGTCCGCCAGGACAGAAGGAACAGACAAATGAAGAAATGTATACAGAAATTAGGAACGCTGGCAAATTGGGCAACAGTATAATAATGGGTGATTTCAGTTACCAAGAAGCATCAACTACCCCAATATTGACTGGATAAATGTTACATCAGGGAGCGTTAGGGAGGTAAAATTCCTAGATGTAATAAATGACTGCTGCTTGGAACAACTGGTCCAGGAGCTGACAAGAGGGGAAGCTATTTCAGGTGTAGTCCTTAGTGGAATGCAGAGCAGAATACCGAGAGGTAAAGGTGTTGGGTCTGCTGGGAAACAGTGATCATGACATAATCAAATTTGAGCTAATACCTGGAGTTAAATCATAATAGAAATCTACCGTAGCAGCATTTAATTTTCAAAAGGATGACTATGATAAAATGAGGGAAATGGTTAAAAAGAAGTTAAAAGAATCAGCTGCAAAGGTTAGGACTTTAAATCATGCATGGATGTTGTTTAAAAATACCACCTTGGAAGCCCAGACCAGGTGTATTCCACTAAAGAAGAGCAAACAACAGCCAGCATGGTTAAAAGGTGAAGTGAAAGATACTATTAGAACCAAAAGAACACCCTTCAAAGAATAGAAACAGAACCTGATTGAAGAAAATAAAAGGCAGTATAAGCACTGGCAAGTTAGATGCAAAGCATTGATAAAGAATTCTAAAAGAGAAGCTTGCCACAGAGGCAAAAACTCACAATAACAACTTTTTCAGGTACATCAGAAGCAGAAAGTGTGTGAGGGCATCATGGGACCGTTAGATCATGATGGAGCAAAATGGGGGGGTGTGCGCTCAGGGAGGACAAGGCTAAAGCAGAGAAACTGAATGAATTATTTGCTTCCGTCTTTACAGAAGAAGATGTAAGAGATCTACCTGTACTGGAAATGGTCTTCAAGGGTGACAATGTGGAAGCTCTGAAAGAAATCTCAGTGAATCTGGAAGATATACTGAGCTAAATTGACGTTAGAGTGATAAACCACCTGGACCTGATGGCATGCACCCTAGGGTAATGAGTGAGCTCAAACATGAAATTGCTGATCATATGTTAGTGATCTGTGACCTGTCATTAGTCCGTAGTACCTGAAGATTGGAGGGTGGCCAATATAATACTGATTTTTAAAAAAGGTTCCGAAAAGTCTTGTTTCACCAATGTGCTTCATTTCTTTGAAAGTGTGAATAAAGGTGAGCAGGTTGATGTAGTGTATCTATATTGTCAGAAAGCTTTTGACAAAGTTCCTCATGAGAGACTTCTGAGAAAATTCAAGGGTCATGGGGTAAGAGGAATTAGTCATTGGACAGAAAACAGAGGGTAAGGTTAAATTTATCTCAATAGAGGATGGTGAATCGTGGAGTGCCACAGGGATCTGTACCATATTTAACATATTAATAAATGATCTGGAAATCAGAATGGCAAGTGAGGTGATTAAATTTCCAGATGACACAAAACTATTTAAAGTTGCAGGAAGACCCTAGGAAACTGGAAGACTGGGCATCCAAAAGGTAAATGAAATTTAATGTGGGCATATGCAAAGTGATGCACATTGGGAAGAATAATCCAAACCATAGTTACCTGATGCTGGGGTCCACCTTGGGAGTCAGCATCCAAGAAAAAGATCTAGATGACGTGGAGGGGCATTTTCGAAAGGGACGTCCAAGTTTTGATTTGGACGTCCTCTCAAAACATCCTGATCCAGGGGCGGGGAAACCCATATTTTTGAAACAAGATGGATGTCCATCTTTCATTTCAAAAATACCATCAGGGACGTCCAAATCCTTAAATTTGGTCGTCCCTAGACATGGACGTTTCTGATTTTCGGCGATAATTGAAACCAAGCCAGCATTTCTAGTGCACTGGTCCCTCTAACATGCCAGGACAACAACCGGGTACCCTAGGGGGCACTGCAGTGGACTTCCTAAATTGCTCCCGGGTACATAGCCACCTTACCTCATGTGCTGAGCTCCCCAAATCCCACTACCCACAACTGTACACCACTACCATAGCCCTTACGGGTGAAGGGGGGCACCTAGATGTGGGTACAGTGGGTTTTGGAGGGCTCGCTGTTTCCTCCACAAACGTAACAGGTAGGGGGGATGGGGATGGGTACGCCTGTCTGAAGTGCACTGCACCCACTAAAACTGTTCCAGGGACCTGCATACTGCTGTCACGGACCTGAGTATGACATCTGAGGCTGGCACAAAATATTTTTAATGATGTTTTTTGAGGGTGGCAGGGGGTTATTTACCACTGGGGGAGTAACAGGAGGTCATCCCCGATTCTCTCCGGTGGTCATCTGGTCATTTCGGGCACCTTTTGTGCCTTAGTTGTAAGAAAAACAGGTCCAGGTGAAAACGTCCAAGTGCTCGTCAGGGCATCCTTCTTTTTTTCCATTATGGGTCAAGGACGTCCAAGTGTTAGGCACGCCCAAGTCCTGCCTTCGCTGCACCTCCGACACGCCCCCTTGAACTTTGGCTGTCTCTGCAACAGAGTGCAGTTAGGGACATCCAAAATTGGTTTTCAATTATACCGATTTGGACGTTTCTGTGAGAAGGACGTCCATCTTCTGATTTGTGTCGAAAGAGGGGCATCCTTCTTTTTCGAAAATGAGCCCGATTGTAGACAGTATGCTGAATCTTCTG
Source organism: Microcaecilia unicolor (assembly GCF_901765095.1). Taxonomy (NCBI): domain Eukaryota; kingdom Metazoa; phylum Chordata; class Amphibia; order Gymnophiona; family Siphonopidae; genus Microcaecilia; species Microcaecilia unicolor. The sequence goes on from NC_044035.1 coordinate 362,004,417, forward strand.
CCCAGTATGCAACGGTGGCCAAAAAAGCAACAGGATGGTAAATAAAACCAATAATACTGTAATGTATTCAATTCTGGTCTCTCAAAAAAGATATAGCGGAATTAGAAAAGGTTCTAAAAAGAGTGACCAAAATGATAAAGGGGATGGAATTCTTCTCGTATGAAGAAAGGCTAAAGAGGTTATGGCTCTTCAGCTTGGAAAAGAGATGGCTGAAGAGAGATAACATTGAGGTCTAGAAAATACTGAATTGTGTAGATGGGGTAAAAGTGAATTGATTTTCTATTCGTTCAAAAAGTAGAAAGACTAGGGGGACACTCAATAAAGCTACATGGAAATAATTTTAAAACAAATAAGAGGAAATATTTTTCCCTCAATGAATTGTTAAGCTCTAGAACTTCATTGCCATTGGTTGTTGTAACAGCGGTTAGCATATCTGGGTTTTGAAAAACATTTGGACAAGTTTCTGGAGGAAAAGTCCATAGTCTGCTATTGAAATAGACATGGGAAAACAACTGCTTGTCTTGGGATTGGTAGCATGGAATGTTGCTACTATTTGGGTTTGTGCCAGGCCCTTGTGACCTGGATTGGCCACTGTTGGAAACAAGATAGTGGGCTGGATGGACCATTGGTCTGACCCAGTACGGCTATTCTTGTTTTCTTATATATATATATATAGATGGGGACATGATGGGTAGTATAGAGTCAACTGGGATAAATAGATGGGCGGCTAAACTCCAGGCAAGTTTTTTGTGCAGTTAAACAAGATATGAGGAACTGGTCTAAGGTACAGTGTGTGCAGCAAGCTGGTTCAGGTGTGGAATGAGTGTATAGTTAGTCAACGTATGTATTAAAGGTTTGAGAGAATAGCCAGGCTTCATGAAGTGGAGGAGTGGCGTAATGGTTAGTGCAGCGGGCTTTGATCCTGGCAAGCTAGGTTCGATTCCCACTGCAGCTCCTTGTGACTTTGGGCGAGTCACTTAACCCTCCATTGCCCCAGGTACAAAAAACTTAGATTGTAAGCCCTCAAGGGATAGAAAAAAGTACCTGTATATAATGTGTACAGCGCTACGTACATCTAGTAGCGCTATAGAAATGAGTAGTAGTATGAAGTAGAGATAGTATTGAGTTAGACATAGCCCCTCTGGGCGTAAGTTCCAGAGCATGGAGGCTACTCTTGAGAAGGTTGCTGGTATCATATTGTACAATTTCTTTTGATGAGGGTATGAATAGTGATGCTCCTTGAGATCTCAAAGGTATGTAGAAGTTTAACCTATTCTTTAAGTACTTTGGCCCATTTTCTCTGAGAATTTTGAAAATCAAACAGAGTTTACATTTAACCCTGTAAGGTTCTGGTAGCCAGTGTAGTTTTCACAGGAAGGGTGTGATGTCATACTGCTTTCAGCCTTCTATCAGCTGCTGCACTTTGAATTAGTTGGCGCTGATGATGCAGTCTTTGGTTTGACCAATGTGCAGGGAATTACAGTAGTCTAGTCATGGTGTTATGGTATGCACCACTGTGGTCAGACTCGTGTTTTCAATATAGGGAGAGAGATTTCATAGTTGCCACAGGTGATAGACACTTTTTAAAGGTTGCTTGAATTTGCGGGATCAGAGTGAGTGATGTCTAGCTGTATCCCAAGATTCCTGACCTGTCAATTTATGGGTAGTTTATATCTCTCAAAGGTATTTTTAAGTCAGGTATTTGTTCACTTGTGTTAGGAACCCAAAGAATCTCTGTTTTGCTTGGGTTCGGGCAAAGTTGTTTGTTTTTTCCCATTCTTGAGTTGTGAGGAGACAGGCAGGCGGTTTATTCAAAGCTGTGGGTAGATCTGGTTCAGTGGGTATGAGTAGTTGCACTTCATCAGCATAAATGTAGAATTTTGTGTCCATCAACAGAAGCAGCTCAGCCAGAGATTTGAGGTACATATTAAATAAAATGGGAGACAGTGTGGATCCCTGTGGCATCCCACAGTTCGGTACCAAAAGTGATGATGTGCTGTTCATTAAAAGAACTGATTGTTGTCTGTTTGAGAAATAGGATTTGAACCATGTAAATACTGTGCCACTGATAATTGTTCCTGCCAACCTTATACGCATGATGATATGCTCCACAGTGTCAAAGGCTGCTGAGAAATCCAGCAACACTAGTATCAAGGCAGATCCCTGTCACGGTTTCTGTGCAGATCATCAAGAAGGGACGAGAACTGTCTCCGTTCCATACCCAGGTCTGAAGCCAGATTGACATAGGTCTAGCCAATTACTTTCATTTAGCCAGTCTTCAAATTGAATGCAGACCATCTGTTCTGTAAGTTTTGCCAGGAGAGGAATGTTAGAGACTGGTCAGTAGTTTTCAAGCTTGCCATGATCAAGGGAGCTCTTTTTCAGTAGGGGGCGCTCTACAGCTCTTTTTAGTGTTGTTGGCAGCTGCCCTTCCACAAGAGAGGTGTTAACAATTTTAGTGGCCCCTTCAATGAGGCCTTCACTCACTTGCTGTACTATCTTTGCTGGTCAGGGTTCAAGAGGGCAGGAAGATATCATCTATGTATCCCTAATATCTGAAAGGTTTGTAAACTATTTAGGGGTGCCTCCTTCAATTCTGACATGAAAACAGGGGCATACTGTGGTGCCGTAGCAGTTCCCATAATCTGGAAATATATGCCATCATTGAAGCTGAAATAATGGTGGATTAGGATGAATTCAGTTAGATTGCAAGTTTTATTTTAAATATTTCATCCTCCAAAAAAGGAGAAGGAGGGAGATTTCAGGACGATAGTGTCTGAGGATCTCAAGATGACAAAAACAATACGAGAAGGCAGTAACCATGGAGATTACGTAGGGTTTGTAATATGACCATAGAAATAGTTGTGGACCCAGTAAACGAGATACTTTGGTGGAATGATGCAGGGCTGCTTTTGCTTCTTCATTTCTTTAGATATTTACAGATGTTTTCCTTCCTCCACAGGTGACTACACCAGAGATAATGATGCCCTGCACCATGTTTCTTCCTGCATCCATTCCAGACCTAGAGGATGCAGCAATGAGCTCCAGATTTGAGGAGGCTGGAAAGCAGCCTGGTCAGTCCTGCACTTGTTACTCTTAATATAATTGGAATAAATGATGGAGGAGAAGGAAAATTCTAATTGGTGGTGTTTCTCACATCTTTCAGATCTGTTTTCATGGAAACCTCATGCCATAATATTCCAGCTCTCAGTGTGTGGTATATTATGCAATTTCCTACTTTTCACAATGGTTCCAGAGCTTTATTTTTTTCCCTTCTGCACTAGCTCCTGAATGTCTTGTTCCACCTTACCCCAATGGCTTTTGGGTTTCTTCTCGCCCAACATTTTTTAGTTTTCAACATTTTTATTGATGATGTCAAAATAACACATCCAACTATAGAGATGTAAAGAGATTCAAATGCAGTACTTCCACAATAAAGACCAAAGATAAAAACTGTCATCAAACGTTTAACAATTTTAACTCCCCCCAACCCCAGCCCTCACCCCCTACCCTCCAACTTAATACGAAAACTGAGTATAGGTGTTATACAGTATAACAGTTGTTACCGAAACAGGCTATATACATATTGAAACCATACAATAAGAGAATTAAAAACACGCAAGATACAATTTGCACCACCCGATTTCCCCCCCCCCCCCCAAAAAAAAAAAAAAACATCTGGACCAATGAAATATAAATGAATAGAGTGAAAAAAAATCAGTACAGCCTTGGGAAAGTACTGAAGTCAAGATCCTCTGTGCAAAACACTCTACAGGCAGTTTAAGATGAAACTACGTACCTTAGGAGACAAGAAAAATATATATGATTCCCAAATTGACAAAAAATCCTTCCAGCGTCTAGGGGATGCATCTAACATTCTACATTCCAATAACATATGTTTGTGTAACGAGTTCCGCCAGCCCCAAAAGGCTGGGGGATCAGATGTGGTCCAGATCTTGAGAATTGCTTTCCTGCCCAGGAGTGTCGCCTTGCAGAAAAATTTCCGCCATCCTCCCCCTTGAAACTGAACCATCTCACATTTGTCCAATAGGAAATCAACTGCCAAAAGGGGAAGTATTGAATTTAGTATCCGTCCCAAATATCTAGTAATTTGAACCCAGAATTTATTAGCCATCTCACAACCCCAGAAGGCATAAAAGAAAGACTTGAGCTGGGACCTGCACTTCAACAAAGAGGAGCATCAATGCCGCCCATTTGAAACAACTAGGTCTGAGAGATATAAGCGCAGTATAATATTCTAAATTGACATTCCTGTAGTTCTGCTATTGGTGTTATCTGTGGGATATGAGCTACCGAAGTCGCTAAATCCAATGACTCCGGCGACCTCTGTAAATCAGTTGCCCGCCTGTCCCGCACCTGAATGTGAGGGGCAGCGGGAAACAAACGCAACAATTCCCTACGGAGGAAGGATACCGTAAGGCGATCCTGATCTTTCATGACAAAAAAGGAATGTAAATGGTCCAAAAGTGTTGCCAAGAAAGCCCCCCCATCCAAAGAACGCACATAATGAACCAGTTGATGCTAAGCAAATCTATTCACCAAGGTTATAGACATCTCCTCTCCCAACGACCCTAAGGGAAGTAAAGAGCCATCCAGATTGAGGACATGCTCTAAGCGTGAGATCCCAAACGCTGCCCATCACCAAACAGTAATATTCTCTTGGCCAGGGATAAATTGCATGTTTCCCTGAAGCTGTAAAAGAGGGGAAGTGAGTGGAGAAGCACCCCAAGCTTTCGTAAGAATTCTCCATATGTCTCAAGGGGTTTTAACAGGATACCATTCCACACTAGGGGCGGCAAAACTTCGGTTGGGGCATGAAGTAAATAATTAAGGTGATATGAGTGAAAGAATTCTTGTTCTGCCACAAGAGGAGTATAATCATCTCGTTCCAGAAGCCAATCTCCCAAATGTCTAGCAATACAGATTAAATTATATTTATATATTTGTCTTGAAGACCCATGCCTCCCACCAGCCAGTGGCCCAACAGATATATTAACGGGATCCTGGGCCTCTTCCTCCCCAACAAAACTGAAACACACACCGGTTTAAAGCATGGATGTCTTTCCTCTTCAGTTTAAGAGGTAGTAGTTGCATCATATATAGCCATTTCAGAAATTCCACCATTTTGAACCTGGATCCACCCATGCAATCCAAGACGTAAAGACTGCCAACCCTTCAATGTATTGAATGTAGCTTCCAATAAACGACATACATTAAGTTCATATAATTCTATGGGCCGCATGAAAAGCTGAATCCCCAAGTATCGAAAAGAATGGAGTGTCCACTTCAAAGGAAATGGTCCTCGCCAGGTTCTGCGGACTTGTTCAGAAGATGCAAGTGCTAATGATTTATGTAAATTGAGATGGAAACCTGAATAATCCCTGTATTCCTGAAACAGTTCAAGCAAAACCTCCAGTGAATGTTGCAGATCAGTCAAATGTACTAAAAGATTCCTCTCCCTACATTTTATAGCTCCTGGGCTGCTTCCATAGGCATAGTTTGACTGTTTTATTTGGGGAGGTGCCAACGGGTGTGACTTGGACATTAGCATATTCATTTGCATACATATATTTCATACATATTCATTATGGTTATTTTTTAAAGCAACAACAAACACACATGCACCAGATTAAAATGCTGAATATAAAGCCAGCATATCAAAACAATGAAGATATATTATTATTATTTTGTTGCATTTGTATCCCACATTTTCCCAACTTTTGCAGGCTCAATGTGGCTTACATATAACCATTGACGGCGTTAGCCGATTACGATCTGAACAAATACATGGTATGAATGGATACAAAGTGATAATGTGGTAGAATGAGGTACATGTATGCTAGGTACAGTTGGGGGGGGGGGGACTTTGAGAGGAAAAGGGGGAAGAACTACTACTACTACTACTTAACATTTCTATAGCGCTGCCAGGGTTACGCAGCGCTGTACAAGTTTAAACATGGGGAAGGACAGTCCCTGCTCAAGAGAGCTTACAATCTAAAGGTAAAAACTATGTAGTCAGTGTAGGTATCAGGAATTGGAAGGTGGTTAGGCACCAAAAGCAAGGGAGAAAAGATGGGCCTTGAGTAAGGACTTGAAAATGGGCAGGGAGGGCGCATGGCGTATGGGCTCAGGAAGTCTGTTCCAGGCATAAGGTGATGCGAGGAAGAAGGGGCGGAGTCTGGAGTTAGCGGTGGTGGAGAAGGGTACAGAAAGGAGTGATTTGTCCTGAGAGCGGAGGTTACGGGTGGGAACATATGGGGAGAGGAGGGTAGAGAGGTAATGGGGGGGCTGCAGATTGAGTGCACTTGAAGGAAAATAGGAGAAGCTTGAACTGTATACGGTAGCGGATCGGGAGCCAGTGAAGCGACTTGAGGAGAGGGGTGATATGAGAGTATCGGTTCACGCGGTAGATAAGACGTGCGGCGGAATTTTGGACAGATTGAAGGGGGGGGGATAGGTGGCTAAGCGGGAGGCCAGCGAGGAGAAGGTTGCAATAGTCAAGACGAGAGGTAACGAGTGAGTGGACGAGGGTTCGGGTGGTCTGTTCAGAGAGGAATGGGCGAATTTTGCTAATATTATAGAGGAAGAAGCGACAGGTCTTAGCTGTCTGCTGGATATGGGCAGAGAAGGAGAGGGAGGAGTCAAAAATGACTCCGAGATTGCGGGCTGAAGAGACGGGGAGGATGAGGGTGTTGTCAACAGAGACAGAAAGTGGGGGAAGAGGAGAAGAGGGTTTGGGTGGAAAGACAAGGAGCTCAGTCTTTGCCATGTTCAGTTTCAGATGCCGGTTGGACATCCAGGCAGCGATGTCTGAAAGGCAGGCCGAAACTTTGACCTGGGTTTCAACTGTGATGTCGGGAGTGGAGAGGTAAAGCTGGGTATCATCAGCATAGAGATGGTACTGGAAACCATGTGATGAGATCAACGAGCCCAGGGAAGAGGTGTATATCGAGAAAAGAAGCGGTCCAAGGACAGATCCTTGAGGGACCCCAACAGAGAGCGGGACGGGGGTGGAAGAAGACCCATTAGAAAATACTCTGAAGGTGCGTTGGGAAAGATACGAGGAGAACCAGGAGAGGACGGAGCCCTGGAACCCAAATGAGGACAGTGTGTCAAGAAGTAAATTATGATTGACGGTGTCAAAGGCGGCAGATAGGTCGATGAGGATGGAATAGTGACCTTTGGATTTGGCAAGGAACAGGTCATTGCAGACTTTAGAGAGTGCTGTTTCTGTTGAGTGTAGTGGGCGAAAGCCGGATTGAAGCGGGTCGAGGACGGCCTGAGAGGAGAGGAAGTCAAGGCAGCGGCTGTGGACAGCACGTTCAAGTAATTTGGAGAGGAAGGGTAGAAGAGAGATGGGGCGGTAGTTGGAGGGACAGGTGGGGTCAAGTGATGGTTTTTTGAGAAGTGGTGTGACTACAGCATGCTTGAAGGTGTCAGGTAATGTTCCTTACGGTCTTTGGTTACATTGTGTCGCAAGGGACCAGGTATTTTTGTGTTGGGTCGGTGGGGTATGCTCTTCTGAACAGGTCTGTCTTTAGTGCTTTCTGAAAATTTAGGTGGTCGATCGTGGTTTTTACTGCTTTTTGAAATGCGTTCCAAAGTTGTGCGCTTAGGAACGAAAAGCTGGTTGCATAGGTGGATTTGTATTTGAGTCCTTTGCTGCTTGGGTACTGGAGGTTTAGATATGATCATGCAGATTTTGTGGAGTTTCTGGTTGGCAGGTCGATGAGGTCTCTCATTTATCCCAGTGCCTTGCTGTAAATAATTTTATGAACAGTCATGCAGATTTTGATAGTGATGCGTTCTTTGATTGGTAGCCAGTGCAATTTTTCTCTGAGTGGTTTGGCGCTGTCAAAATGTGTTTTTCCAAATATAAGCCTGGCTGCTGTGTTTTGGGCGGTCTGAAGTTTCTTTATGATTTGATCCTTGCATCCCGCATAGATTCCAGTACAGTGAACTCTCTATACCTGACTGCTTAATTTACTCTGTCACTTATGAACTTTAATGCAATACCACTTTGTATTTCTCATTCTGGAAACGGCGATCACCATTACAGCATAATGTAAGCCACATTGAGCCTGCAAATAGGTGGGAAAATGTGGGATACAAATGCAACAAATAAATAATCAGCGTGGCTTAGTACCATGGACTGTACCAGGTTACAAAATATTTCCCTCTGGAAGAATGGTTTTATGCGTTTGAGTTTCCACATTGAGAAAATCAATTTCTTTATGGTGGATTTCGCTTGGGTCTCTAGTGATAGGTTACGGTCGATTGTTACTCCGAGAATTTTCAGGCTGTCTGAGACAGGGAGGGTGTATCCTGGGGTGTTAATATTTGTGGGTTTGTATGTATTGTATTGGGATGAGATGATGAGACAGTGTGTTTTTTCTGTATTGAGTTTTAGTTGGAATGTATTTATATATTTATATTAACTGAAATGAGCAGCATCATGGGAATTAACACACGAATTAACAAGAGGAGAGCGCATTTTCCCTCTCCCCCTTCCCTAGGTCTGATACCAGCACCCTCCCTTTTTTTCCTCCAAATCCCAGCCTTTTCTCCCTCCTTAAAATACTCCCCCCTCCCTAAACAGGCAGCAGGCAGCACTTTTTTCCTGTAGCCATCCACAGGCAGCACCTTTTCCTCTTCCCCTCCCTTACAGGCAGCACTTACCCCCAGAGGTCACTCACGGCAGTCTGCTGCCTGAAGCGAGGGATGAGAGGCACCCTCCCAAGGCAACCAAAAGAAAGGGTCCCCTGAAAACTCTGATCAGAAAGGAGAGTGAGGAGGTCCCCTCACTCTATACCAGTGGTTCTCAACCCAGTCATGTTTTCAGGATATCCAGAATAAATATGCATATGAGAGATTTTCATGCACTACCTCCATTCTATGCAATTCTATCACCTACATATTCACTGTGAGTATCCTGAAAACCTGACTGGCTAGGTGTGTCCCGAAGGCTGGGGTTGAGAACTCCTGCTCTAAACACTAGTCAGGCCTCAGGAAAAAAGAATGCAATTTATATTTCCAAGCTAAACAAAACAAAAAAAACCTACCGATATTGATTATACGCAATAAAAATTATTTGAGTTATGTTTCCTAGAACTCGAATATAAATAAAATACTGACACCTGACTCTGCATCGTCACAGTGTCAAATGCAAGCATATATTCTGCATTCACAGAATCCTTCCTCATGCAACAGTGGATGCAGAGCTGAACCTAGAGCATTTCACCATAGAATTCACCACCATTCTGGAGAATCATGTGGCACCATGCCCAAGGGAGGCCGCAAGTGTGAGCTTCTCTGGACCCCCAGCAGTTCTCCCCATGCTTTCAAGTAGAATCAGATCACACAAAATACTTTTTTTTTTTTTTTCAAGTTCTATAATAGGTAACGGGAACTTGGCGATGGTGGCAAGATCATCTCATAAGGAAAAATCCTGCAGCAGAACTGCGGAAGACAAGATGGTGGCGCCCCCGGGTCTGGCTGGCCCCACTGTGTCATCGGCATGGGTCACAGAAATGTCCACGGTTCTGGAGGACTTACTGGAGTGGCATTTGACACCCATTGATTCAAAGTTGGAGCGTTTACAAACCCAGTTGGAAGAACTGACTCGGGATGTGTGGCCTTTTAAACACTCACGAGTGTGGTGGAGGCTTGGGTCACCGCCATAGAGGAGGACTTGATACAGAAAAAGCTGCTCTGGAAGACCTGGAAAAACAGGTCCAGGAGAAATCTTTGTCTGGTAGGATTGCCAGAATCCATAGCGGACAAAGAGCTCAGCGGCTTTTTGGAACGTTGGCTTACCAAAGAACTACACCTCCCAGAATGCTGTGGCCCATTGCAAATGGAGTGTGCTCACCGGGTAGGGCCTCGACAACCTACTCCGCGTGCTAAACTTTGCCCATAAACAGGCTGTTATTCAAGCGATATGCTCGAGCACAGTTCTGTCTTATGAGAACCAGCGAATTCTATAGTTCCAAGATTATTTGGATGGCTAGCGGCAAAGCAAAGGGCCTTCGCTCTTCTTTTCTCCGAGCTATTCTCTTTGAAAATAAGATTTGCCCTGCTATATCCTACCACGCTGAAGGTTACCTACAATGGATCCACTTGTGTGCTTTTGTCACAGATTGAAAGAGCGATCACTAAGGAGGCCACAACCATGGCTGCGGTACGTTGACTGACACTTTGCTATACGCCCCTTATCGCATCCAGATGAGAACGCAGGTTTTGATTCTGTTTGGGGCAAGGATTGGTCTTACTGGGACGACTGTGGTTTAATTCCATGGAGGAGCTCTGGAAGCATTGGAGAGAAGTTCCAGGGCTCCTGTCTGGAGGGCTAATGCAGGAGTCATCGGGGTTCTGGGGATTGTGGTCCCGAGGGCTGCTTGGAAGCCATACTACTGCAGTGGACCTGATGTTTAGACTGGTGCAATGCCTTTGGATTAGTTGGACTGGTAATCCTCCAGACAGGAATTCGTTGAACTGTACAACAACTCAAAAATTCATTTTTTTCCTTCTCTTTTTAACCTAAAGGCAGGGTCTGATGTCTTCATAACAATTACCCACTGCTGTAATGGGGGGGAGCAATGGGGAGGTATTAGATGTGCAAGTTCCCATGGAGGGAACTCTCTTAAGGTATAGGGGCAGGCAGGGTTGGGGGGAATTGAGGAGTTAGGGTGCTAGGGGGTGGGGTTTATTGGGTTTCCAGCTGTCTGGACTTTTAAAGATTGGTCTTGGTTTATGGATGAAGGGAAGGGGTTCAGTGGAGGGTTGCAATCTTGAGCTATAGCAATCTCAAGGCAGTGTTCACCTGGGGGGGGATGCTGGCTGGGATATCCCTCCTGGTTCTTAGGTATGATATTTGCTTATGTATGCACCTTTTTAGCTCATTTTTAATGGTGAAAATAGTGACCTGTAATATGGGAGGGTCTTACTCGCCTATAAAGAAGTCCAAAATTTTACACCACCTACATAGACACAAAATTGATATTGCCTTGCTACAAGAAACACACCTTAATGTATCGGAACATGTTAACTAAAAACCTGGTGGGTGGGGGGATGTGTGGTGGCTGCGGCCCAGGGGGAAGAAAGGTGGGGTTGCAGTTTTAGTTAAAAAAGGATTAGCAGAGGTAGTAAAACCCTTTCAGTACACCTGGTGAGTAGGTATCTTCTTATAAAGGCAGTCGTCAACCATCAGAAACTACTCATTTGCAACTTATATGCCCCTAATCATTATGACAAAAAATCTATCGAACTGTGATTAATCTTCTCATACAACACCAACACAATGCACTAGTGATGGGAGGGGACTTCAACATGGTTTGGAACCCTCTTCTTGATAGAGCCTTTTCAGGACGCACCACTTTATGTCATACTAATAAAGGCTTGCTCCATATGAGTCAACTGTTGGACCTAATAGATGTCTGGAGGGTGTTGCATCCCTTGGAAAGAGATTACATCCATCTCTTGCGAGTGCACTCTACCCAGGCCCGAATAGACTATCTTTAGTCTCAAGGCAGGTGTTTGGGGCTGTCAGTAAGACAGATATAGGACCCTACATCATATTGGAACTTGCATGGGTATGAGTGGACTGGACACTAGGCCCTGCCGATGCCCGGAGTAGATGTTGGATGTTTTCCACTTGATTTGTACAAAGACCCTACCTTTTGAGAAAAGCTTTTAAGTTGTTGGTCATATGCAACTCAAAATGCTGTGCATGCAGTGGATCCTATATTATACTGGGACGCAGCGAAGGCAGTATTACGGGGGGAAATTATAAGCTATTCTCACTTCGTTAAAGCCGCATGGGACAGAGAGATTTTACTGTTGGGCTTGCAGCTTTGTCAAGCCCAGCAACAATTTGGTATGACCCATGCAGAGGTGCATAAACAGCGTATGTTAGATCTTCAGGTGGAGCTGAATGAGCTCCTGCATCGGCGAGCCCTTAAATCTCAGACATATTACCGTTATATGCTGTACCGACATGGTAATAAGGTGAGGCGATTACTAGCTAGATTAATTCGACCTGGGGGGGGGAGCAACCAAAGAATTTTAACATTTCGGGATGACCAGGGGCATACACTCACTTGGACGCGGCCATATACAATATTTTTCATAATTATTATAAACACCTTTATGCCTCGCCTCCGCATATGGGACTTTCTGGGGAGTTGTACGTAGACAATGTGTCTCCGCCCTCTATCAGGCATTTTAAATTTACCAATGCAGGAGGATTGCATTGGCGATAGCCAGCAGTCCCTTACTTAAGACCCAAGGACCAGATGGCTTCCGGGCTGTGATTTATAAAATCATGGGTACAGAAGTTATATCCCAGATTACCAACTTCCTTAATAAAATTGCTGACACTGAATCTCTACCCCGTACACGTGCATTGGCACAAATCATCATTTTACCAAAGCCAGGAAGAGACCCCCACGGTGCCAGAATCTTATCGCCCTATATCTCTTCTGAACTATGAAGCCAAATTGTTTCTGAAAATGTTGGCTAATTGGTTGGCTCGGCTCTTGCCTGGCCTTCTCCATGACTCACAGGTGGGCTTTGTCGGGGGCCGTTCAGTGGCAAAAAATCTAAGGAAAATCCTGGCTACTCTGGAATTTGGCCACCAACATAACCTACAGTCGTTGCTCATTAGCTTCAACGCTGAGAAGGCCTTTGACCGAGTTCACTAGGATTTTCTGTTTGCCTCCTTGGAGGCATATGGGTTCTCGGGGCATTTTCTTTCGGCTATTAGGGCACTCTATTCAACCCCTTGTACTAAGGTACTGGTCAATGGGATGGAATCTCAGGTTTTTCCTATTCAAGGGATGAGGTGGGGATGCCCCTTTTCACCCCTTCTTTTTGTGTTCTCATTGGACCCCCTCATTCGAGATACTGTGGCAAACCCCTTGATCCATGGAGTTCAGATTGGCCCCCACTGCTTCAAGGTTGCAGCTTTTGCTGACGACCTTTTAGTACACCTCACGAATCCACAGGAATCCCTCCCAGCGCTGCTTGACATGTTTCAGGAATATGGGAACTATGCAGGGTTCTGACTAAACTTAGATAAATTGGAGGCATTACCATCATCCCCACAGATACAACATTCTTGGGGACCAGACTTTCCTTTACGTTGCGTGGATAGCTCTTTCGAATATTTGGGTATTCAGCTTACAATGGATGTTTTCGTCCATGCATCATCTTAACATCCCAGTCCTTCTGGAGGATTCTAGGAGGCAGTTGGAGAGTTGGAAAGACCTTCCTCTATCTTTGATGGGCAGGGTGAGTCTTTTGAAAATGGTCCTGTTCCTCCGGTGGTTATATGTTCTGCAGTCTTTACCCCTACGCTTATTGCAGAAGAATCTGAAAGTCATTTATAGATTATTCAGTCAATTCTGTTGGGCTCGCAAAAAAACAAAGATTAGTCTGGCTTTTATGTTGGGGAGCTGGAAACAGGGGGACCTGGGGGGTTTCCCAATCTGCGATTATATAACCAGGCGTGTCTTCTGCATCATTTGGGGGACTGGTTTGGTTACTCTCAAACACATACGCCTATAGAGTTAGAGCGGTCGTACTTTGCTCCTCATAACTTTTTCTCCTTGTTACACCTTACACCAAGCCAGATACCTCAACACTTAAGAGGATGTGTGTTGCTCAGACCTATGCAGGAGGTGTAGAAGAGGGCTTGTGAGGAAATTGGGTTGGAACCCACTCATTTCTGATTAACTATCCATCCAGGGAAATGCTGCCTTTGACCCAGGGTTGGATAACTCTACCTTTGTTACCTGGGAGCAAAAGGGGTCATAATCCTGGAACACTTATTGGTAGGGGAGGGTGACTTAATTTCGTTTGAAGAATTACAAAACCTGGTAGGGGTCACTTGGGGGAATCGGTTTGCTTATGCACAAATTAAACTCTACATAACATCTTTGGATAAGTCACTCGGGAGTGTCACTTGGGGTCCCGAGTACGAGATTTTTTCCAGGAGATCTTGGATGGAGATCTTTCAGTATTGGGGCTTCACAAATCTCTCGTCAAAAGGGAACCCCACAAAGACTATATGGTTTTGAAGGGCAGATGGGCAGCAGGCTCGAGGGCATCTTTGGAGGATTGGGATGTCGCAGCTACACTGTGGGGCATCCTGGCCATAACAACAGATGAGAGACTTAGGGAATGTGGTTATAGGGTGGTATTACGAGCATACATGACTAAAGCACAGTTGACCCATGTGGTGGTGGGGGGGGGGGGCATGGGAATCCCACCTGTTCCAAATGTGGTTACCTACCCCACTCATTTTACCATTCTTTTTGGTCATGTCCTCATATTCGGAACTTCTGAGCGCACATTAGGAGATTTTTGACTAGATTACTGGGGTGTGATATACAAGGGACAATGGAACAACTTTTACTTGACAAACCCAGAGCCTTTCAACCCCTACCCAGATATGCTAGCCTCTTATGCTGCAAATTGTCTAGTGGCCCAGAAAAGTATATTGCAATATTGGACATCACTGGAGCCACCTGCTTTCTGGCACTGGAGAAACCAGGTGCATCTTGTGACCACTTGAGAGGATAGGGAGGTGAGGGGATCCCCTAAGCTTAAGAAGCGCTTTATACAGATTTGGAATCCTTACCTACAGAGTCCTCGAGGTCGTTGCCTGATTGTCAACACATTATAAAGTTGACTATAACATCCACTAATACATCTACTATCCAGCCCATTATGGGGAAGGGGAGAGGCTTTTTCTATTTTAGGCTGGAAGGAATGGGGGGTCCTTAGGGGTTGGGGACCTAAGCGCTGGAGTTTCTTTAGGATAGGTGGGTAGGAGGGGGGCTAGGGGGGTTAGTTGATGGGTAGTTTATGTTCATGTTGGTCTGCTGGTTACCTCGTCTTTTCTCTGCGAGTGAGTGTTTGTGTAGATACCAGGTTTAAGGGAAGTGATGGGGTGGGAGGGGGTCTATATTACAAAGAGTTGATGATGTTTTGATGGTCTGTTATATTAGAATATTAAGTTACTTCTGCATTGGAATGTAGATGTTTGCTTATATTTTACTTAAATGTCATCAATGACATTGTTGAAAACTAAAATCTGATTCTGGTATCATCTCAGTATCAACAACATAACCCCTTTCTAACAGACATATTTGGCCCAATATTCAGCTGACGACAATTAGTGTTTTGCTGACCACTTTATTCCCAGATATTTAATGCTAAGCTGTGTCCATCTACCTGCAATGAATATCCAGACATATGAGGCTGGATAAAACGTAGCTTGTGTGATATTCAGCACTTGTCCAGCTAGGATGAACCGCATTAAGATAATACTGTGTTTGATGCAGTAATCCTACCTGCTTAAGTGCTTTATCCCCCTTATAGTTCACCATACCATAATATTCAAATTGTGATCACCTCCTCAGGAACAGCAGTAATTTCCATTACGTTGGTTGGATTGTGCTTTTAAGTATTTGGGCATCAAATTAGCTATGGATGTTTCTGTGTTATCAGCTGAATGTCCCTGTTCTGCTGGCAAACACCAGACGACACTTAGAGAGTTGGAGAGACCTTCCATTGATGCTGTTCGGCAGGATTAGTTGGTGAAAATGGTGCTATTCCCGAAATGGCTGTATCTCTTTCACACCGTACCCCTACACCTCTTACACAAAGATCTCAAGTGGCTTGATTGGCTCATTTCCCAGTTTTGTTGGGCCCACAGGAAACTGAAGGTGAGATTTTTGTTGAGGGGGGGTGGCGACGCGGGGGGATTAGGTCTGCCTAATATGAAGCTGTACAACCAAGACTGCTTATTGCATCATCTTGGGGACTGGTTTTGTCATACTTCCGACTGTACCCCCTTGGAGTTCAAGAGAGCATAGTATGCACATTATTCTTCAGTAAAAATTGTTTAAACATAAATAGTGCCCCATGCACTTACTACCTACTTTTTACCCTAATGCTTGATTTACTATACGTAAGTTGATAGAACAATTTTGTTATCCCTGCTAAGCTTCAAATGGGGATAAATTCCAAAAACAATGTACAATAGCAACGCTTCTATGGCCATTTTTTCCCCGAGAAAACATGACCATTTCCAGGTCATTTAGCTAAGACTGTTTTAGTGATGTGTGAAACTTGAATTATGTTGACTAAATGTAAAATTATGCTGCTTTCATAGAACACACAGAAATCCTGTCCTTTAAAAATTATTTTCCTGAAAACTTCCTAAAGAACCCCTACTACTACTACTACTACTATTTAGCATTTCTATAGCGCTACAAGGCGTACGCAGCGCTGCACAAACATAGAAGAAAGACAGTCCCTGCTCAAAGAGCTTACAATCTAATAGACAAGAAATAAAGTAAGCAAATTAAATCAATTAATTTGTACAGGAAGGAGGAGAGGACGGTAGGTGGAGGCGAGTGGTTACGAGTCAAAAACAATGTTAAACAGGTGGACTTTCAGTCTAGATTTAAAGGTGGCCAAGGATGGGGCAAGACGTAGGGGCTCAGGAAGTTTATTCCAGGCGTAGGGTGCAGCGAGACAGAAGGCGCGAAGTCTGGAGTTGGCAGTAGTGGAGAAGGGAACAGATAAAGGAGTGCACAGGAAGGGGTGTAGGGAAGGACGAGTGTGGAGAGATACTGGGGAGCAGCACAGTAGAAACCATGAGAAGTGACTCCAAACATTAGAAGAATGGTCGAGGGTATGGCAGTTAACATTTAATGCCAAGAAGTGCAGTGTGATGCACTTGGGGTGCAGAAATGCAAAAGAGATGTACCGGATAGGAGGGGAGAGATTGGTAATCTCTGCTCAGGAGAGGGACCGTGGGGTGATGGTGTCTGAAGATCTCAAGGTGATGAAACAGTTCAACAAGGCAGTAGCTGTGGCCAGAAGGATGCTAGGCTGCATAGAGAAGGGGTATAACCAGCAGAAGAAAGGAGGTGTTGATGCCCCTGTACAAGTTGCTGATGAAGCCCCACTTGGAGTATTCTGTTAAGTTTTGGAGGCCTTATCTTGCTAAGGATGTAAAAAGACTTGAAGCGGTTCAGAGAAAAGTGATGAAAATATTAGGGGGTATAGGCAGCAAGACGTATGGGGAGAGACTTGTTGAACTAAACATGTATACACTGGAAGAAAGGAGAAATAGAGGTGATATGATACAGATGTTCAAATATTTGAAAGGTATTAATTTGCAAACAAACATTTTCCAGATATGGGGAAGAGGTAGAACTAGAGTGCATGAATTGAAATTGAAAGGTGGCGGAATCAGGAATAATGTCAGCAGCGGCGTAGCTAGGTGGGTCACCAGGGGAGCAGCCGCTCCTCCAAATGGAGTTCCAACGGCGCCAACATCTATTTTTCACGTGATCTGTCGTGTTTAAAATACGCACCGGTGCACTGCACTCACTAAAACTGTTCCAGGGACCTGCATACTGCTGCGAGGGACCTGAGTATGACATTTGAGGCTGGCATAGAGGCTGGCAAAAAATATTTTTAAAGTTGTTTTTGAGGGTGGGAGGAGATTAGTGACCCTTGGGGGGACTAAGGGGAGGTCATCCCTGATTTCCCTCCGGTGGTCATCTGGTCAGTTCGGGCAACTTTTTGAGGCTTGGTCATAAGAGAAAAGGACCAAGTAAAGTCGGCCAAGTGCTCATCAGGGACGCCCTTCTTTTTTCCATTGTGGGTTGAGGACGCCCATGTGTAAGGCACGCTTAAGTCCCGCCTTCGCTATGCCTCCAACACGCCCCTGGGAACTTTGTCATCCCCACGATGGAAAGCAGTTGGGGACGCCCAAAATCAGCTTTCGATTTATGCCGATTTGGGCGACCCTGGGAGAAGGATGCCATCTCCCGATTTGTGTTGAAAGATGGGCACCCTTCTCTTTCGAAAATAAGCCTGCTAGTAGACTATAATTTGTTATTATACGTCTTAAACACCATAGGTATAACTGGTATTGTGCTACAATGGTTCAAGGGTTTTCTTACAACCAGTTCCTATAAGGTCAGCTCTTCTGTCGCCCGTTTTGATCAATGTGTTAATGATTTCACTTGAATCTACAGGCTTTAAAATCTTTGTTTACACAGATGACATTTCTATTTTAATTCCATGCCAGTCATCTATAGATAAGATCAAGTCTAAGTTACAATTTTGTATTTCTTTGATTGAGAAATGGATGTCAAATACTTACTTAAAATTAACCAAAGAAAAGGCCACATTTTTGTTGATAGGACCTAAATGTTTGTCAAATTTATTACTATAGACAAAACGTTTTTCAGAGTAGAAACTACCCTAAAGATACCTGGTGTGAGCCTCGATTGCAATTTAATATTAGAACCATAAGTAAATTTATTTACTAAAACTTGTTTTTTGTTACTTCACAAGTTAAGGCTTATCCGGAGCCTTATATTAATAGATAAATTCAGTTTAGTTGTCCAATCTCTTATTATCCAAACTCTATTATTGCAACATAATATACATGGGATGCTGAAAGTATATCAACAAAAGACTGTAAACAGCACAAAATATTGCTTTGAGGTTACTCTATTCCTCCAGTTAACATGAGAGGGTAACACCGCTATACTTTCAATTTCCCTGGTTACCTATGGAAGCTAGAATTTTGTGCAAGCTGTATTGTATATTTTTTACAGTTACTCAAGGCTTAGCACCCTCTTCCATGTATACTTTAATTTCTTGTGCTTGCTCATTTTCAAAATACCAGATTCAAAATCAATTTATACTGTCTTTTCCGAACCCAAGAAGTGTAAAATCTATTAAACGCTTCACTGCATCATTTTTTTTGTCAAGCAGGAAAATCATGGAATCCACTTCCAATTGAGAGATGCTGCGAGACCAATTATGTTCGTTTCAATAGTGCCATAAAAACGATTTTGTTCCAAGACCATATTATTGCTAAAATGAAAATTATATCATGTTATTTTACTGGAATTCTCTAATCTGTGGCATTGCACATCATTGTTTTATTGTATAGTCCTAGGTTTTATACCCTAGTTTTTCTTTTTGTAATCTGCCTTGATCCCTATGTGGATATATGCAGAATATAATGTTTTAAACCCTTCACACAGGGTTAGAGCAGGAAAATATGCTGCAGAAATAAATGTTTTTCAATATTTTGCCTGTCAGCGTTCAGTAACCTGCATGTTACTTCCTAAATAGCTCCCCCTTATTTTGAAGAATGGGGACATACAGAAATGGAACAAAATGTTAAGCAGATTCTTGATGCAAGGCAAGACACCCTGTATACATTTTGTATTACTACATGTTCCAAAAGTAAGGGATGGTTTAGGGCAGCCAGAAATCCGCATTTATCAAGTAGCCTGCCTCCTGTGCCAGGCTCGAGATTGAAAAGAAGATACCAATCTGTTTTGTAATATTGAACTGGAAAAGCAATTAACCAGGCCCTATAGCTTGGCATATGTCTTACACACCAGGCATTGGTGGTTGTTGATGTCAACAAAGCACGATTCTCTCCTTCAATCCGTGCAGTGAGCGTGGAAACAATTGTGTTGACACTTCACGAGGAAAGAAATGTATACATCATATTTCCTATCATTGGGAAATAGAATGTTCCTCCGAGGTTAGTAGTGCAGGATTAAGAGAATGGCATATGAAAGGCATAAGGCAAGCGAAACATTTGCTTGATGAGGGAGGCGCTTGGATCTTACCCTTTGACATACTAAAGGGATGTTATAAGTTGGGAAATATCTGATATTTTTTGGTATTTTCAAGTATTTCATTATGTAACTGATTTGCTGAGTTACTTCAGGCACCTTCTTGGGATTCACTATGGGAGCAATCTAGAGTTCAGAAAGTAATGATTGGGAGATTTT
The DNA here is from genome assembly GCF_901765095.1 of Microcaecilia unicolor. Lineage (NCBI taxonomy): Eukaryota > Metazoa > Chordata > Amphibia > Gymnophiona > Siphonopidae > Microcaecilia > Microcaecilia unicolor. The sequence goes on from NC_044035.1 coordinate 362,024,288, forward strand.
ATAAATATCTTATGAATAAATCTCGGGGAACTCTTTCAGGCCACCGTAACTAAATGGGCATGGGATTTGGGACAACAGCAAATGAATGAGGACTTTTCAGAGAGGGTTTTGGGAGGTTCTGTATTGGTAGAATCTGTGCTGCAAAGGAAGATGCATTTCTAACTAATGTACAGATTATATATGTCCCTGAACGGGGTAGCTAAAGTGTTGACAGGGAGGTCAGCAACTTGTGTTAAGTCCCCTTGTAAAGGGTACATATATCTCCATTGTCTCTGGAGGTGTGATCAGATTAAAAAGTTTGGGGAGGAGCTATGGACCCATTTGCAAAGTCTAATAGGTGAAAATATGGAGGTGTGTCTTGGATAACCTAGATTTATATCTAGCTGCAAATCAGTGATCATGAATTATTTCTCTACAAGGCCTGTTTAATAGCCAAAAAATGCATTTTGATTCAGTGGATACACCTAGAACCACCAACAGTCTCATTATGGCGAAATCGCATGCATAAATTATTGAGAATGGAAAATGTTTTTCTCTCAGGCTGGGAAAAATATAATTAATAAATTCTTAAACATTTTGTGATTCCTTTTTGAGTTCATTGACTATTTGATTGCATAGTCCTGAATTCTCTTAGAGTGGGACAGTCTTGAGGATGTGACCTTATAGATTGTAGGTGGAAGGGTGGGATGCTGAGATAATAGGTTGGGTATGTTGTAAAGGGAGTTCACATACTTAAAATTATTCTTGAAGTTTTTCTTATCATAGCCAACTGTAATTTAAAATGTAAATTCTATGATGCCATGGCTGTTACTTATAATTTCAATAAAGATGATTTTTCAATAAAATACATGTTTTCTATCTGTTTTTAGCATTTTATTTTTCTAACTGGGTTGGTTCCAATATCTCTCTTCCACTTTGGTTGCGTGCTTCTTCTTCTAAATCCTTTTTTCAGTGTCTCCTTTCTATCTCTCTTCTCCTTCTTGTCCCATGGCCTCTGTCTCTCTTTTCCCAGCCTATTCTTTCTTTATCTTTCATTCACTACCTAGTCTGTCATGTCCATCCTCCCAAGCCTCATCTACCTTTGTCTGACTCATCAGCCCCAGCTCCTCCTCTAACTCAACCCTTCTTGACATCTAGTCCATTTCTTCTTTCTCTTACCTCCTACCAGTTTCCCATTCTTCTTCCTCAACTTCTCTCCAATCCCAGTTCCATATCTTTATTGTCCTTCACACTGCTTTCTAGGCACCCCACCCCCAATCTTTCACACCATGCCCCCTCTGGACTTTCCATCTAGAGAGTTGCACGGGGACAGAAATCTTACCCATCCCCGCCCGTCCCTGCTAGAATCTCGCCCATCCCCACTGGAATCTTACCCATCCCCACAAAAAATTTAATCCATCCCAACATGTCCCCACCCGTCCCCGCAAGAATTTAATGGTACATAAAAGAAAATTCTGGTCAGCTCCCTCAGTCTCTCTCTGGATTTGAGCCACATCACTGTAGGCAAGGAAGGAATGGAAGCTGAAACTTAGAACACTCTGATGTGCACATGTAAGATTTGTCTCTGATTTCTGGCACTGTGTGCTGAGAGGTCACCATATGCATGCGCCAGTAGGTCAGGTGACATCCAATGCTCTTGCCTGTGTCAGAGCTGAGGTCTGCGCATCAGCCCGGGAGCAAAGAGGATTAATTGTAACATAGTAAGTGACAGCAAATAAAGACCTGAATGGTCCATCCAGTCTGCCCAATAGTCACACCCATTATCAATTCATGATTAAATCAACGACTGTGATATTATATACTTTCTTTCGTGTTTCTGGAACATAGACCATAGAAGTCTATCTGGCCGTATACTTATGTTCCAGATGCTGGAGTTCTCGCTGAAGCCCACTCCAGTCTATTCGTCTTCTCATTTGTGGGATACAGACCGTAAAAATCTGTCCAGCACTGTCCTTATGTTCTAGCCACTGAAGTTGCTGTCTAAGCCCTTTCTAGCCCATCCTAAATCAGACTGCCATATATTAGACACAGACCATACAAGTCTGCCCGGTATCGGCCCTAGTTAACCACAGCCAGAGTCACCGCAGAACTGTTTCCGTCCCCACGGGAACCCCGTAGGACCTGCTTCCGTCCCTGCGGGAATCCCGTTCCCGTGCAGCTCTCTCTTTCCATCTTCTTACTCCTTCCTACTTGTCCCTCTCTGTCACTGTAGAGATGCTTCTTTTTCTCTGTTCACCTTTTTCTCTCCATCTAGAGGCTCTTCCTTCCTTCCCTTCTTTTCTTGCACTCTTCCCTCCCTAGAGACTACCTTCCTCCCACTAGAGACTACCTACCCATTTATTTGATGCTCTCTCCATTCTCACCCCTTCCCACCCATCCTTTCACACTCTCACTCCCCACCAAGCCACTAGAGATATCTCCCCCCTCCCTCCAGAGGGGTTATCTCTTCTCAAACATAAATTCTTGGTGATGCCATCTCACCCCCAGCCAGCAGCAGGAGATGCATTAATAAGATGTCATCTCTAGCTGTCGCAGGACTAGTCTTGCAATACAAGCTGTGAGATTTTGTAGCTTGTATTGCAAGACTTGCAGTTAAAAAAGACTGTTCCCATGGCTGCAGGAAATGATATCGTAACACATCTCCTGCAGCCAATTGGGGGGGGGGGGGGGGAACGGGTTGCCATACTACACTGGACCTGCTGAACATCGGCAGGAGTGTATTGTTTATGCTTGGATTTGTTTCTAAAATAATGGCCTGTATCGCTGAAAGAAAGTAGACTTAAGCCCCTTTGTTTGTTGAGACACTAAAAATGAAAGGGCTGTTATCCAAAATATATACTGCCCTGTTACAACACTTGAGTAAGCCCCAGCACATTTCGTGGCATAGGAGAGAGATTTGGCCCAGAATAACTGGAGAAGAAACTTTCCATTTCAGCAAATTCACTGGAAAATCGGTATAAGGTGCTCTACAGAGCATAAATGATGTAATGGTATCAGGGATGGGATGTGGAGATTTTTCCTACATGTGATGGGGTTGTGGAGGGGAAGCTGGGGCACAGTTGTATTGGGTGGGCAGGTTGTTGTTTTGTATAGTTTAGTTTGTGATTGTCATTGTCTGTTCCTACTATATTTCTGCTTTTTATATAGCATCTTTTATTCCCGCTGTGATTCTCATATTTTTTTTCTTTTGTAAACAGCTCTGTTGTTAGTTAGAAAGGCAGTATAGTACATAAATAAATGCAAAAATTACAGAAAGAGGTTGGTAAATTGTTAACTGACATGCCGAAGGAGGTGTATCTCAGTCCTGGAAACTCATTATCAAATATTACAATGCAGAAGTTGAGCCAGCTGAAGGGAACTTTATTTCCATGTTCATGTTAGCAAATAAGATGTAAAATTGCTGCTTTCTGGAAAGAACATTCTTTACCATCTATATTGATATGTATAAATGTTTGAGATATTTATCATATGAATAAGACAATGACGTTTACGGACCAAGTAGAAAAAAAACAGAAATGAGTAAATTGAGTGAATTTAAGTAATGTTTATCTGCTCTTGTCTCTGAGTAAGAGTAATCATACAGCTGCCTTTTTTTCCCCACTAGTAATGAACAAGGGTAATGCATTTAATATCCCATCTTTCTGTGGCACAACCAAAATGGTTTACATATATTACATATAGAGGGGCATAATCGAAAGGGACGCCCAAGTTTTCCCATGAAGGGGCGGGGAAAGCGAAGATACATACCTGTAGCAGGTATTCTCTGAGGACAGCAGGCTGATTGTTCTCACATGTGGGTCAACATCAGCATCGGCCCAAGAATCAGCATTTTGCAAGCAAAATATTTTTTTAAAGTTTTGCCAGTCTTCTGGCGCGTATGCAGCGCGCACGCGTTCCTCAGTTAAATCAAAAGCATAAAAAGAAACAAATCAACTCCAAAGGGGGAGGTGGGCGGGTTTGTGAGAACAATCAGCCTGCTGTCCTCAGAAAATACCTGCTACAGGTATGTATCTTCGCTTTCTCCGAGGACAAGGAGGCTGCTTGTTCTCACATGTGGGGTATCCCTAGCAACCCGGCTCACTCAAAACAATGAATATTGGTCAATTGGGCCTCGCAATGGCGAGGACATAACAGAGATTGACCTGAAACCGTAAACAACTAACTGAGAGTGCAGCCTGGAACAGAGCAAAAATGGGTCTAGGGGGCTGGAGTTGGATTCTAAACCCTGAACAGATTCTGCAACACTGACTGCCCAAACCAACTGTCGCGTCGGGCATCCTGCTGAAGGCAGTAGTGAGATGTGAATGTGTGGACTGATGACCACATTGCAGCCTTGCAAATCTCCTCAATGGAGGCTGACTAAGTGAGCCACTGACGCTGCCATGGCTCTAACATTGTGAGCCATGACATGGTCCTCCAGAGTCAGCCCAGCTTGGGTGTAAGTGAAGGAAATGCAATCTGCTAGCCAATTGGAGATTGTGCGTTTTCTGATGGCGACTCCCCTCCTGTTGGGATCAAAAGAAACAAACAACTGGGCGGACTGCCTAAAGGGCTTTGTCCGCTCCATGTAAAAGGCCAATGCTCTCTTGCAGTCCAAGGTGTGCAAACTGCTTTCACCAGGGCGGGTATGAGGACGGGGAAAGAATGTTGGCAAGGTAATTGACTGGTTCAGATGGAACTTCCGACGCCACCTTCGGCAGGAACTTAGGGTGCGTGCGGAGGACTACTCTGTTGTGATGAAATTTAATATAAGGTGCATGTACTACTAAGGCCTGAAGCTCACTGACCCTACAAGCTAAAGTAACAGCCACCAAGAAAACGACCTTCCAGGTCAAGTACTTCAGATGGCAGGAATTCAGTGGTTCAAAAGGAGCTTTCATTAGCTGAGTGAGAATGACGTTAGATCCCATGACACTGGTGGAGGTTTGACAGGGGGCTTTGACAAAAGCAAACCTCTCATGGAACGAACAACTAAAGGCTGTCCAGAGAGAGGCTTACCCTCTACACGGCGATGATAGGCACTAATCGCACTAAGATGAACCCTTTCTGAGTTGGTTTTGAGGCCAGACTCTGATGTGTAGAAGGTATTCAAGCAGGGTCCATGTAGGACAAGAAAGAGGATCTAGGGCCTTGCTTCCAGACAGCAAATCTCCTCCATTTGAAAGAATAACACTTTTTCGTGGAATCTTTTCTGGAAGCAAGCAAGACTTGGGAGACACCCTCTGAAAGACCCAAGGTGGCAAATTCTAAGCTGTCAACATCCATGCCATAAGAGCCAGAGACTGGAGGTTGGTATGTAGAAGCGACCCCTCGTTCTGAGTGATGAGGGTTGGAAAACAGTCCAATCTCCACGGTTCTTTGCAGGACAACTCCAGAAGAAGAGGGAACCAAATCTGACGGGGCCAGAAGGGTGCAGTCAGGATCATGGTTCCGCAGTCTTACTTGAGTTTCAGCAGTCTTTCCTACTAGAGGTATGGCCGACTGGTAGGACGCACTGTGGGGAGCTCTGCTGTGGACCGATCCAGGGATCGGTTCCCCAGTGCTTCCCGCTCCAGTGCGATCCCTCCCCCCAGAAGAGCCAGAAGCACGGGTCGACGCGGTTACCACTGCTGCCCAGGGTTTGCTGACTCCGGGAGCCGCGTCGTGGATGGGTCCGGGTTCAGCTGTCCATCGCTGCGAGGGCCCAGGCTGTGAGACGACCGCGTGCTGTTGGCCGCCTGGATGTCCAACCAGCACCTGAAGCTGAACATGTCAAAAACCGAGCTCCTCGTCTTTCCACCTAAACCCACTTCTCCTCTTCCTCCACTCTCTATCTCAGTAGATAACACCCTCATCCTCCCCATCCCATCTGCCCGCAACCTCGGAGTCATCTTCTACTCCTCCCTCTCCTTCTCTGCGCATATCCAACAGACTGCCAAGACCTGTCGCTTCTTCCTCTTCAACATCAGCAAAATTCGCCCTTTCCTCTCTGAGCACACCACACAAACTCTCGTCCACGCTCTCATTACCTCTCGCCTTGACTACTGCAACTTACTCCTCACCGGCCTCCCACTTAGCCATCTATCCCCCCTTCAATCCGTTCAGAACGCTGCCGCACGTCTTATATTCCGCCAGAACCGATATACTCATATCACCCCTGTCCTCAAGTCACTTCACTGGCTTCCGATCAGATACCGCATACAATTCAAGCTTCTCCTCCTTACCTACAAATGCACCCGGTCTGCGGCTCCTCACTACCTCTCTACCCTCAACTCCCCCTATGTTCCCGCCCGTAACCTCCGCTCACAGGACAAATCCTTCCTTTCAGTACCCTTCTCCACCACTGCCAACTCCAGGCTCCGCTCATTCTGCCTTGCCTCACCCTATGCCTGGAACAATCTTCCTCAACCCCTATGCCAAGCCCCCTCCATACCCATCTTCAAATCTGTGCTTAAAACTCACCTCTTCAATGCTGCTTTCGGCACCTAACCTTTTGAGAAATATAGTATGCCCCCCCCCAATCTATCTGCCCTATCAGATTGACTCTACACTTGTCTTTTAGATTGTACACTTGTCTTTAGATTGTACACTTGTCTTTAGATTGTACACCTGTCTTTTAGATTGTAAGCTCCTTGAGCAGGGACTGTCCTTCCATGTTAAATTGTACAGCGCTGCGTAACCCTAGTAGCGCTTTAGAAATGTTAAGTAGTAGTAGTAGGTATGGGAGGATATGCATACAGAAGGCCTGTCCCCCAATGTAGGAGAAAGGCTTCTGACACTAGTCTGTCATGGGCCTGAAGTCTGGAATAGAACTGAGGGACCTTGTGATTGATCTGAGTGGCAAAAAGATCCACCAAGGGGGTGCTCCACGCTCAGAAGATCTTTCGGACTACGCCCATGTTCACTGACCACTCGTGAGGTTGCATTATCCTACTCAACCTGTCGGCCAGACTGTTGTTTACGCCTGCCAGATAAGTGGCTTGGAGAAACATGCCGTGACGGCAAGCCCAAAGCCACATCTAGACGGCTTCCTGACACAGAGGGTGAGATCCAGTGCGCCCCTGCTTGTTGGTGTAAAACGTGGCAACCTGATTGTCTGTCTGAATTAAGATTACTTGGTTGGACAACCGATCTCTAAAAGCCTTTAGAGCGTTCCAGATCGCTCTTAATTCCAGGAGGTTGATCTGCAGACCTCTTTCCTGAAAGGACCAGGCTCCATGAGTGTGGAGCCCATTTACATGAGCTTCCCACCGCAGGAGAGATGCATCCGTCGTCAGCACTTTTCGTGGCTGAGGAACTTAGAATGGTCCTCCTATGGTCAAATTGGATCAAATCATCCACCACTGAAGAGAATTCCAAAAGCTGGTGGACAGTTGGATTGCATCCTCTAGATCCCCTGCAGCTTGAAACCACTGGGAAGCTAGGGTCCATTGAGCTGATCTCGTATGTAGATGTGCCATGGGCGTGACATGAACCGTGGAGGCCGTGTGCCCCAGAAGTCTCCATCTGCCGAGACGTGGCCTGCTCAGACTTTCAAACCAAGGACACAAGGGACAGAAGGTTGTCCACCCTTGCCTCAGGAAGGAAGCTCGAGCTGTCTGAGTGTTCAACAGAGCTCCAATGAATTCCAATTTTTGGACTGGGGTGAGATGGGACTTGGGATAATTTATGTCGAACCTCAGTAGCGCTAGCACCTGAATAGTCATTCACATGGACTCCAGAACACCTTCCTTCGCGGTGCTCTTCACCAGCCAATCGTCGAGATAAGGAAACACATGTACTCCCAGTCTGCGTAGCGACATTGACTACAGCTAGGCATTTGGTAAACACTCTGGCACAGATGCCAGGCCAAAAGGCAGTACACGGTACTGAAAGTGCTGTGTTCCCAGCCGAAATTGAAGATATTTCCTGTGAGCTGGAAGTATCGAGATGTGTGTGTAAGCATCCTTTAAGTCCAGAGAGCATAGCCAATCATTTTCCTGAATCATGGGAAGAAGGTTGCCTAGGGAAACCATCCTGAACTTTTCTTGGACAAGAAATTTGTTCAGGGCCCTTAGGTCTAGGATGGGACGCATCCCCCCTGTTTTCTTTTGCACAAGGAAGTACCTGGAATAGAATCCCAGCCCTTCTTCCCCTGGTGAAACGGGTTCGACCGCTTGGGCCTGTAGAAGGGCAGAGAGTTCCTCTGCAAGTACCTGCTTGTGCTGGGAGCTGTAGGACTGAGCTCCCGGTGAGCAATTTGGAGGCTTGGATTTCAGACTGATTGTGTATCCTAACCGGACAATTTGAAGAACCCACCGGTCGGAGGTTATAAGAGGCCACCTTTGGTGAAAAAACATTAACCTCCCCCCAACCGGCAAGTCGTCCAGTACGGACACGTTTACTGAGGCTATGCTGAACTGGAGCCAGTCAAAAGCCCATCCCTTGCTTTTGCTGGGGAGCCGCAGTGGCCTTAGGTGCACGCTGTTGACGAGAATGAGTGTGCTGGCACTGAGCCTGGGCAGGCTGCCGAGAAGCAGGAGTGTACCTACGCCTAGCATAGGGAGCACTCCTCTTCCCTCCAAAAAACCTCCTAGATGAGGAGGTAGTAGCAGAAGACGCCCGGCGGGAAAGAGAATCCATAGCATCATTATGCTTCTTGATCTGGTCAACTAGATTCTCTACTTTCTCACCAAAAAGGATATCCCCCCCCCCCCCCCCCCCCCGGGCAAGGAACATCCACCATCCGCTGCTGGACCGAATGATCCAGGTCAGAGACACGCAGCCATGAGAGTCTGTGTATCACTATACCTTGGGTAGTGATACTGGATGCTACATCAAAAGTGTCGAACGTACCCCTGGCCATGAATTTTCAACACGCCTTCTGCTGCCTGACCACCTGGCGAAAAGGCTCGGCCTGCTCCGGAGGGAGCGCATCAACCAAGCTAGACAGTTGCCTCATCGAGTTCCACAAGTGGATGCTCGTGAAGAGCTGGTATGTCTTGATTTTGGCAGCGAGCATAGCGGCCTGATACACCTTCTTCCCAAAGGAGTCCAAGGTTCTAGAATCTCTGCCTGGGGGCTCCGAGGCATAGTCCCTAGTGCTCTTGGCTCTTTTGAGAGCGGAGTCCACCAACATGGAATTGTGAGGTAGCTGAGACCTCATCAATCCAGGTTCCCCGTGGATCCAATATTGGGATTGTCTTTTTCGGGATCACGGGATTAGACAGAGGGAACAACCAGTTTCGCATAAGAACTTCCTTCAGTACATTATGCAAAGGAGCCATTGCAGCCTCTCTAGGCGGAGAAGGATAATCCAGGACCTCAAGCATCTCAGCCCTGGGCTCAACCTCCTTAGGGGCAGGGAATAGCTGCAGCTATTTCCCGGACAAATGAGGTAAAGGATAGACTCTCTGGTGGAGAAAGTCTCCTTTCTAGTGGAGTGGAAGGTTCAGAGGGAATCCCATAGGACTCGTCAGAAAAAAAATACCTGGGATCCTCCTCTTTCTCCCACAAACGCTCACCTTCAGTATTGGACAAAACATCCCTCAGAGCAGTCCGAAACTGAGCCTGTCTCGACGCCGAGGAACGATGTCCTCGATGGCGGTGCCGAGAAGACGCCCGCCTAGACTCTGGCGAAGCTTCCTCCACCGACGTCAAATGGGAGTCGACCTGGGTGGCAGCCGACACTGATTCCACAGGCGGCACCGAGGTCGGGGACCTCACCACAGGCGAAGGGCCAGATGCCGCTGCAGCAGATGGTACGGAAGGCACAAGCACCCCCGACACTGAAGCAGACTGGCGTAGCAATCCTTCCAGAAGCTCTGGAATAAGGGCCCTGATGCGCTCGTCGAGAGCCGCCGTCGGACAAGGCTGCGGGGTCGGTAAAGGAGCCGGTGGCAGAATCTGTTAAGGCTCGGGAGCAGGTACTGGGCTGCCAGAAGGCCAACGCATCGACACCTCCTGAATAGAGGGGGAGTGATCCTCTCGGTGCCAATGCTTCTTGGGTGACGATTCCCTTGACGCCCTGGAGCTCCCGGCACCATGTGTCGAAGGAGAACGATGACAGTGCTTCTTCGCCTTTGCTCGATGCCCGTCATTGAGACTTCTCGGTACCGATGAGGAGGACGTGGAATCCTCACACCTCCTCGGGGCCGAGTCTGACAAAGGTCGGTCCCGGGGGGCCTGAATAACAGGAGGCCTCGAAGCAGGGGAGACCCACTCGATGCCTCACTGCTCCCAGCACGAATAGGTCTTTCAGCAGCCATTGCCTTCTCCTGACGTTGATGTTTCCCTCGAAGTCGATGTCGACACTGCCGACCTGGGTACCAATGTCGAAGGACCGGACCGAGCCCCAAAAAGCTTTTCTCACTGGGCTTCTCGAGACTCTTGGGCCCATTTCTTCATACGAAGATACAGACTACAAGCGGCTGGGCTATGGTCGGGCCCAAGGCACTGGATACAGCAAGCGTGGGTATCGGTACCTGAGATGGTCCGGTTGCACTGAGTACAATGTTTGAAGCCGCTGGATGTCTTCGATGACATGGAAGGAAAAACGGCTTTGACAAAATCAAAAGACACGATTGTGCCTGTTAGAAGAAAAAAGGGCACAAAAAGAAGGGAGCAACCTGACCGCGCGGCAACAAAGGAAACTTTAAAGGGCAAAAATAAAGAAACTACAGGATGTGGGTTTTTTTTTTTTAACTGTAGAATTTGTGAAGAGAGAAAATAAGGCAAAAAGGCACAAAATGAATGAAGACTCTTTCCCGGGCTTGAGAGGAATGGAGAAAAGAAAACTGAGGAACGCGTTTGCATGACTGGCGGGAAATCAGTCCACACATGCGCGGTGCGTGCTGCACACGCACCAGAAGACATGGCAAAACTTTTTTATATATATTTTGCTTGCAAAATGCCGATTCCTGGGCTGACGCGGACGTTGACCCACATGTGAGAAACTGCCTGCTTGTCCTCGGAGAAACCCGTATTATCAAAACAAGATGGGCGTCCATCTTTCATTTCGATAATACGGTCAGGGACACCCAAATCCTGAAATTTAGGTTAACCTTAGAGATGGTTGTCCTTAGACTTGGTCGTTTCTGATTTTCGGCGATAATGGAAACCGAGGATGCCCATCTCAGAAATTACCAAATCCAAGCCATTTGGTCGTGGGAGGAGCCAGCATTCGTACTGAACTGGTCCCCCTGACATGCCAGGACATCAACCAGGCACGCTAGGGGGCACTGCAGTGGACTTCAGAAAAAGCTCCCAGGTACATAGCTCCCTTACCTTGTGTGCTGAGCCCCCCCCCCCCCCAAAACCCACTACCCACAACTGTAAACCACCAGTACCATAGCCCTTAGTGGTGAAGGGAGGCACCTAGATGTGGGTACAGTGGGTTTTGAAGGGCTCATATTTACTACCACAAGTTTAACAGGTAGGGGGCATGGCCCTGGGTCCGCCTGCCTGCAGTGCACTGCACCCACTAAAACTGCTCCAGGGACCTGCATACTGCTGCGAGGGACCTGAGTATGACATTTGAGGCTGGCACAAAATATTTTTAAAGTTGTTTTTTTGAGGGTGGGAGGGGGTTAGTGACCATTGGGGGAGTAAGGGGAGGTCATCCCTGATTCCCTCCGGTGGTCATCTGGTCAGTTCGGGCACCTTTTTGAGGCTTGGTCATAAGAAAAAAGGGACCAAGTAAAATCGGCCAAGTGCTTGTCAGGGACACCCTTCTTTTTTCCATTATGGGTCGAGGACGCCCATGTGTTAGGCACGCCCAAGTCCTGCCTTCGCTACGCCTCTGACACCCCCCGGGAATTTTGGTTGTCCCCGCGATAGAAAGCAGTTGGGGACACCCAAAATGGCTTTCGATTATGCCGATTTGGGCAACCCTGGGAGAAGGCCGCCCATTTCTCGATTTCTGTCGAAAGATGGGCGCCCTTCCCTTTCAAAACCAAGCCTGATAGATAACTTTCTCTGTCCCTAGTGAGCTACAATACCTGGAGCTATGGAGAGTTAAGTGATTTGTCCAGGCTCATAAGGAGCAGCAGTGGGAATCAAAGCTGGTTCCCCTGTTTCTAAGCCCACTGCACTAACCATTAGGCTACGCCTCCACTCTAAATAGATATGTACAAAGAAATGGAAATACAGCTCATGCTTACGTTTATTACATTTGCTATACCACTTATCCAGTACAAAGCGGTTTATAATACAAATTTAGAAATAAAGAAAAAGAACGTAATTTCTTTGATAGGAAAGCCTAATCAAGCATCAAGGAGGAACACTCAAAAGACTTAAGACGAGTGAACACCATATTGCATGCGTTGCGCAGAATCGCAAAAGTCACCCCCTTCTTAGTAGCTCAGTATCCAAAAGCCTGTATAAATAAAGTTTTTAATAAAGCTTTAAATTTACAAAAAAAAATCTGCCTCACTTCTAATCACTTTAGGGAGATCATTCCACAAATATGGTGCTAAATTAAAGAAAACTGAAAATACTATGGACCTGATATTCAAAGAGGAATATCTAGATAATTCTCACATTTATCTACTATCCGGATAATTCTGCTCATTACGGTTTGCCTCAGTGCTATCCCGTTATATCACTACAGACTGCCTCATCACTACTGGGGCAGAGTGAAGGCGAGGCCAGAAGTTATCAGGTTAGCCACAATATTCATTTGACTGATGATGAAGTTAGGACAGCACAAAGGTTAGATGTTATCACTATCTGGATAGTGGAACCAGTCACAACTGAGAAGGGAAGTTATAATTAAGACGGGTCATTTTACCACAGACCCCGTTTTATGCAGTGATACCTAATTATGCAGGTTAACAGTAAAATAATCTGTTTTAACAGTAGCCCACTTTGATAACTCCCCCCACCCGAATCCAAATATTCAGTGCTGACTATTATAAAGATACTAGTACTGGATATCCAGATTTATTTTGGTTGCAGTGGCCAGTCCTTTAGAAAGACACCAACTACCGAGGTTATGATGATGGATGTGCTGTTTATTATTGAACAATGTGTTTGAATGGTAGTTAAGCAAATCTTAATAATAAACTAAACTAAAGAAGAAATGTTCAGAAAATAATTCATGACAATTTTACTTTCACAGAAACTTCTGAGGAGCTGGGCAGAAACGGATCAGACCACACTGGAGACTCGAAATCCAGCCTTACAGACCCAGGAGGCTCAATTAGAGAGGACTCTGGCTTCCTTTGCTGGAAGAAAGGGTGCAACCAGATCTTTAAGACATCTGCGGCCCTCCAGGTACACGTCAATGAGGTCCACACAAAACGGCCTCAACTTCCAGTGTCGGATCGTCATGTGTACAAGTACCGTTGTCATCAGTGCAGCCTGGCCTTCAAAACCATTGAGAAACTTCAGCTCCACTCTCAATACCATGTCATCCGAGCTGCCACTATGTGCTCTCTGTGCCAGCGTAGTTTCCGCACCTTCCAAGCACTGAAAAAACACCTAGAAGCCAGTCACCTGGAACTGACTGAAGCTGATATTCAGCAACTGTATGGTGGGCTTTTGGTAAATGGGGATCTCCTAGCCATGGGAGATACTTCGTTGGCTGAAGAACCTAACATTACAGAGGAGAAGGAGGAGGAAAGTGACTTGGAGGATAAACAAAGTCCTACAGGAAGTGATTCTGGCTCTGTACAGGAAGATTCAGGGTCTGAGCCAAAAAGAGCTCTGCCATTTAGAAAAGGTCCTAACTTTACTATGGAGAAATTCTTAGATCCGTCTCGGCCCTACAAGTGTACTGTATGCAAGGAATCTTTCACTCAAAAAAATATTCTGTTAGTTCATTATAACTCTGTATCACACTTACATAAATTGAAAAGAGCTCTGCAAGAATCGGCATCAGGACAACCAGAACCCACTAGTAGCCCAGACAGCAAACCATTTAAATGCAGCATCTGTAGTGTGGCATACAGTCAGAGTTCTACACTGGAGATTCATATGCGTTCTGTCTTACATCAAACTAAGGCTCGAGCAGCAAAGTTGGAGGCAGCCGGTGGAAATGGAGGTGGCAATAGCAATGTTACTAATAGCAGTATTTCTCTGAGGTCCTCTACTCCCAGTCCAGGCACTTCCAGTAATGCCAACACTACCAATAATGTGAGCAGTGCTAATTCAGTCACTTGCACCAGTTTACCAAGCCAATCCTCAAGTGAGACTATGGGAATTACATGTTTTAGCAACCCTATTAGAGCTAATCTCCCCTCCCCTTCTGAGCCAAAGGAAGTCAATCAGAAAAAAACGGTAGATACAATTACTTCAAGGCAACAGCAGCAACAAGCGCAAACTTTAACTCAAGCCCAGGTGCAGGCCCACCTACAACAAGAACTTCAACAGCAAGCTGTCCTGCTGCAGTCTCAGCTGTTCAATCCAGCTCTCATACCTCACTTCCCAATGACAACTGAGACCCTTTTCCAACTTCAGCAGCAGCAGCAGCATTTACTTTTCCCCTTTTACATCCCCAGCACAGACTTTCAACTAAGCTCAGAAGTTAGTCTGCCTATTACCAGTGGAACGTTGACTCTGACTGGTCCTAGCTCAACTTTGCTGGAAGATCTGAAGGCCCAGGCTCAGTTCTCACAGCAGGGCCATCAACAGCATCAACAGATCTTACAGCAACAGCAAAGCCAGAGCTCTCTGCCACAAGCACATGCCACAGTTTTACAACCATCTCAGATTCCTGAGAAAAAGAAATCAATTAAAGAGAACTGTAAAGAAGTTCATAGGGAAAGAGAATATGCAGAAAGAGGGGATGACAGCTGTTTGGGCAGGGAAGCTTTCTCTGATACTTTAAAGACCAAAGATAAGAGAGATTCTGCACCAATGAATGGTTCAGAAATTGTACTACTTCCTCCTCGTATTGCATCAGATGCAAGAGGTAGTGCTACCAAAGCCTTGTTGGAGAATTTTGGCTTTGAGCTTGTTGTTCAGTATAATGAGAACAAGCAGAAGGTGCAAAGAAAAAATGGTAAAAATGAGCAAAGCAACTATTTGGAGAAGCTTGAATGCAGTTCATGTGGAAAGCTTTTCTCCAACATTCTGATTTTGAAGAGCCATCAGGAACATGTCCATCAGAACTTCTTCCCCTTTGAGCACTTGGAAAGTTTTGCCAAACAGTATCGAGAGCACTATGATAAACTATATCCACTAAGGCCTCAGACCCCAGAGGCGCCACCACCACCTCCACCTCCACCTCTTCCTCCGCCACCTCCTCCTCCTCCTCCTCCTGCTCCATCATTACCTCCATTACCTGCACCTCCTCAGCCTGCTTCCACTCCCACCATTCCTACTTCTGCACCACCTATTCCTTCTCCTACAGTTTCACCTGCCCAATCTTCTGTACCACTAACCCAAATCTCTATGCCAATGGAACTGCCCATTTTTTCTCCACTTATGATGCAAACTATGCCACTTCAAACCTTCCCTGCTCAGTTGCCACCTCAACTTGGGCCCATAGAATCACTACCTGCTGACTTGGCCCAACTATATCAACATCAACTCAACCCTAATATGCTTCAACAGCAGCAGCATAAGAGGCCAAGAACGCGTATCACCGATGACCAGCTCAGAGTTCTTAGGCAATATTTTGATATTAATAATTCGCCCAGTGAAGAGCACATCAAAGAAATGGCAGAGAAATCTGGCTTGCCTCAGAAAGTGATTAAGCACTGGTTCCGAAACACACTATTCAAGGAACGACAGCGCAACAAAGATTCACCTTATAACTTTAGTAATCCTCCCATTACCAGCTTGGAGGAACTGAGTACTGATTCCAAGCCACCTTCCCCAGAACCTCAGAAATATGAATACTGGGGAAGCAAGAGATCCTCACGAACGCGATTTACTGACTACCAGCTCAGAGTCTTGCAGGATTTCTTTGATGCCAATGCTTACCCAAAGGATGATGAATTTGAGCAGCTTTCTAACCTTCTAAATCTCCCAACACGTGTTATTGTTGTATGGTTCCAGAATGCCCGTCAGAAGGCCAGAAAGAACTATGAGAACCAGGGTGATGGGAAAGAAGGGGAGAGGCGTGAGCTTACAAATGACAGATACATCCGAACTAGTAACTTAAGTTATCAGTGCAAAAAGTGCAGCTTAGTCTTTCAGCGCATTTTTGATCTCATTAAGCACCAGAAAAAGTTGTGTTACAAAGATGAAGATGAAGATTTGCAGATTGATAGCCAAAATGAAGATTCTATGGATGCCACTGAAGTTCTGACCCCATCAAGTTCTTCATGCAGCACTTCAATGCTTTCTCAATCTATCAGCACCCCTGCTTCATCTTCAGCTAATGCATCTTGTACAGCTTACCTCCAGCACATGGTTGATAAAGATGAAGCCTTGGCATACAATTCCAAAACAGAAACTAAAGAAGAAAAACCAAAGCATTCTGAACCTCCAAGAATACAACCAAACCAAACTGAGGAACAGCAAGCACAACCAAAGCAAGAGTCTCATCAACTGTCATTGCATCAACATCTAGATCAATCCGAAGAGAAAATGAGTACAGGACAGCAAGACTCACAACTGTCTCTTTCAGCTTCAATACAACAGCAATCGCTACAATGTTCCTTGCCTCAGTCAAGCCTTAACCCATCTGAACTCTCCCATCTTCCCCTTAAACCCCTTCACACATCATCTCCCCAGCAACTAGGAAACCTCCCCCCACAATTACTTCCCTACCAATGTGACCAATGTAAATTGGCATTTTCTGCATTTGAACATTGGCAGGAACATCAGCAACTTCACTTCTTAAGCGCACAGAATCAGCTTATCCACCATCAGTTTTTGGACAGGCCATTGGACATGTCTTTCATGCTTTTTGACCCCAGTAATCCACTGCTGGCAAATCAACTACTATCTGGGGCTCTACCTCAGATTGCATCAAGCTCTGCTACTTCACCCCCTATGCCAACATCCACAATGAACACACTAAAGAGAAAGTTGGAAGAAAAAGTCAATGCTAGTCCTGGAGAAAATGATAGTGGGACTGGTGGAGAAGAACATCAAAGAGACAAACGCCTGAGAACAACCATTACCCCAGAACAGCTGGAAATTCTGTATCAGAAATACTTGTTGGACTCCAATCCAACACGAAAAATGTTAGATCATATTGCTCATGAGGTAGGCTTGAAAAAACGAGTGGTACAGGTTTGGTTTCAGAACACTCGAGCACGTGAAAGGAAAGGGCAGTTTAGGGCAGTTGGGCCAACGCAAGCCCACAGACGATGTCCTTTCTGTAGAGCTCTGTTCAAAGCCAAGACAGCCTTGGAAGCCCATATCCGATCACGCCACTGGCATGAGGCCAAGAGGGCTGGATACAACTTGACCCTGTCTGCTATGATGTTAGACTATGATGGTGGAATCCAGATGAAAGGTGATTTCATTGATGGATCTAGTTTTCAGCACTTACCCTCAACAAGTATTGACAACCAGAATATTTCTCTTTCACCAGTGAGCAAATCATTGGACCTGTCACCTCAAACTCTACTCAGTCCTTCCTCCATCAAAGTTGAAGGGTTGGAAGATTTTGAAATCCCTTCCATATCCACGGTTAATCTGAGTTTTGACCAAACAAAACTGGACAATGATGACTGTTCTTCAGTTAATACTGCAATTACAGACACTACGACAGGAGATGAAGGCAACGCAGACAATGACAGTGCAACAGGCAAATCCATATTGACAGGCTGTGATGGTCTTCCAAAGTCTTCTATGATTGCAGTTTTCTGAATATGAAGATCATATGTCTTCTGACATAGTAAGTCCAGCACCTAGTTATTATAGCAAGGAGTTTGAAAATGAAGGTATTGTGGACTATAGTGAGACTTCCAGCCTTGCAGACCCTTGCTCACCTAGTCCTGGTGCTGGTGGTTCAGCAGGTAAGTCTGGAGACTATGGGGAACGACCAGGCCTAAAACGCTATCGCACTCAGATGAGTAATCTGCAATTGAAAGTTTTAAAGTCCTGCTTTAATGATTACCGGACACCTACCATGCTGGAGTGTGAGGTCTTGGGTAATGACATAGGACTGCCAAAGAGAGTTGTTCAGGTGTGGTTTCAGAATGCCAGAGCAAAGGAGAAAAAGTCAAAACTGAGTATGGCCAAGCACTTTGGAATAAACCAAACAAGCTACGAGGGACCCAGGACAGAGTGCACTTTGTGTGGCATGAAATACGGCGCACGGCTATCTGTGCGTGACCATATCTTCTCTCAACAGCATATCTCCAAAGTTAAAGATGCCATTGGAAGCCAGTTGGATAAAGAGAAGGAATATTTTGATCCAGCTACTGTTCGTCAACTGATGGCTCAACAGGAACTGGATCGTATCAAAAAAGCCAATGAGGTTCTGGGTCTGGCAACCCAGCAACAAAGCATTTTTGATAATGCACCTCTTCAAGCTCTTAATCTCCCCACTGCATATTCAGCACTACCAGGCATCTCGCCGGTCCTACTGCCAGGCCTAAACAGCCCATCCTTACCAGGATTCACACCCTCTAACACAGGTGAGTTTTGTAGCCAGCATATCTGTCTGAATATGCTTGCAAATGATATGAAATTATTGTGATAGTAAATTTATCAGATCTTATATAAAGGAGAGCTTACAGTGAGGTTAAAAGTTGGGGGGGGGGGAACTTGGGGAATGAGTCTCCTAGTTCCTGAATCTTGTTGTCATTCCTTTCTTGGAAAGCACGCCCAAACATAATTTGTAACATGGATAGTGATGCTGGGCTACTCAGATGTTTATCACATTAATTTATCGTATTTCAATACCACCTATCCAAAGACAATTTTGGGTGATGTGTTGCAGTTTATGCAGGTCTATTTTGTACATCAATAAAACAAGCCCAAGATCTAAGTAGGATGCCCAGCCCAGCTGTCTTCTCCCAGTGCCCCAAAAGATCTCACAACTTCATGGCTCCATCAGATAAACTCTGTTGGAAAGAAGGCCTTAACCCCCTTCCAAAAGCTGAGAAAGTTAGGGGGGTAGTTATCAAAGTGTGTTAATGATAATTGCCTCTAAAAACACATTAAATAGCAAAATTGTGTTTTCATTTTTTCATAACGTGCGCTACATAATAATCAGGTGCAAAGCACCTCACTATTATGCAAATTGAAAAACGTTATGCAGTGTTGAGTTTTACCTTGAAGGGGTAATTTCCTGATATCATGCTCTGATACCACTACTACCACTATTACATTTTAATAGCAAAACTGTTCTATATCAGTCTAAAGTGTTTATGCTAATTTATGGGGAAGGGTGGGATAATTTACTTCTTCCTTGTATATGAAGAGAGTATTAATGAAACAGTCATACGTGGGTGATGTCCTCCACCAGAACCTGCTCTAACTCTCCTAGAAAAGGTATTTTCACAGGTGTGCTCAGTACCTCCTATGAACAAGCACTGCAAGTTCACCTCGGTCTTTTCCATGGAATGAGTCAGATTTGTCCTCAGGACCAAGTTAACACTATATTGGGCTGTAGGCAAACATATACATGTGGATCCTTACCATGGACCCCCATTTATTTCCTTATCAAACCCCTCCCCACACCACATTCAGTTTTTCACTGCCCTTCTACCCCACCACCATGAGATCTTTGTTCACAGTCTTTTCTCTATGTTTCCAGGTAGGGCTTCTAACTGGGGCCTACTTCTGAGTGTGGCAGCAGTAACATGTGAGTGAACATGGCATGACTTAGTGGTTAGAGCAGTGGGCTCAGAACAAGTAATTTTCACTCGCCATTGCTCTTGGTAAAAACCATTGATGCTCCAAAAAGTGATATTGATGGGCAATGTCTGAAGTATACATGGGCACAAAATGACCTCTGTTTAGGTACATTTGTACCTGTAGACTTCTGCAATCCAACCTGTTTTCAAAGGGTAATGTCACCTTTTTCCAAGGTGAGTAATAATCAGGTATTAAACCTAAAGATATCAGGGTTAATGTTCAGCCGGCAGTGGGCAGGAGTTTTTGGCCACCGCCAGGAGTATCTGGGCACCGGCATTAAATATTTGCTTGTATAGAGCCAGATAACACTTAAGAACTTAAGCAGATAAGTTAAACTGTCTTTTATGGAGTCTGAACAGGGACGGACTGAGAGTACTCAGGGCCCCCCCCCCCCCCCCCCACACACACACATGCTACCGCCACCCCCGCAGCCCTTACTTTGAAGGGCCCTGGTGGTCTAATGGCTTCTTCAGGGGCAGGAAAGAACCCCACTCTTTCCTGCCCAGTACTAAGACTTTCCACTGTAGTCTCACGGGTCTCAACAGTCACGCAAGACTTAAGCAAGAAGTCTCAGCATCCATTTTTAAAACATCGGCAAAGATGCCAAGGGTGACCCATCCCAATGCTGGAGATTTACCACCGCAATGCTAGAGATTTGAAGGCCAAATGAGTGAGATTTTTCTCGCGGGTCCCTGCCAAGTCTTAAACCAGCTCTAGCATGTGTACATTCTTAAAACTGACATTCTAATTAATAAATAGTACTACTACTACTACTATTTAGCATTTCTATAGCGCTACAAGGTGTACGCAGCGCTGCACAAACACAGAAGAAAGACAGTCCCTGCTCAAAGAGCTTACAATCTAATAGACAAAAAATAAAGTAATCAAATCAATTAATGTGTACAGGAAGGAGGAGAGGAGGGTAGGTGGAGGCAAGTGGTTAAGAGTCAAAAGCAATGTTAAAGAGGTGGGCTTTGTCTAGATTTAAAGGTGGCCAAGGATGGGGCAAGACGTAGGTGCTCAGGAAGTTTATTCCAGGCGTAGGGTGCAGTGAGACAGAAGGCGCGAAGTCTGGAGTTGGCAGTAAATAGAAAATCATTGTTTTTTATTTGAAAATTTACTACACAGTACTTAAAAAGAGATTGGCAAACAAACATCACAAAATCTACATCAATGAGGAGAAGAGAAAACCAAACATTAATCTAAGGAACACAACAACATAACCTCTCTCCAGTAGCAGGCATATTATGAATTTATACAAAACCCTACAAGATAGCTGACGTCAGAGGAGGGCGGATACAGGAAGAAAAAGGAGACAACGGAGGAGACAGAAGAGCTAAAGAATAGCTGATCCATCCTGTGCAGCGCCTTCAAACATAGGTGAGAGGCGCTGCACCGGCCATTATGGTGGAGGGGGGGGTCCGGTGGGGGGGGGAGCGGCGGGGATGAAATCGGAGGTGGAGGAGGGCAGGAGGCGGAGCATTGCCGACTAAAGAAGAGAGAGACAGGAAGGGAGGGGGAGCCCAGCAACTGCAAAGGTTTCATTTTTAAAAGCTTTTATTTCACAAACGGAGCAGCGGGGACTTCGGGGGGGGGGGGCAAGGCAAGGCCGTCCATACAGGACGCTGCTGATGAGCGCCTTTGCCCCCTCCCGATCCTTTAATGTTTGTGGAGAGTAGACATGCAGGGGAAAGTTTCTGGCATGCACAGAGCAGCCAGCATAACGCTTGGCTGCTTTGCGCATGCTTTACGAGCCGATTACCGACTGGGATTAGTGCATCGTTCTTTCCAATACCGCACCAAACTTTTTGGGGCTGTGTTTTTGGAGCATGCTTCGTTATTTGAGATTCGGTAAAGGTTTTTACGTTTCTGATTTTTTTACGTTTGCTTGATGCATCTACCCCTTAGTTCGCTGTCCAGGGCCTCCTGTCCATTTGCCATGTTTTCCTTTCCTCCTATCTTCTTAATTTCTTCCACTCAGACATTGATTTTTTTCATTCTCAGCTTGCCTCAAATTTTATCCCTTTTTCTCATCCTCCAGTGCAGTCTTCCTCTTTTTACTGCTTCTGTTTAGCTCTCCATCTATTTCCCCCACCCATTTCTAACATTTTCCCTCTCCTCTCTTCCCATCGCATACAGTGCTGCGTATGTCTAGTAGCACTATAGACATAAGTAGCAGTAGTAGTTTGCTAGGCATCTCTCCCTGGTTTTCCCTTCCACCTTCCTTCCTTCCTTCCTATCCAGCATCTCCTTGATCTCTCTTTCCACCTTCCCTCCTCTCCAGCACCATCCCCTGATCTTTCATTCCACCTTCACTCCTCTGTGTCCAGCATCTCATCCCAACCTCCCTTTTCACCCTCCACCATGACCAGCATGACCTCCCATTCCCTCCCCCCACATTCCTCCATGCCCAGCATGTCCCACAATCGATATCCACTTCCACCATGTTCCATAAATCTCCCTTTCCACCCCCTCCGTACCCAGAATGTTCCCCACTCTCTCCTCCCCATTCCTCTATGCAAAGCATGCCCTCAAACTCCCCCTTTCACCATATTCAACATGTTCCCTCAATCTCCATTTCCACCTTCCGTCTCCCCACTCTCCCACCTTCTTCTGTATCCAGAATGTCACCCTGATCTGATCTCCCATTCCCACCTTCTTCCTTGTCCAGCTTGTCCCACCTCCGATCACCCCTTCTACCCTCCTCATGCCCGTGTGTCCCTCCAGTGATCCGATCTCCCCTACCCACCTTCTTCCAGTACTGCTCACAATGGCTCCACAGTTTAAAATGGCATCTGTGAACTCTCGTGGTAGTCTCGCAAGAGTTCGCAACCACCTGTGGAGCTGGCACTGTACGCAGGTGGTGCTGGGGAGAATAGCAGCGGTGGCAAGTAAGGGCAACTAGGTAGAGCCCATCTGTTAGGCATGCCCCAGTCCTGCCTTCGCTACGCCTCCGACACACCCCTGGGAACTTTGGTTGACCCTGCGATGGGAAGCAGTTCGGGACGCCCAAAATCGGCTTTCGATTATGCCGATTTGGGCAACCCTGAGAGAAGGACGCCCATCTCCCAATTTGTGTCGAAAGATGGGCGCCCTTCTCTTTCGAAAATAAGCTTGTTAATGTGCTATGATGATTCCATCTGTGACACTGCCACATATTCCTTTGGGGATATAATGGTTAGAATGAGTACGGAGTGAGCACATTATTACCATTATCACTTTGAGTGGTTAATTTAATTAATTTTGTAATTGGGTAAGGGCTGAGTTATAGTATTGATATAGAAGGTAGACTCGGGTAGTTATTTGAGATTTTCTTCCAGAAATTTATATAATTAAATTTTAACTGCCAGACCCTCGTCCATATCCTGCACCATCACTTCAACCATTCATTGAAACTTTGGAGCTCTGCCTTTGGGTCTTGCGTGAGGAATGGGGAGCATTTCCGAAAATGCTACCCTGGAGGATCTGGATTTTCACTTTGTACCTAAGATTTTAAATTTGGCTTCCAAAACCTCTCTCCCACATTTTCCTATGTCATTGGTACCCACATATACTAAGACAGCTGGCTCCTCCCCAGTGTCCTCTCATGGGCCAACTTCATGCTGCTTAACCCAAAGAGAGGCTGGAGTTGTTCACCTGTAATTTCTGTTCCCTATAGACAGAAGTGTCAGCCATTCACACACATTTTCACCTCTCCTTGGATTTAGTTTCCTCTTTAGCTAGAAGACTAAAGGGCTTTGCAGCATACACTCATAGGAGGTAATGATCATTCTTTTGCAAAAGGTTTTTTTATCCTTTTCTAGCAGAGCTAGAGCACGTTTCCACCCTCAGCACAGTTGAATAATGTCACCAGATATGTGTCTGACTTGTCGTGCAATCTTTGGAGAACATCAATTACTGGTAAGCATCTCTCCTGTATTTGAATTCTGTCCTTTTGTAGCCATTTGAACATACAAAATTTTGTGGGATGGCAGAAGCAGTGCTGAGGAAAGGGGGAGATTCCCAAAGTTAGTCTCAGGCCCCGAAGAATCTGGGAGCAAGGGCTGACGATTAGTTCAAGAAGAAAGAAAAAAAACTTAGAAATGCCCTCACTTTTTTCAAATTTGCCAGCTTTTACTTGATGACAATAACTGCTACTAAAGCCTTGTAGTCTCTGTATAATCAAAGGTAGCGGCTGGGCTTTCTTGTGCCATGGGTGAGGCAAGCCAAAGTCCAAATCCCCAAAGCACTGTGCCCTGTGCCCGGGCATCACCCATACTATTAGCCTTAATCTCTCCAGTGGATATTCACTGAAGTTGATTTCTACTGTGTTCCACTAATGGAGCCTCCATTTCAATAGCCCACGCTAGGATACTGGCAAAACCTGGTACTGGCTCACATTTATATCAACCATAGAGCTGGCATTAAGTCAGGTGCCTAAATGAGTTCTGTAAAGTATGTGTAGAAGTGGGATCTCCCTTGCAGATAGTGGTGTATTTAGAGACCAACACATAGGTGGCACACTGGCATAAATGCACTTAAGTATGCATCTATGCTCAGAGCTCCAGAATCGGACAAAACCAGAACTCTTGCAACGGATGTTTATGGGGGGAATTTGCTTACAACTATTTTGATCTAGAAATAGGAGTAAAGGGGGCCTCATAAATCCATCTAATGCTTTCACTGATACTGAGACCCAGCATGTTGTTCTGTTTGTTCTGTTTTAGCTTTAAATTCTCCCAAACCTAATATGATGGGTATGCCCTGCACAAGCGTCCCTTCACCTGGCCTTCCAGCCTCTGGACAACCAAATAAAGCATCCTCCGTATCTGTCAGCTCTTCAAGCCCTGCACAGGCCACTCCGTTACCAGTCTCACAGCACGAACAAAGCAAGGACAAGGAAAGTGAGAGGCTGAAAGAGAAGGGGAAGAAAGGGGACTCTGGGGTGCGCCCCAAGAAAGAGAAACTGGAGCCTCTTGCAGGAAGCTCAGCCCCTCTGCCTAGCATGGAATATGTAATAGACCCTGCCCAGCTGCACGCTCTACAGGGTGCTTTCACGTCAGACTCTACAACCCTGCTTACCAGCCACTTCCTTCCTTACTTTCTTCCTGGTTTCTCTCCCTATTACACTCACCAGCTTTCTGGAGCCCTACAGAGTGGATATCTACAGCCAATGTATGGCTTGGAAAGTCTGTTTCCTTACAGTCCTGCGTTGTCACAGGCTCTGATGGGCTTAACTCCCAACTCCCTGATACAGCAGTACCAGCAGTACCAACAGAGTTTGCAGGAGGCTTTGCAGCAACAGCAGAGACAACAGCAGAAACTACAGCAACAGCAGCAGCCACTCACAAACCAAACCATGGGTCCCCAAGGGGTTGCCTCCCCAGACAAAAACCCTGCCAAAGAATCCCCCAAAGTAGACCAGCAGAAAACTGCACCCCAGGATGAACCAGCCCTCCCCAAAACCCAAGAGCAGCAAGAAGCAGAAAGCAAAAGTGCAGATACCTTCTTTGAGCCCTTCATTGTCCCAAAGGTGCAATCCAGGTTCGTCTGCCGCAAGTGTCAGATGGGTTTTAGCACTGAGCAAGCAGCCATGAACCACCTCAAGTCTGTCTGCTTTTTGGGCCAATCTGTGGTGAACATACAGGAGCTGGTGCTCCGCATCCCTGCTGGTGGTGGTGATGGGAGCTCCTATCACTGCCTGGCATGCGAGAGCACAATGTGTGGGGATGAAGCGCTCATGCAACACCTTGAGTCCAGCTTGCACAAAGAGCGAACAGCAAGAAAAGCCAAAGAGCACCCGAGTCTATTACCTCACTCCGCCTGCTTCCCTCCCCCTGACACCGCATCTACCTCGCAGTCCAACGCCACCACAGCCACACGCCCCCCACGTAGTTCCCTGCTTACCTCAGGGGCTCCGGCCTCAAGAGCAAGGGACAACTCAGAGCTCAGCCCCAAGGCCAAGCACCCAGGGACCATAGTCCAACTAGAATAGAAATGGACTCCTTCAGACTGTAAGCTTGGAAGATGGACAATTAGTATACAAAAGATAAATTTGCATAAAATTAATAAACCAAGTTTCAAAAATAGACTAACGCAAATTCCAAAGCTTCTAACCAAAAAAGAGAGAGAGAAAGTACAGATTGCTTCCCCATATCCCTGGGGATATGATCCTTGGGAAGGTGTTCTTTGCTGGGAGTTCCAAGCCCAGTATGGCTCCCTAAGGCCTGCTTTAAATTGGTACACAGCATATGGGGAAGCAATCTACCCACTTTTCATTCAGATACCAATGGCTTGCTACAAAAAAAAAGAAATGTAATATGTCTTTTTATCCTCAGGTCAATTGCTCACACTTTGGTCTGGTTCCAGAGTTACATATATATATATATATATATATATATATATATATATATATATATATATACATACATATATGTCTAATAGATACAGGTGTGTGTATTTATGTGTACATATATACACATACACAGACTATATATATACACACACACGCATACATATATACATAATATCGCCCAAAAATGGATTCTTTTAATTTAAATGGACAGAAAGTATTTCTAAAGAAAATAATGTGAGAGTCTTTGCTTTCAGGGGTCGGTAGCTTTTCTGCTGAAGCTGGTTTTTTGAGGAACATGAGGTTTACTCAGTTTTTGCAAACCTGAAAAAAAAAACACACAAAAAGTGTTGAGGACTTGTAGGTAAAAGTAATATGTTTTAAAATGAAAATGGACTTTCTGTATTTATGATAGATATATGACCATTTTTTGGTGTTAAGTAGATTGTTGCATTGGAAATGAACTTAAATTGTATGGTAGATTTAAAACCAACCAACCAACCAACCAACATTTTAGCTTTTGTATTGTTCTGCTGAAAAAAGCACCACATTTCAGTGTTGTATTGTTCACTCCTAGCAGATAGATTTGCAATTCATTCACTTTTTCCTCCCAACTTGCCTCCCACTGCAGTGTCCTCTTGCTCCCTGCAAGTGGGAGATGAAATATAACAAAAGGTGTTCAGAATCTTTTGGGGTAGGGGTTATGCGGCATCCTGAGAATCCTTGGCACTGTTGTTTTGGGTTTTTTTTTTTTTTAAGGACCCATGGTCATCTTCTCCTTGTGCACTTCTCCCCCCCCCCCCCCCCCCCCACACATTTCATGTTTGCTCTTTTTGTTGTTTTTGAAGAATTTTCCCAAATTTTGTTTCTCCTTGTTACGGGTGTTTGTTACTGTTTGTGTATTAGGGTTACAGTCTAGTCTTGAAAACAAACCCTTAAAAATATTTGTTTTAACATTTTTTTTTTGTTTGGAACGAAATCTCATGCTTTAAATAAGAATCCAAAGATGTCCCCTTTTGCCACATGTGCATCGAGAGGGGAGGAAATGTCCTTTTACTTGAGCATTTGTTTCTAACTTAAGCAAGATTAATGGAAATAAAGGCTAATAGAAGCAAAGGAGCAGGCTGTCATCTGTGCTAAGACGAGTTGCCTTACCAAAGGAAGGTCTGGGCTTTGTCCCCACCTGCAGCAGTGAGCCCTAAGTTGAGGGCAAACTCCATTGGCTGCTCTTGTGATCATATTCACAGCAGGGCCACTACCACAGATCGCTCGGGCTCTTGTTCCATGACTTCTCGTGCTTTTACATTTTTCGTTTTATACATGGAGCTTCTGCTGACACACTGCCTGACCGGAGAATGCTCTGGAATGTGGTTAAATACGAAAAGCACCACTGTAAACCAAAATGTGTGATCATCCTGAAACACTCAGCTAGGGGAAGGGGATGGTGTGGGTATTGGGTCCCACAGGAGAGCAGAGGCAGGGGATGGAGACTTAGGCACACTGCAGGTGATGGCTTGGATGGAGGCTGTGAGTTACTTAGTGGTAAAACACAGATGATAGGGTTTGGCTCAGGCCACCAGTGCATGGGGTAGGACATGATGCAGGCCACATGTTACAAGGTGCAAGGTATCACGTGGGTTCGAACTTTTCCCCTAGAGCATTCCAGAATATTTCATTTTTTTAAAGTTTTTTCTAATTGAATGTTTAGGTTCATGAAGGGTTGTGATTATGTATATATAATATTTCTAACTGGGCAGTCACTTTGTCCTGTTACTAAAGCTTTAAGTAGAGTTAAGAGTACCATCGAACTATTCAGAGCACTATCTAATTGTAGCATAAGATGTTGGATGGGCACATATGGTCTCTGCTTTACACAAGAGAAGATCTTGTATCTCTTCCCCTGTCAAGATGAACAGTTTTTAAATTGGATCGTTGTACAGTTTTCTCATTCTTTGATCTTGTTTGTAATTGGATGAAATATATATTTTTTGCCATTTAACTGTTGTATGTTACTATGTGTCTGTATCCTATATGAGTTTTTGTTTTGTTTCTCCTCTGTGTGGTACCAATGAACAATATAAGTTGGTCACTAGATTTCTGTGAGGTTCCTCCTTTTAGCTGATTAATTCATACATCTGTCTGTTTATTTATTTGGAGGGAGCTTGCAGTTCTTCTGATATTGCCTCTTATAGGATGTGTTTTGGAGTTGGGTTGGGGACATGCAGGAGAGGCATACTCTGATTTTCTTCTGTCTTTGCACATTTCTCCACATCAGACTCCTAAAGGACAAGGATATCAGCAACAAGTTGTGAAGAAATCTGTGTTGCATGTTTTTAACAGATTTGTTATTTGCAGAGCTGGAGGTGAGCATCAGCGAAGTGCAAAGCAGATAGCTGCAGCAAAACCAGTAAATGGATTCAGGAGCTCCTGGGATGAGTACCAGCAATGACAGTTTGCAAACTCGATGGGTCTTACAAAATATAGTCTTGCTATATCTGTGCAGAGATCCGTATTCTGAAATGCTGCCTTTATGTTGTTTTTATTTATTTATTTGGGAAATCTTGATACAGTGCTAGAATGCACAGTGTGCTACTAAGTAGTTTACAATATAAAGTCAAGGAGTGTGGTAGCTGTGTTAGTCCACTCTTAAGGTTATCAATAGAAATCAGACAAAATAAAACATGGAAAAGAAAATAAGATGATACCTTTTTTATTGGACATAACTTAATACATTTCTTGATTAGCTTTCCAAGGTTGCCCTTCTTCCTCAGATCGGAAATAAGCAAATGTGCTAGCTGACAGTGTATATAAGTGAAAACATTCAAGCATTACTATGACAGTCTGACAGGGTGGGAGGAGGGGGGTGGGTAGGAAGTATGCATGGGGACATCAAAGCATATCATTGATATTCTAACAGGGTGGGTGTGGATAGGTGAGGGGAGGGTGATCAACAGAGACATACAGCTTTATGGTTTATAATGGGCTAGGAACCCCAGGTCCTTGTTAAGTCCTTTCTGTTGGGTGTTAAAATATTCAATCATTCTGACTTCAAAGGTCTTACTTTCTTGTATGGTTTTAAAGTTACCTTTCAGTATTCTCACTGTGAAATCACTGGTACAGTGTCCTGGTTCTGTAAAATGCTGACCAACAGGGGTGGGAGCCCTACTGGCACCAGTATTGTTCATGTGATGTCTATGTAAATTGAATCTTCTCTGTTGATCACCCCACCCCTTACCTATCCACACCCATCCTGTTAGACTATCAATGATATGCTTTGATGTTCCCATGTATACCTCCTACCCACCCCCATCCTCCCACCCTGTCAGTCATAGTAATGCTTGAATGTTTTCACTTATATACACTGTTAGCTAGCACATTTGCTTATTTCCGATCTGACGAAGAAGGGCAACCTTCGAAAGCTAATCAAGAAATGTATTAAGTTATGTCCAATAAAAAAGATGATATCTTATTTTCTTTTCCATGTTTTATTTTGTCTGATTTCTATTGATAACAATAAAAAGTCAAAAAGACATGCAGCAAACAAAATTGCAATCTTAAACAGGAAAGAGAGAAAAAGATCACTGAATGCTTCAAAGCAAAGAAACAAGCTGACCAGAGGGAATAGAGGATATTAATCAAAAGTTGAACAGAACAACCAAGTCTAGGTCAGCCTTTTACATTTTGCGTTATGAATTTGGAGAAGAGAGTTCCACAGGGTTTAAAAAAAAAATCTTTATTAGATTTTGATATGTCGCCTTTCTGTGGTGCAACTAAAGTAGTTTACATATTATATACAGAAACTCTCTCTGACACTACTGGGCACACAGTGTGACTTGCCCAGAATCACAAGGCGCCACACTGGGAATTGAATCTGGTTCTCAGCTCACTGCGCTAACCATTAGTGGGATCCTAAGTAGTAAAATGTAGTCTTGGGTCATATCTAGCCACAACCAAGAGTGGGCTGGAAGGGTGAGCAGGGAGGCTTGGGAGAGGTCTAATGTGTCCAAGTATTTTAGGTCTGTGCTACTGGCAACACACCAGAAAGCTGAGTTCACTTTTATTTGATGTACCGCCCAAAGAATTGCTTATCTAAGATAACTGAAATGGGGAATAAAGAAGGGAGGCCTAGGTTACAATCAAACCATTGTTAAATGTACAACTATAAGTTTCAAGGTTTATGGGAATGCTGGTCTATGCAAACACTTTTCCAACTCATGCACAGAATAGTATCTCAGCACACGCACAGTGACAACATATGCTGTTGCATTTCCTTATTCCACCGTACCTCCACCTTCAACTCCTGCTCTTCTAGGAAGCTAGAGAACGTTGCAGGCCTTAAACTCTCATAGTAAACACAAAAAATGGCCATCAAATCCACAGACCGCAGAACAGTGAGCTATAACACCCTTATCCTCGGGGTTTGTGCTAAAACCCCAGCATTAGAAAACCCTGTGCTTTGTCTTCAGATCTTTTAGGATAATAGTGTCGTCAATATGGATTTAAAATGGGTTTTGTCTGTCCAAGGCTATGCACAAAACCTGAATTTCTATTGTGCACAAAGCCTAGTACACGTTATGCATTGGGAAGAGAGAAATGTGACAAATCGTCAGTTCTTTTTTACAGGTGTGTGAGACAGGACAGAGACAGTATGTATCTCTGTCCATTTAACTGCTGTTTTTAAATAAGAGACTGAAAATTGTAATGAGCTAGATTACACTGCTAGCCAGTAAACGACAATAAACCATTTCCCCCCCCAGGATTTTAATTGGATTTCGTACTAGGGTATTCTCTAAGAATTTAAGCAATCCTTTGAAAACCTTTCATCTAGTACGTTTTGTTTTTGCTAACTAAGAAATCTCTTGTCTCTAATGTCACCAACTCTGAGGGCAGACTGTCCTGATATGTACCGGAATTAAGCAATAGTTTTCATATGTTCAAAGTCATGCAAAACAAGTTGGTGCAGCTGGGGCAAATGATGCAACTGGGTAACAGAACAGAAGTTGTTTCAGTTCTTAAAATAAACCTTTGACATTTCTGACTTAGGGTCACTATTGGGCTCGTTTTCGAACGAGAAGAACGTCCATCTTTCAACATAAATTGGAAGATGGACATCCTTCTCCCAGAGACGTCCAAATCGGTATAATCAAAACCCGATTTTGGACGTATCCGACTGCAGTCCGTCACAAGGATGTCCAAATTTCAAGGGGGCGTGTTGGAGGCATAGCGAAGGCGGGATTTGGGCATGCCTAACACTTGGATGTCTTTGACCCATAATCGAAAAAAGCAAGGACGTCCCTGATGAACACTTGGATGTTTTCACCCGGATGTGTTTTTATTACGAATAAGGCACAAAAAGGTGCCTGAAATGACCAGATGACCACCGGAGAGAATCGGGGATGACCTCCCGTTACTCCTCCAGTGGTTACTAACCCTCTCCCACCCTCAAAAATATCTTTAATAATATGTCGTGCCAGCCTCAGATGTCATACTCGGATCCATGACAGCGCATGAAGGTCCCTGGAGCAGTTTTAGTGGGTACTGCGGTGCACTTCAGACAGGCAGACCCAGGCCCATACCCCCCCCCCCCCTATTTGTTACATTTGTGCAGTATGTTTTCTAGCAGAAAAGGTGCTGGTACTCAAATGCCAGGGGCGGGGTAATCACTGAGGGACCCCACCCTACAATAGCCAGGCCCCCTACAACCAGTCACAGAATCTATGACAAGGCAGAATTGGTGTGTAGAGCCTGAGTTCTTTCATTAAAACTTTGGGTCCATGGGTCAATTTTAGCAGACAATGGAAAACTGAGGAACTGAGTTCGATTCCCACTTCAGGCACAGGCAGCTCCTTGTGACTCTGGGCAAGTCACTTAACCCTCCATTGTCCCATGTAAGCTGCATTGAGCCTGCCATGAGTGGGAAAGTGCGGGGTACAAATGTAACAAAACTACTACTACTACTTGACATTTCTAAAGCGCTACTAGGGTTACGCAGCGCTGTACAATTTAACATAGAAGGACAGTCCCTGCTCAAAGGAGCTTACAATCTAAAGGACAAATGTACAGTCAGTCAAATAGGGGCAGTCTAGATTTCCTGAAAGGTATAAAGGTTAGGTGCTGAAAGCAACATTGAAGAGGTGGGCTTTGAACAAGGATTTGAAGATGGGTAGGGAGGGGGCTTGGCGTAAGGGCTCAGGAAGTTTATTCCAAGCATAGGGTAACAAAACAAAAGGTGCCGGTACTGAGTACCCCAATAAAAGCCCTGCATTTGAGGAGGAAACAGCGAGCTCTCCAAAACCCACCACAAACCCACTGTACCCATATATAGTTGCCCCCCTTCACCCGTAAGGGCTATGGAAGTGGTGTACAGTTGTGGGTAGTGGGTTTTGGGAGGGCTCAGCACACAAGGTAAGGGAGCTGTGTTCCTGGGAACATTTTATGAAGTCCACTGCAGTGCCCCCCTAGAGTACCCGGTTGGTGTCCTGGCATGTCAGGGGGACCAGTGCACTACAAATGCTGGCTCCTCCCATGTCCAAATGGCTTCCATTAGAATGTTTTATACATGGACGTCTTTGGTTTTGAAAATCGCCGAAAATCAGAAACATCCATGTCTAGGGATGTCCAAATTTTGGGATTTCCAAATTTAAGGATTTGGAAGTCTCTGATGGTATTTTCAAAACGAAAGCTGGACATTCCTCTGTTTTTGAAAATACGGTTTTCCCCGCCCCTGGATTTGGACATTTCTTTCGAAAATGCCCCTCTTTGTGAAGTGCTTGTGAGCTATGCACTAGTCCAGTGCTTGTCAGTCTTTCTGTGGCCTTGACCTGTGACAGTGGTATCATGGGGTTATGACCACAAATAGAGGAGAGCCCACCCAGGTTGTGACCCACAGTTTGGAAAGCTCTGCTGTAATCTGTATAGTAAAACCATGTTTCCCTTTTCAGCTTACTCTCTGCAGTTCAGCCCCCCATTGAATGTGATAATTCACTTATGATCATCTCTGAGAAGTTAAAGAGGGAGCGCATGATGAACAGACTGTATAATTTACTTATCATTTTTGAGAAGTTAGAGGGAGAGCAGAAAGACACTCGGCTATAAACTGAGCATACTGTGAATTATAACGTTATGATTTGGAATAGAAAGCATCTAACCTTGCATTATAGAGTACATTTTGGCCCAATCTCTTCCTACACTAAATCCGAGAGTATGTAGAAGAAAAGGGATATTGGGGGGGGGGGGGGGGGGGGGGGGAGGGCAGTGCAAATTGATTCAAGGAATAGCTACATTATATTTGTTTGATATTAGATATGCTGGCTTTCCAGGTTGCAGCTAAAGCAGTTCATGCATTATACAAATTAAGAAAAGCAGAAAAAAATGTAAGAAGCAAAAATAATCATGAGAAATATGGTACAAGAGAAAGGTAGTGAAAGAGAGGACCCTACCAGTGGTCCAAGGTCCGCATAAGCCAGGTCAAAACATCAGGTTCCATGTTGGGTAGAAAGAGAATTCCAGAGAAGGAGCTAGAAACTGTTTTAAAACCCAGCCTGCTGTAGCGCTTCATGTTCCACCAGAAACTGAGATGGAAGAACCAATTGATGATGAGACTGTGAGCGAGGTACCCTAGTGGGATGGTAAGAAATTAACAGTTTAGATAAATGTAAAGGTAGGCCTGAGCAGTGGATGGAATGACCTAAACACAAAAAGAGACTGGTAGTCAGTGGGAGTCTTTAAGAAGCAGAATGACCGAATCATATTTGCGAGCTCTCTTCAGAAGCTTCACCGTAGCATTCTGTATGAGTTGGTAACCGAGGAGCCCATTATAAAGTTGTATGGAAACACACTGTGGGAACTGTGCCTCAAAGTTTCAGAACTGAATGTTGGGCTCTCACCAAGCACTAGGAATGCCCTCTCTTGATCATTCTTATATAACAATGAGAGACAGATCTATTAGCAAATGAATCAGAATTCACCTCACCTTCACCTTGTGGGTATCTGGTTTAGCAGGGTTAGACCTGGCTAGTACTTGGATGGAAGATACTACTACTACTTATTTCTATAGTGCTACAAGATGTATGCATAATAAGAAATACCAGATTACCACATAGAAAAGCTAATAATTCAACCATGGAAGAGAGTGACATCTGTGTTTTTTCTTTCTTTCTTTCTTTATTTTTTTTCCATGAGTGGGGCTGAGGTGTTTTGGCTGAGAAGCATCTTCCTGCTGCTTAATCAGAACCATGCTCCATTGTGCTAGGAACCATGAACTTTCATTTGCAAACATCTGGGGTTTCTCTTCCTCTCTATCCCTTACTTAAGGTTAAGACTTGGGAAATCTATGGTTGAAGTCCTACTTCTCCCACTGCCTCTCCTTGGGCAAGTCCTTGGTATAAATTTTGATGGTAAGCCCTCTCAAGCAGGAACCTATCAACTGTACCTGAAACTTTAACTCACCATGAGCCCAGATTTAGAAACAGGCAAGAAATTAAATATCCAATGAGAGGTAAAAAGTTCCAATAGTTATAGATAGCATAAGTTTTAAAAAAAATGTATGTGATCAAAATTGTTCTCGGAGGACAAGCAGGATAAAGTATTTTCACTGATGCATGATGTAATCTGACAGAACCCGGTGCGGGGACACTCCCCAGTGTCCTTTCCAGAGGACTTTGAAAGTGACTCACCATCATTGTGGGATCAGCTCCATCTTCATTTTTCCACAGAGCAGTGAATATATAATTTTGTTCTGTCCCACACAACTCATGTCTTTGCCTTTCTGGTCATGGTACAGTGATGTGTTTCCAGTGCTATTTCATGTGTAAGTTGGTCACGTGGAGCCACTTCCCTTTTAGTTATCCTTAGGATTTTGGCACTTTTAAGTTTTCTGTGTCTCACTAGGCAGAGGCACCCTTAGGCCTCAGGCACCCAACTGGATATAGTTTTCACCATCAATCTATTTAATTTCACTGCTGCTATTTTTCCTGATATGTCCCACAAAATTCCCAGTAGTTTCTAAAAGTGCACCCGATAAAACAGGACCATGTCCATGATAGACACACATAACTGGTACCTGAATTACCCGGGGCCTGATTAAGATGCCTCCTCTTGTAAACTCTGCAGATGTCAAGAAGAGGCATCAAAGGGTGTGAAGAGGTGCAAAAGAAAGTTTGGCACCGAGAAGTCCAGTCCATGAACGTTAGCATCGTAAGCATCAGTCTCTATGGCTCCAGGAGCAGCATCAAACACTGGAGATGCACTGATATCAAGAGGGCCTCTCCTTCCTCAAAATCAAGGATCAATAGCAGTGACCAGGTGTTATGACCCGGTAGTAGTGAGCCCCTGTGCCCCAACTGAGCACGGCAGAGATGGAGTGACACCGCACTCGGTCAGGCAGCCAGACAACCTCTAGCTTCACCTGGGAAGCGACCACCGTTCACCGGGAGTTGAGCTCCCAGCTGCAGGTAGCCACCAGAACTTCTGGAACCGGCGGGGTTGCACGGCCACTGACCAGAATAGCAAGAAACAGACACAGTCCAGAACCAGAACTCCAACAGGCAAAGAATAGTCAATTCAGTCCAGGGTCAAGGCAGGCTGCAAACAAGCGTAATCCGAGAAGACTAGCCAAGGTCCAGTACACAGGAAATCAGGAACAGAAGACAGTCGGTGAACAGCACTCCGACAGCAACTCCTCAGAATAAATGAGGCCGAAGCAATGAAGGACTGAAGGTAGGGCTTTAAGTAGTGGAGGAATTAGGCTCAAGTATGTGCAGCTGATTCAAGATGGCTGCCCCCATCAGCAGAGGTGCCTTCGTCCAAATATGGGCTTCCTTCCTGACCTCGTTACTCCAAGATGGCTGCCCCCTCCTGAGCTAGCCAAGATGGCTGCTGTCCTTGATCCAACCCGGATGACGGCTGCCAGACATAGGAAACTGAAACTGACCCTCCTAAGACTGAACCTTGTCCCTCTTGAACGAAGCTGAGGAATGACTTAGCCGGGAGGAGCGTCGAACAGGTGAGGGACGTAACACCAGGCCTGGGTATCTTCCAATCCCTTCCTTTGGGGAAAGAAGAATTCATCGTCGTTCTCATCAATGTCATAGGATTCCAATGCAATGCATCAAGCAGAGGCCAGGAAGCATCAACATTGATCCCCCTCAAAACAGTGTCAAGACTACTGAGGCACTGAAGTCACCAATGTCCTTGAAGTGCCCAAAACGTGAGGGTAGTTTGCTCTTCTGGGAGCCAGATTGGGTATGACAACCCCCACTGAGCTGAGTCATTGATACAACCCAAATATCTTCAAAGTACTTGACCATTCTGGCTGACCCCAGCATTCATCAATGTTAGCCCTCGAGGAGCAGCTCAGGACCATGCTGCAAAAGCAAATAGAATGTCTATCTTCTCGGGAAGAGGCTGTGGCATCAAATGCATCAGTGCCATAATCTCTGGTGATCCAGCCTACTGTGGAGGCCCATGTACTGCCTGTGGGAAGCACATCCATATTGAGACCTTGAAGTGCATCAGAGCCAGTGTGCACTGAGTCTATGTCAATCTCTAGTCCCTCGGGAGAGGGGGGTAGCCTCCTTGGAGCACTGGAGGTCCCTGTTACCTTGATGCCCCAGCCCCAGGCCTGACCATACTGTCAGTCGCTCGAGGCAGGCAGAGATTCAGATGTCGCCAGGGGAATATTTCAAGTCAGGTTCTGCCCACTCCTGGGTGTTTGAGAAGGCACCAGAGGTTCTCGAAGAAGGGGTCCATTGGTATTCTCTCAGACCTTCCCTCCACCTGAGAAGACAGTCTCCCCCAGAAGTACTCTCTGATTTTGTATGAGAGATGGCTACATCTGTCCCATTTGATTTTAACACTGAGGATGAGCCATTAGACATCCTTCAGTTTGACAACCTCCCTAAAAGAAGCCACAACTGTGCTGGTACACAGAATCCTGAAGTTGGTACAAATGAAGCAGTGGGAAACCCCTTCTCTCTCTACAACAAGTGAATAAGAAGGTCCATATATAGAGAGTCCAAAAGGCTTTGGGATTCAAGAAGCTTCAGCTTCCTGACCATTCCATGATGATTGAATCTGCTTTGAAAAAAGCCAAGATTTCCAGGACTCACTCTTTGGTGCCCTGGGGAGGGAGACTAGGACATTGGAGTATTTTGGGAAGAATCTATATATACAATTTGCACCTCCAACGTTCTGAAACTGACTGCCAGGAAGCCCGGTTCGTAATGTCTGAAGCCTTCTGGTGACGTCAACCTGTTGTCTGGGAAACCGTGATGCATCTCAACGGGATGAGAAAGGGGGGGGGAGGGGGCATGGGATGAGAGAGGGGGAGGGGGGAAATGAAGGCCTGCAGCTCCTGCAACTGCTGGGGGTCCATGCCGCCTACTGCTACAGTGCTACCGCACGTGATTCACGCTCTGTTTTGCTCCTCTTCTTTGCCTCTCGCATGCCTGCTTACACAAGCACCTGCATTCCCGTCCCGACACCCAATGGGCCCGCATGACAAACCGATCTGATGAGCGCATGCGCTACTTCCGCAATTTCCCAACCCCGGAGCAAAGCCTAACCAAAACACTCCTGCCACTGCGCGAGCACGAAGAGGTGGAGTCGCAAGTTGCAACACTCGACTGCGCGGAGAAACTAAAGCCTGCGGCTGAGGGGGCTTTCCTCACAGTCCTTGGTCCTTACGTTCCCATCTCCAGTAAGAACCTTCCAGAAGCGGTTTGTCTGCTTCTTTTGTATTTCTTTCAGAAAATTCTCTCTCTAATCGTGGCCTCTCGCCCATCTTCCTCTAAATATTTCAGCTGCAGTTAACTGAGTTACTACTACTACTATTTAACATTTCTAAAATGCTACCAGGGTTACGCAGCGCTGTACAATCTAACAAAGAAGGACAGTCCCTGCTCAAAGGAGCTTACAATCTAAAGGACAAAAAAGTGCAGTCAATCAAATTGGGGGCAGTCTAGATTTCCTGGATAGAGGTACAATGGTTAGGTGCCGAAAGCGACATTGAAGATGGGCAGGGAGGGGGCTTGGCATGTATGGACTCAGGGAGTTTATTCCAAGCATAGGATGAGGCGAGGCAGAAAGGGCGGAGCCTGGAGTTGGCAGTGGTGGAGAAGGGTACTGAGAGGAGGGATTTGTCCTGTGAGCGGAGGTTATGGGTAGGAGTGTAAGGGGAGATGAGGGTAGAGAGGTAATGAGGGGATGCAGATTGAGTGCATTTGTAGGTTAGTAGGAGAAGCTTGAACTGCATGCGGTACCTGATCGGAAGCCAGTGAAGTGAGGAGAGGGGTGATATGAGCATATCGGTCTAGACGGAAGATAAGACGGGCAGCAGAGTTCTGAACGGATTGAAGGGGGGATAGATGGTTCAGTGGAAGGCCAGTGAGGAGTAGGTTGCGGTAGTCAAGGCGAGAGGTGATGAGAGAGTGGATGAGAGTTTGGGTGGTGTGCTCGGAGAGGAAGGGGCGAATTTTGCTGATGTTATAGAGGAAGAAGCGACAGGTCTTGGCTGTCTGCTGGATATGGGCAGAGAAGGAGAGGGAGGAGTCGAAGATGACTCCGAGGTTGCGGGCAGATGAGACGGGGAGGATGAGGGTGTTGTCGACTGAAATAGAGAGTGGAGGGAGAGGAGAAGTGGGTTTGGGTGGAAAGACAATGAGCTCGGTCTTGGCCATGTTCAGTTTCAGGTGGCGGTTGGACATCCAGGCAGCAATGTCGGATAAGCAGGCTGATACTTTGGCCTGGGTTTCCGCAGTGATTTCTGGTGTGGAGAGGTAAAGCTGGGTGTCGTCAGCATAAAGATGGTATTGGAAACCATGAGATGAGATCAGCGAGCCCAGTGAAGAGGTGTAGATTGAAAAAGGAAGGGGTCCAAGGACAGATCCCTGAGGAACTCCAACAGAGAGCGGGATGGGGGTGGAGGAAGATCCATGAGAATGAAGGTACGGTGGGAGAGATAAGAGGAGAACCAGGAGAGGACAGAGCCCTGGAACCCAAATGAGGATAGTGCAGCAAGAAGTAAATTATGATTGACAGTGTCAAAAGTGGCGGATAGGTCGAGGAGGATGAGGATGGAGTAGTGACCTTTTGGATTTGGCAAGGAACAGGTCATTACAGACTTTAGTGAGTGCCGTTTCTGTCGAGTATAGAGGGCGAAAACAGGATTGAAGCGGATCGAGGATGGCATGAGAGGAGAGAAAATCAAGGCTGCGGCTGTGAACGGCGCGTTCAAGTATCTTGAAGAGGAAGAGTAGGAGGGAGATGGGGCGGTAGTTGGAAGGACAGGTAGTG
Source organism: Microcaecilia unicolor (assembly GCF_901765095.1). Taxonomy (NCBI): domain Eukaryota; kingdom Metazoa; phylum Chordata; class Amphibia; order Gymnophiona; family Siphonopidae; genus Microcaecilia; species Microcaecilia unicolor. The sequence continues at coordinate 362,063,640 of NC_044035.1, forward strand.
TCTGGTGATGGTTTTTTGAGAAGTGGTGTGACTACAGCATGCTTGAAGGTGTCAGGGACAATTGCAGTGGAGAAAGAGAGAAGTATATTAGTATATTAGTGAAAGGAGAATGACTAAAAAGGGAATTGTGAGACTAAAAGATACTGCAAACCGCTATGTAGATAATGATGAAAAAAAGGCAAATTTGCAAAATAGATACTTTTGTTCTGTTTTTACTGAAGAAAATCCGGGAGAAGGACCACGATGGACTGGCAAAAGTTCATTTGAGAATGGAGTGGATATAGCACCGTTCATGGAAGAGAGTGTGTATCAACAGCTAGAAAAACTAAAGGTGGAAAAAGCCATGGGACCGGATGGGATCCACCCCAGGATATTGAGGGAGCTCAGAGAGGTTCTGGCGGGTCCTCTTAAAGTTTTGTTTAATAAATCCTTAGAAATGGGAGAGGTTCCGAGGGATTGGAGAATGGCGGAGGTGGTCCCTCTTCACAAAAGTGGTGATAGGGAAGAAGCTGGAAACTACAGGCCGGTAAGCCTCACTTCGATTATTGGAAAAGTAATAGAAGCGATGCTGAAGGAAAGGATAGTGAATTTCCTGGAAGAAAATGAGTTGCAAGATCCGAGACAACATGGTTTTACCAAAGCGAAATCGTGCCAAACGAATCTCATTGAATTCTTTGATTGGGTGACCGGAGAATTGAACTGGGGACGTGCTATAGACATAATCTACTTAGATTTCAGCAAGGCTTATGACATGGTTCCCCACAGGAGGCTCTTAAATAAACTGGATGGGCTGAAGATAGGACCCAAAGTGGTGAACTGGATTAGGAACTGGTTGACGGACAGGCGCCAGAGGGTGGTGGTGAATGGAGTTCGCTCGGAGGAGGGAAAGGTGAGTAGTGGAGTGCCTCAGGGATCGGTGCTGGGGCCGATTCTGTTCAATATATTTGTGAGTGACATTGCCGAAGGGTTAGAAGGTAAAGTTTGCCTATTTGAGGATGATACTAAGATTTGTAACACAGCGGACACCCCGGAGGGAGTGGAAAACATGAAAAGGATCTGAAAAAGCTAGAAGAATGGTCTAAGGTTTGGCAATTAAAATTCAATGTGAAGAAATGCAAAGTGATGCACTTAGGCGTATGTGTTAGGCGGGGAGAGTCTACTAGGTACGGATGGGGAGAGGGATCTTGGGGTCATAGTATCTGAGGATCTGAAGGCGATGAAACAGTGTGACAAGGCGGTGGCCGTAGCTAGAAGGTTACTAGGCTGTATAGAGAGAGGTGTGACCAGCAGAAGAAAAGAGGTGTTGATGCCCCTGTACAAGTCATTGGTGAGGCCCCACCTGGAGTATTGTGTTCAGTTTTGAAGGCCGTATCTTGCTAAGGATGTAAAAAGAATTGAAGCGGTGCAAAGAAAAGCTACGATGGTATGGGATTTGTGTTACAAGACGTATGAGGACAGACTTGCGGACCTGAACATGTATACCCTGGAGGAAAGAAGAAACAGGGGTGATATGATACAGACGTTCAAATATTTGAAAGGTATTAATCCGCAAACAAACCTTTTCTGGAGATGGGAAGGCGGTAGAACGAGAGGGCATGAAATGAGATTGAAGGGGGGCAGACTCAAGAAGAATGTCAGGAAGTATTTTTTCATGGAGGGTGGTGGATGCTTGGAATGCCCTCCCGCGGGAGGTGGTGGAGATGAAAACGGTAACGGAATTCAAACATGCGTGGGATAAACATAAAGAAATCCTGTGCAGAAGGAAGGGATCCTCAGGAGCTTAGCCTAGAATGGGTGGCAGAGCTGGTGGTTGGGAGGCGGGGATAGTGCAGGGCAGACTTATACAGTCTGTGCCAGAGCTGGTGGAGGGAGGCAGGGATAGTGCTGGGCAGACTTATACGGTCTGTGCACTGAAGAGGACAGTACAAATAAAAAAGTAGCACATATGAATTTATCTTCTTCGGCAGACTGGATGGACCGTGCAGGTCTTTTTCTGCCGTCATCTACTACGTTTAATATGTTTACTATGACAGATGGGGGAGTGACAGTAGGAGAGATGGTGTTTAGTAAGTTAGTGGGGATGGGATCAGAGGAACAGGTGGTGTATTTCGAGGAGGAAAGAAGGTGGGCGGTTTCCTCCTCGGTAATATCAGGAAAAGAGGAGAAGGAGGCCTGGGTTGGTTGGTTGAGGGATTGGGTTAAAGGGTGAAGAGCAGGAGGTGGCTTGGTAGTGAATTCGAGGTTGATCTTCTGCACCGTGTCACGGAAGTAGTCGGCTAGTGATTGAGGAGAGAGTGAGGGGGGTGGGAGCAGAGGGGACTTTGAGGAGGGAGTTAAGGGTGGCGAAGAGACGACGAGGGTTGGAACTGAGAGAATTAGTCAATTGGGTGTAATAGTCCTGTTTGGCAAGGGAGGACTGGAAGGAGGATAGCATGAATTTGTAATGAATGAAGTCGGTATGGGTGCGAGATTTCCTCCAGAGGCATTCGGCAGATTGGGCGCAGGAGCGAAGGTATCAGATGCAAGGGGTCAGCCAGGGCTGGGGATTAGTACGCCTTGTGGGACGGGAGATGGATGGTGCAAGTGTGTCCAGAGCAGTGGAGAGAGTGGCATTGTAAGCAGAGACAGCCTTGTTGACAGACTCAGAGGACATGATGGAAGGGAGGAGATTAGAGATACAAGAGGATAAAGTGGGAGGGTCGACAGCCTGGAGATTCCTGAAAGTAGTGGTTAGTGTTGGGCGGGACTGAGGGGGAGGGTGATGAAATGTGAAGGTGATCAGGTGATGATCTGAGAGAGGAAGAGCAGAGGCGCAGAAATTGGAGGGTGAGTAGGTAGAGGAGAGGACGAGGTCAAGACAATGGCCAGTTTGGTGAGTAGGGGTGGTGGAGCTCAGCTGGAGGTTGAAGGAGGATGTCAGAGTGAGGAACTGAGAAGCGAATGGGTCATCAGCATGTATGTTAAAGTCTCCAAGAATGAGGGACGGAGATGAGGGTTCAAGAAAAACAGAGAGCCAGGCATCGAAGTCGGTAAGGAAGGAAGGGAGGGACTTATCGGGGGGGGGGGGGGCGGTAAATGACTGCAACTCTGAGTGGCAGCGGGTAGAATAGACGGATGGAGTGAACTTCAAAGGATGAGAAGCAGTGAGACTGCGGTAGGAGGAGGGGTTGAAAACTACAGGAGGGCGAAAGTAGAAACCCAACTCCTCTGCGGCCAACTGGGCGGGGAGTGTGGGAGAAAAGATAACCTCCATGGCACAGGGTCATGACTGAGGCGTTTCTTTTAAGAGTGAAGTCCATTTTTTTCCAGGCAACCAGTGGACTGTGTAAATGTGAATCCACAGGCAGATGATGTCATCAAGAAGCGCTGATGCTAAAGCAAAGCTCTCTTTAGGTCTTCACGTGTGTAAGTGTGGTGTGTTCTCGGGGTTGTGCAACTCGGACGACAGTGGGTGCATAGAACTCAGAGGGCACATGAGGGGGGGATGGGGGCACGGGACGAGAGAGGGGGGAGGGGGGCCTGGAACTCGACCGGAGGGAGGGGGCCTGGAACTTCACCAGAAGGGGAGGGCCGATCCTAGAACTGGAAGGGGAGGGCAGGAACTGGAGGGGAAGGGGAGGAGGGGGAGGGGTTCCTGGAACTTGGAGGGGAGGGAGGGAAGGCAGGTAGGGGGGCATGGAACTCGGGGGGGGGGGTAGGGGTCTGGAACTCGGAGGAGGGAGGTAGGGAGGGGGCCCTGGAACCTTGCTAGCGCCCGTTTCCTTTCTGTTGGAAACGGGCCTCTTTTACTAGTTTCTCCCAGAATGCTCTTCTCACTTCCCGCATATCTTCTTACCAGCTTTTGATACACTTGTGGAACAGTGTGACATAGTTTGTGCACTCTTCCCACTGGAAGAAAGATGTGGAGCTCTGTCAGCTAGTAGCCGAAGTGTGGGAGTGCGGAAAATACGTGGTCTGCGCAACCTATGATGCTTTCAATACGGCATTTATTATGTATGTTTATTAGTTTTATCCTATTTTACTTGCACATTGTAAATTGCCCTGAAGGTCCCCCACCCTAGCGCGGTATATCAAATTTTTACTAAACATGGAAACTTTGCATCCAGGAACTCTGCCATGGGGATTGGGATATGCAGACTAACCTGGCTGTAAGCCTCAGACCTTGAATTAGTGGTTCAGGAGAAGCTGGCAGACATTCTATTCCAAGGACAAAATCTTTTTGATGATGAGGTGGAAGAGGAAGCAGACCTTATCAAAAAGCATTTTGAAATCAACTCTCCCAGCCTGCTTCTAGCTTGGCTTCCACATCCAGGTGGTATTTTGGTGGTGGGCAATGGAGGTCCTACTACTCTCAAAGGCAAAGGTATCCCCCCCCCCCCCCCACCTGTTGACCCTCTCAGACAAATCAGGGATCTCTCCCCCACCCATGGGAGCAGAGGACCCATAAATCCCAACCAGCAGTCAAAACAAGGGGCAAATTTATGACTGGCTCCAGGAAAGCATAGTTGTAATGCCAGTAACCGCCCCAATGACCTTTTAGTAGGAATGGCTGAAGTTTTTCTAGAAAAAGCAGCCCAAAGTTTACCTATAAATCACCCACTGAGAGCATTCAAGTTAAGCTCTCAGCATGAGGAATTGCTTTCAAAGGAACCCTCTTCCCTTTTGCAGGCCTATGCAGTCAAGCCCATTCCACCAAGGGAAAAAAGGAAAGGATTTTACTCCCAAGTTTTTCCTGGTCTCCAAAAAAAAAAAAAAACAGGGGCATTGCATTCCATCCTATACCTAAGGGTCTGAACAACTATCTGGCACAGCAAAAGTCCCTAATCCCCATGATTCAGAAAGGAAATTGGCTATGTTCTCTGGACTTAAAGGATGCCTATACCTACACAGAGAACCATCCCAGTCACAAGAAGTATCTGAGATTGAGAGAAGGGAAACACCACTACCAGTACTATGTACTGCCATTCAACCTTGTATCAGCATGTATTATATTCACAAAATACCTAGCAGTAGTCACAGTGTCTCTGTGCAGACTGGGGGGGTGTTCACAGGTTTTCCTATTTGGACAATTGGCTGGTCAAGAGCACATCAAAGGAAGGTACAAGAGAATCAACTCACAAGACCATTCAGGTGCTGGAGCTACTTGGGATCTCCATACATTACCCCAAGCAAGTTATATCCACATGATAAATTGGAATTTAATTGGATCCCTTCTAAACATGACTCAGCTGAGCAGCTGTCACATCGGTAACATAGGCAGTGTACCAGAGTCAGCAGGCATCAGCTCAGCACATGTTGATAGAGTTGCACCACATGGCTTCCATTGTCCATGTAACTCCTATGGCATGCCTCAATGTGAGGCAGGTTCAATGGATCCTGTCTTCCCAATGGTCTCAGGCCAAGATGAACCTTCAGGATGTCCTTCAAAGGAGTCTCTTTCTTGGTGGCTAATTAGCACAAATATAGAGAAGGAACTACCATTCCAAATCCACAAGATAGTTATGACAGATGCATGCAACATAGGGTGGTGAGGGGGGCTCATGTAGATGGTGGCATTGGTCTGCTCAGGAAAAACACCAAATAAATCTCCTTGAGCTAAGAGCTATTTGGAATACTCTAAAGGCCTTCAGAGTTGGGCTGGCAAACTGGAATCATTGGAGCAGGGTGATCAAAGCCCCCAGGTAAGTGAAGCATTAAATACCTTTACACAAATGGGGGAAAAGAGGCAACGTCAGGAAAGCAGTATATACTAATGCCCAAAGTATGGGAAATAAGGTTTTAGATCTTGAGGCTGTGATAGAAGAGGCTGGTCCACAGAGAACCATGATTGGGATATAGTTATGCCGGGCTATAATCTGTTCAGGAAAAACAGTAAGAAAGGGAGGAAGAGTTCCATTATATGTTAAAGATAGTATTAAAGGCATACAATTGCAGGACCTACAGAGTAAGAAAGAAGCACTGTGGGTCAATCGGGAATGGCAAATATATTTACATTGATGTGATATATAGGCCTCCTTCACAGACAGAAGAAATAGAGATTTAATTGAAGACATTCAAAGTATAGCTGTGAAAGGGGAAGTACTACTGACAGGTGATTTTAATATGATAGATGTTGATTGGGGTATCCCTATTCCTGGGAGATCCTGGATTCTGTACAGGGGGGACTAATTCAGCAATTGGTAATAGAACCCACAAGGGATGGGGTCATACTGGACTTAGTGCTTACTAATGGGGACAGTGTTTCTGATAATATAAGAATAGCCATACTGGGTTAGACCAATGATCCATCTAACCCAGTATCCTCTTTCCAACAGTAGCAAATCCAGGTCACAAGTACCTGGCAGAAACCCAAATAGGAACAAAATTCCATGCTACCAATCCCAGGACAAGTAGTGGCTTCCCTAGGTCTGTCTCAGTAGCAGATTATGAACTTTTTCTCTTGGAACTTGTCCAAAACTTTTTAAAACCCAGATATGCTAACTGCTGTTACAAAGCCCTCTGGCAAAGAGTTCCAGGGCTTAACTGTTCATTGAGTGAAAAATATTCCCCCCTATTTGTTATGAAAGTATTTCCACGTAACTTCAAGTGTCCTCTAGTCTTTGTACTTTATGAAAGTCTAAAAAATCAATTCACTTCTACTTGTTCTACACCACTCAGGATTATGTAGACCTCACTCATATTTCACCTTAGCCATCTCTTTTCCACGCTGAAGAGCCCTGACCTCTTTAGCCTTTCCTCATAACAGAGGAGTTCCATCGCATTTTTTATTTTGGTCGCTCTTCTTTGAACCTCTTCTAATTCCGCTGTATTTTTCTTGAGATGCAGTGACCAGAACCGAAAGCAGTACTCAAGGTGAGGTTGCACCATGGAATGATAGAGGCATTATAGTATTTTAAGTCTTATTTACCAACCCTTTCCTAATAATTCCTAGCATACTGTTTTCTTTTTTGCCTGCTACCACACACTGGGCAGAAGATTTCAGCATATTGTCTACAATAAAATCTAAATCTTTTTCTTGGATGCTGACCCCCAAAGTGGGCCCTAGCATCAGATAACTGTAGTTTGGATTGTTCTTCCCAATGTGCATCACTTTGTATTTGTCCATATTAAATTTCATCTGCCATTTGGATGCCCAGTCTTCAGTTTCTTAAGGTCTTCCTGCAATATTTTACAATCCACATGTGTTTTAATAGCCTTGAATAAGAACATAAGAGTAGCCATTAGGATATTGATAAACACAGTTAGAATTTTTATAATAAAAAAAGCAAGCAAACTTTATTAGCTAGTCTCCCTACCCTTTTCCCCAAAGTTTTAAAACTTGAATTTTCTGCCACAGCATTAACAGACAGTCTCTAGAAGGCACAGAAAGGCCCACTTCAATCCTCATTCCCACCCAACTCCCACCCACCCCTAGCTCAACTCTTCATTTATAGTCAATTATTCTAATTAGGACAACAAGAGGGGAATTTTCAATAGAGTTTTAATTACATTTAATTAGTTTCCAAGAAGCAAACTCTAAATAAATTACAAATTACACCAGTCATAAGGATCATTACATTAATTTAATATCCCTAGTACCTTAAGAAGTTTTAATTAAACCACTCTATAATACTAAGATGCAGACAGTAGTCTAGCAGCGAGAGGGGTACTATTCAGTCTTTTGCATTGAGTCAAATGTATGATTATCTCCCATTTGGTGAGATGTCATGAGTGTGTCCTCGATCCAAAGAGCTCCTAGCTCTCAGAGAACGAGTCTGTTCACTTAAGGCTAGAGTAGCAGACTTGGAGGCGCTGAGGGGGGGACAGAAAGGTACACAGAGGAGGCCTACAGGGACGTTGTAGAGAAGTCCCACCTCCAATCTGGCAGCCCCTGTGCTGCCTTGGAGGAGGGAGGCCTTCTAAAAGGAGAGCATCACCCTGGTGAGGCTGGAAGTAATCCTGTAGACAGGACCAGCAAGACGAACAGCAAAAGTAGAGGCTGACAAATGGACAAATCAGCTTGGGAGATGATATGAAAAAGAGTTTATTGAGCCAATTTACATAAGGGACCCGACACGGTCCCTGTTTCAGTGCCAGAAGCGCCTGCCTCGGGTCACAAATAAAATTCAACAAAAAACACACAAAAGTGAAAAATAAAATAAATTATGTGACTACATACAATGCATCTGAACAGCTAAAAAGGGACTGTCAAAAGCTATATCATATCTGCATGTTTTAAAAATGTAACCATATATAATCATTATTGAAAATAAATACATAAATATAAAACCACAATGTGTTTTTACACATAAAATAGTATAAAAATATAGCGGAAAGATTTTTGTACATTACAGATTAAAAAAACAAAAATAATAATAAATCGTAGTAATGAAATAACACACTAGAGTAATCTTCACACTAGCAGACCATAACGATCATTAGTATTTAAAAGACTATATATGTTATGTAACATTTAACAGGATCAGCACACCAGGGAATGCAATATCCTCTCGCACTGAGGATGTGTCTCCAGGAGCTACTGCCCAGGTGGGAAGGGTTAGGACAGCTGTTGTAGTTGGTGATTCGATTATTAGGCATGTAGATAGCTGGGTGGCTGGTGGACATGAGGATCGCCTGGTCACTTACCTGCCTGGTGTAAAGGTGACGGACCTCACACATCACCTAGATAGGATTTTAGATAGTGCTGGGGAAGAGCCAGCTGTCTTGGTACATGTGGGTACCAATGACATAGGAAAATGTGGAAGAGAGGTTCTGGAAGCCAAATTTAGGCTCTTAGGTAGAAATCTCAAATCCAGAACCTCTAGGGTATCATTTTCTAAAGTGCTACCCGTTCCATGCGCAGGGCCCAAGAGACCGGCAGAGCTCCGGTGTCTCAATGCGTGGATGAGACGATGGTGCAGGGAGAAGGGGTTTAGATTTGTTTGGAACTGGGCAACATTCTAGGGAAGAGGGAGCCTATTCCTAAAGGATGGGCTCCACCTTAACCAGGATGGAACCAGTCTGATGGCATCGGCGTTTAAAAAGGAGATAGAGCAGCTTTTAAACTAGAGACTGGGGGATGTCTGATAGTCGCTCAAAAGCACATGGTTCGGAATAAGGTATCTTTTAAAGATATCACCAAAACAGGGAAGATAGGGTATCCCGATAGTGAGGTTGCAAAAGAGACCATAGTAGACAAACCAGCTTATAATCGAACGAGAAAAACGCCCAAGTTCCGACCTAAATCGGGAGATGGGCGTTTATCTCACAAAAACGAATAACGCGGTATAATCAAAAGCCGAATTTGGGACGCTTTCAACTGCACTCCGTCGTGGATGCGGACAAAGTGGACGGGGGCGTGTCGAAGGCGTGTCGAAGGCGGAACTGGGGCGTGGTTATCACCCGAACAGAGATGGGCGCCCTTCGCCGATAATGGATGCGTTTGTAGCTAGAATTTAGGGCACTTTTCCTGGACCCTGTTTTTTCACGAATAAGGCCCCAAAAAGTGCCCTAAATGACCAGATTACCCCCAGAGGGAATCGGGGATGACCTCCCCTGACTCCCCCAGTGGTCACTAACCCCCTCCCACCACAAAAAAATGATGTTTCACAACTTTTTATTTTCACCCTCAAATGTCATACCCTCCTCCCAGGCAGCAGTATGCAGGTCCCTGGAGCAGTTGTTAGGGGGTGCAGTGGACGTCAGGCAGGTGGACCCAGGCCCATCCCCCCTACCTGTTACAATTGTGCTGCTTAATGCTTATTAGTCGTCCAACCCCCCCAAACCCACTGTACCCACATGTAGGTGCCCCTCTTCACCCCTTAGGGCTATAGTAATGGTGTAGACTTGTGGGCAGTGGGTTTTGAGGGGGATTTGGGGGGCTCAACACACAATGGAAGGGTGCTATGCACCTGGGAGCTCTTTTACCTGTTTTTTTGTTTTTGTAAAAGTGCCCCCTAGGGTGCCCAGTTGGTGTCCTGGCATGTGAGGGGGACCAGTGCACTACGAATCCTGGCCCCTCCCACGAACAAATGCCTTGGATTTATTCGTTTTTGAGCTGGGCACTTTCCTTTTCCATTATCGCTGAAAAGCAAAAACGCCCAGCTCACACATTGGCGAATAAAACATGGGCGTCTATTTTTTATCGATAATACGGTTCGGTCCGCCCCTTCACGGACCCGTTCTCGGAGATTAACGCCCATGGAGATAGGCGTTTCTGTTCCATTATGCCCCTCAAAGAGGCTTATTTTCAAAGCACTTAGCCTCCCAAAGTTCCATAGAAACCTATGGTACTTTGGAAGGCTAAGTGCTTTGAAAATATGCCTCCAGGTGTCCTTAAATAAAAATAAAAAATCAGACAAAAGATTGCAAATTAATACTGTCAAGTACTGAGCATGATGTAAATAGGAACAAACATAGTTTGAAATGTCTATATGTGAATGCCAGAAGCCTAAGAAATAAGAGGAGCGTTAGAATATATTGCACTAAATGAAAAATTAGATATAATAGACATCTCTGAGACCTGGTGGAAGGAGGATAACCAGTGGGTACAAATTATATGATAGTGAAAGGGTGGATCAAATTGGTGGAGAGGTAGCATTGTATGTTAAGGAGGGCCTTGAATTAAATAGATTGAAAATTCTGTAGGAAACAAAACACATCTTGAAATCCCTATGGATTGAAATTCCATGTATAAAGGGGAAAAGGTGTGTGTACTACCGTCCGTCTGACCAGGATAACAAACAGATGTAGAAATGTTATTGGAAATTAGGGAGGCTAACAAACTAGGCAACACAATAATAATGGGTGATTTCAATTACCCCGATATTGACTGGGTAAATGTAACATCAGGGTATGCTACAGACTTAAACTTCCTTGACGAAATCAAGGTTTGCTTTATGGAGCAGTTGGTACAGGAGCCAACCCTAGTCTGTTGTAGAGCACATAATCTGGTGTGGGAGGTAATGGTGATGGGGGTCGCTTGATAACAGTGATCATGAAATGATCAGATTTGATATTAGCTTTGGAGTAAGTATAAAATCCAATACGTTAGCGTTTAACTTTCTAAAAGGAGGCTATGATAAAATGAGAACAATGGTGACAAAAAAAACTTGGGCATCTGTGAGGGTCAAAACTTTACATCAGGCGTGGATGCTGTTCAAAAATACCATCCTGGAAGCCCAAGCCTAATGTATTCCGCGTATTAAAAAAGGAGGAAGGAAGACCAAACAACAGCCGGCATGGTTAAAAAATGAGGTGAAGGAAGCTATTAGAGCTAAAAGAAAATCCTTCAGAAAATGGAAGAAGGAACCGACTCAAAATAATATGAAACAGCATAAGGAATGGCAAGTAAAATGCAAAGCACTGATATGGAAGGCAAAGAGAAACTTTGAAAAAAAGATTGCGTTGGAGGCAAAAACACATAGTAAAATTTTTTTTAGGTATATTAAAAGCAGGAAGCTGGCAAATGAATCGGTTGGACCACTAGATGACCGAGGGGTAAAAGGGGCGATCAGGGAAGACAAAGCCATAGCGGAGAGATTAAATTAATTCTTTGCTTCGGTCTTCACCGAGGAAGATTTGGGAGAGATACCGGTGCCAGAAATGGTATTCAAAACTGAGGAGTAGGAGAAACTGAATGAATTCTCTATAAACCTGGAGGATGTAATGGGGCAGTTTTACAAATTGAAGAGTAGCAAATCTCCTGGACTGGATGGTATTCATTCCAGAGTACTGATAAAATTGAAAAATGAACTTACAGAACTATTGTTAGTAATACATAATTTTTCTTAAAAATCAAGTGTGGTACCGGAAGATTGGAGGGCAGCCCATGTAATACCAATATTTAAAAAAGGTTCCAGAGGGGATCCGGGAAATTACAGACCGGTGAGCCTGATGTCAATGCCAGGCAAAATGGTAGAGACTATTATAAAGAACAAAATTACTGAGCATATCAACAATCTATTACATTTCTTTGAAGGGGTGAACAAACGTGGATAAAGGTAAACCGGTTGATATTGTGTATCTGAATTTTCAAAAGATGTGTGACAAAGTACCTCATGAAAGACTCCAGAGAAAATTAGAGAGTCGTGGGATAAGAGGTAAGTGTCCTATTGTGGATTAAAAACTGGTTAAAAGATAGAAAACAGAGAGTAGGGTTAAATGGTCAGTATTCTCAATGGAGAAGGGTAGTTGGGTTCCACAGGGATCTGTGCTGGGACCGCTGCTTTTTAACATATTTATAAATGACCTAGAGATGGGAGTAACTAGTGAGATAATTAAATGTGCTGATGACACAAAGTTGTTAAATTGCAAGAGGACTGTGAAAAATTACAAGGGGACCTTAGGAGACTAGGCGTCTAAATGGCAGATGACGTTTAATGTGAGCCAAGTGCAAAGTGATGCATGTAGGAAAGAGGAACCCGAACTATAGCTACATAATGCAAGGTTCCACATTAGGAGTCACCGACCAAGAAAGGGATCTAGTTGTCGTTGTTGATGATTCGTTGAAACCTTCTGCTCAGTGTGCTGCTGCGGCTAAGAAAGCAAATAGAATGTTAGGTATTATTAGGAAAGGAATGGAAAACAAGGACATTATAATACCTTTGTATTGCTCCATGGTGTGACTTCACCTCGAATATTGTGTGCCCATAACTGATGGCCTGACTTATTCAATTGTAATTTTTAAGTCCGTTCATGCAACTTTTGATTTGACCTCCCCGCAATCAAAACTATTGGACATTCTCCTCACTATTGCTCAACGGCATATTTTGCAAAACTGGAAAAACGCACAGTTGCTGAATATTCATTTCTGGTGGAATACAGTCCTGCAGCATCAGAAGTTTGAGCTCGCCATGGCTGCGAAAAGTCGGATGATAGTATCTAAGAAAAAAATGTGGTCTATTTTGGACAACTACCTCCAAACTATTCAGGCCACACCTTAAACCAGTACAAAGGACTTATTTGTTAAACACCTGGATGCTTTCCCCTCCTTTTTTCTCTTCTTTCCTTTCCCACCTGTTGTGTTTCTTGCTTCCTATGTTTTTCCATCATTGTTTTCCTGTTATTTGTATTCTTGGAAATTAATAAAATATTTGGAAATATAACCAAAAAAAAAAAAAAAAAGAAAGCAAATAGAATGTTAGGTATTATTAGGAAAGGAATGGAAAACAAAAATGAGGACGTTATGCCTTTGTATCACTCCATGGTGCAACCACAACTTGAATATTGTGTTCAGTTCTGGTCACCGCATCTCAAAAAAGGTATAGTGGAATTAGAAGAGGTGCAGAGAATGGTGACAAAAATGATAAAGGGGATGGGACGACTTCCCTATGAGGAAAGGCTAAAGTGGCTAGGGAGCTTCAGCTTGGAGAAGAGACGGCTGAGGGGAGATATGATAGAGGTCTATAAAATAATGAGTGGAGTGGAAAGAGTAGACGTGAAGCGTCTGATTACTCCTTCCAAAAATACTAGGACTAGGGGGCATGCAATGAAGCTACAAAGTAGTAAATTTAAAATGAATCAGAGAAAATATTTCCTCACTCAACATATAATTAAACTCTGGAATTTGTTGCCAGAGAATGTGGTAAAGGCGGTTAGCTTAGCGAGGTTTAAAAAAGGTTTGAAAATGGACTTGGGGAAAATCCACTGCTTTTTTCTGGGATAAGCAGCATAAAATGTTTTGTACGTTTTGGGGATTTTGCCAGGTATTTGTGACCTGGATTGGCCACTGTTGGAAACAGGATGCTGGGCTTGATGGACCTTTGGTCTGTCCTAGTATGGCAATATTTATGAACTTATGAGAAATTCACACAGTGCGAAAATTAATAAGATTTGAAGTAACAGTAAGAATCCCCTGTGGCCTGGCACCACTGGGAAGCTAGAGTCCATTGAGCTGATCTCATATGTAGGCGTGCCATGGGAGTTACATGAACTGTGGAAGCCATGTGTTCTAACAGTCTCAAAATCTGCCGAACTGTGGAGACGCTCAAACCATGGACATTAGGGCCAGGACATTGTCTGCCATTTCTTGGGGAAGATAAGCTCGAGACGTCCGTGTGTCCAACAGAGCTCCAATGAACTCCAATTTTTGAACCGGGACAAGATGGGATAACTGATCACAAAGCCCAGAGGTTCTAGCACCCGAATAGTCATTCGCATGGACTGTAGAGCGTCTGCCTCTGAAGTGCTCTTCACCAGTCAGTTGTCGAGATAAGGGAACACATGCACTCCCAGTCTGCATAGTGACGCTGAGACAACTGCCAGGCACTTTGTGAAAACCCTGGGCGCAGACGCGAGACCAAAGGGCAGTACACAGTACTAAAAGTGCTGACTTCCCAACCGAAATTGAAGATACTTCCTGTCAGCTGGGAGTATCGAGATGTGGGTATAGGCATCCTTTAAGTCCAGAGAGCATAGTCAATTTTTTTCTTGAATCATGGGAAGAAGGGTGTCTCGGGAAACCATCCTGAACTTTTCTCGGACTAGGAATTTGTTCAGGGCCCTTAGGTCTAGGATGGGACGCATCCCCCCTGTTTTCTTTTGCACAAGGAAGTACCTTGAATAGAATACCAGCCCTTCATCCCATGGTGGAACGGGTTCGACCGCATTGGCCTTTAGAAGGGCAGAGTTCCTCTGCAAGTACCTGCCTATGCTCGGAGCTGTAAGAATGAGCTCCCGGTGGGCAATTTGGAGGTTTGGATATCAGATTGAGGGTGTATCCTAACCGGGCTATTTGAAGAACCCACCGGTCAGAGGTTATGAGAGGCCACCTTTGGTGAAAAAATATCAACCTCCTTCCATCCGGCAAGCCGTCCAGCATGGACACTTTTTCTGAGGCTATGCTGCACTGGAGCCAGTCAAAAGCCCGTCCCTTGCTTTTGCTCGGGAGCCGCAAGGGCCTTAGGTGCATGCCGTTGACGGGAATGAGCGTGCTGGGAGTGAGCCTGGACAGGCTGCCGAGAAGCAGGAGTGTGCCTACGCCTATTATAGGAATAGGGAGCACTCCTCTTCCCTCCAAAAAACCTCCTAGATGAGGAGGTAGTAGCAGAAGACGCCCGGCGGGAGAGAGAATCCATAGCATTATGGTGTTTCTTGATCTGATTGACCATATCCTCTATTTTTTCGCCAAAAAGGTTATCCCCCTGGCAAGGAACATCCGCCATTCGCTGCTGGGTCTTATGATCCAGGTCAGAGACGTGCAGCCATGAGAGTCTGCGCATCACTATACCTTGAGCAGCTACTCGGGATGCCACATCAAAAGTGTTGTAAGTACCCCTGGCTAGGAATTTTCGACATGCCTTCTGCTGCCTGACCACCTGGTGAAAAGGTTCGGCGAGCTCCGGAGAAAGTGCTTCGACCAAACTGGACAGTTGCCTCACCGAGTTCCGCAAGTGGATGCTCGTGTAGAGCTGGTATGTTTGAATCTTGGCTGCGAGCATAGCGACCTGATACATCTTTCTCCCAAAAGAATCCAAGGTCCTAGATCTCTGCTTGGGGGCACCGAGGCATAGTCCCTAGTACTCTTGGCTCTTCTGAGAGCAGAATCCACCACCATGGAATCGTGAGGTAGTTGAGACTTCACCATTACCGGCTCTCCATGGACTCTGTACTGGGACTCAGCTTTTCTGGGGACCACTGGATTAGAGAGAGGGAACAACCAGTTTCGCAGAACGTCCCTGAGTGTGTTATGCAAGGGAGCCATTGCAACCTCTAGGTGGAGAAGGATAATCTAAGATCTCGAGCATCTCGGCCCTGGGCTCATCCACAACCTCCATAGGGAAGGGAATATCCTTAGACATTTTCCGAACAAGGGAGGAAAAAGAAAGACTCTCAGGCGGAGACATCCTTCTTTCAATTGGCAGAGTAGGATCAGAGGGGACCCCATATGACTCTTCTTCAGAAAAGTATCTGGGATCTTCCACTTCCTCTCATGAGCGCTCATCATTGGTATCGGACAAAAACTCTCTAAGAGCAGCCCGAACCCGAGCTTCTCTCGACATCGAGGAACGATGACCTCGAGGGGGTGTCGAGAAGTCGACCCTTGCCTGGACAGCGGTGAAGCTTCCTCCACCGACGTCGAAGGAGAGTCGACCCGGTTGGCAGTCGACGCCGATGCCGCAAGCGGCACCGGGGGGGGGACCTCACCACAGGCAAAGGACCAGATGCCGCTTCGACAGTCGGTGCAGAAGACTGGCGCAGCAATCCCTCCAGAAGCTCTGGAAGAAGGGCCCTGATGTACTCGTCGAGCTGCTATTGGAAAAGGCTGAGGGGCCAGCGCAGGAGTCGGTGGCAGAATCTGAGGGGGCTCGAGAGCCGGTACCAGGCTGCCAGAAGACCGACGCATCGGCACATCCTGTATAGAGGGTGAGCGGTCCTCTTGGCGCCGATGCTTCTCGGGTGCCAAATCCCTCGGCTCCCCGGAGCTCTCAGTACCGTGCATGGAAGGAGATTGATGACGGTGCATCTTAGCCTTCGCTCGACGCCCGTCATTGAGACTCCTCGATACCGAAGAGGAGGATGTGGAATCCTCATGCCTCCTCGAGGCCGGGTCCGATGAAGGTCGGACCCGGGGGACCTTTATAGCAGTAGGCCTCGAGACAGGTGGAGACCCACTCGATGCCTTGCTGCTCCCAGCGCGATATGGTTGTTCGGCAGCCATTACCTGCACTCTCAGTCGATGCTTCCCTCGACGTTGACGTCGATGCCACCAACCTTGGTACTGATGCCGATGTCGAAGGACTGGCCCGATCCGCAAAATGTTTTTCACATTGAGCCTCCCGAGACACTTGGGTCCGTTTTTTCATTAAAGAGCACAGCTTACAAGTAAATGGCAAATGATCGGCCCAAGGCACTGGAGACACCACGCATGGGAATCTGTACCCGAGATGGTCCGGTTGCACCGAGTATAACGCTTGAAGCCGCTTGGGTGTCCTCGATGACATGGACAGAAAAACGGCGGCTGCGAAATTAAAGGATGCGATTGTGCCAATTAAAAAGGCACAAAAAAGGAAAATAAAACCCGGCCGAGCAGCCTAAAAGCCGTCCGTAATGAAAAAAGAAGGAAACTTGAACTTTAGTGGAAAAAATGAAAGAAATAAAGGGAAAAATAAACTTTTTTTTGTTGTTTTAATTTTGTGAAAACACAAAAATCGAAGAAGAAAAAATAAGAGGCATAACGCACAAAAAGTCTCCTGGGCCAAAATGATCACAGCAGAACACCGTGTCACTCCAGATGCGGATGAAAATAAACTGACAATGTCACGCTCGTCCCGCGGGCAGAAAGCTGTTCGCACATGTGCGGTTCGCTCTGCCCGCGCGCCAGAGCATTCTAGAAAGTTTTTGTTTTGCTTTAGAGATTTGCCGGTCTCCTCGGCCGTCGCGGATGATGGCCCAATGATGAAAACAAGCAGCCTGCTTGTCCTCTGAGAATTATATATATATATATATATATATATATATATATATATATATATATATAATACACATTCACACGTTCATATCTGTCATCAGAGAACTACTAGCTCAAAGCTATAAAGCACATCTATACACCCATAGCAATAAAAGAATATATAGATGCATATTATGCAGGCACACACTCACACATAACTGCACATATTCACACACACCTGCACAGACATATCATTGGAGAGCTACCACTAGGAGCTGTAGAGTAAATATACACTCACCCAGCAAGAGAAAGTAAGATATTTTATATATATGTTATGCAAGCACACAAAAATACTCGCACATACCTGTAGCCATGTAAACGGGGAAGTTATGGTAGGAGATACTGATGCAATAGCAATGGCACAGTTCTGTATGAGTAAAGTCTCTCTATACTTTATCAGTCTCCAGCCTCATGTGGATTAGCGTCAAAGTAAATTATACTGTAGCATCACTACTTAAGAGGTAAATGATATTAGAGAAAATGTGGTCTACTCAGCTCTGCACCCGATTCTGAAGAGAGGCAGCATGCTTGTCATTAAGTACCCCTCTCAGAGGATTGAGGCATGCTGCCTGTTGGAAAATCCACAATTGAGAATGGTAAGTAAAAAAAAAGAAAAAAGGAGGGGGGGAATACTTTAGGGACCTCCTCACACCCAAGGGATTTCAGCCTGCTTCAGTACTTTAGGGACCTCTCTTGCCCAAGGATTTTCAGCCTGCAACTGCTTCTCTCCTCCTGAACTGAACTCCTCTGGGACTCCTTCCCACCTGCCTAATCAATCCCTGGCTTCTGCTCTCACAACCAATCATTCTCCTTCCATAGCTTCCCCCACACCCATAGCAGCTGAGTTAAGCATTAGACTAATGAGGAGCTCCTGCACCCAGGGTTTCCTATCTCTCTTTCCCCCTAGTGGCAGCCACTCTACACATCCTGCTAGCTTACACCCATGTCTTCACCGACTGCAGCTAGGAGTCCAGTCCGGGTTCTTCATCTCACCCCCCCTGGCTCCTTGCCTGCAATGCCTTCTGGGACTTGTATTTCAGACTGAAACTGCCTTAACCCAACTATCCTGGATGTGACTCCATCACAATATATGATACTTTTTTGTATTTTTATATGTTTATTATATAATTTTTATATTACTTTATTATTTATTGTTTTGTTTGATATCTATGTTCATTGATTTGTATGTGCTTTATCAATAGACCCCTGAGGCAGGCGTTGTATACGCCGAAACATGGCCCGTGTCGGGTCATTTACTAATAAAGGACTTCTGTTGTCTCAGTCTTGAAGGCCCAGTTGTGCTTTTTTCTGTTTGATTACATTGAACAACACAATTTTTCTTTAACTCTCCTTCCCCCCTCCCCTTTTTTATATCAGGCAACATACCCTGACTGTTTGTGTTTTTTACAACTTTCTGTGGTTATATCCACAAGGACGTTTTTGTAAGATTATTTTATTGATCTTTATTTATTTGTCTTTGATATAGTAGTTGTCCACCTCTGTATGGTATTACATTTCCTTTTTGATCACTCTATATGGCAGTCTTTCAATTTAGAATGTCCAAAAATTTTTTACATTTATTTTTTCCAAAAATGTTTTCCTCTTAAATCATTTGGTCCTCATTTGTCCAAAATCTTTTCTTGTTTTGCAAGATTTGTATTTTATGTTCATAAATGTTTATTAATTTTTTATATATAGTTTCAAGAGATGTTCTTTATATATGTAATGTCTGTTTTTTTTTATTAATAATGATTTATGATTTATATTTGTATGTTTTTAATTTAGACCCCTGAGGCAGGCGCTTGTACGCAGAAACACGGCCCATGTCGGGTCATTTTCTGAATAAAAAGATATGCATTTATCTCAATCTTGAAGGCCCATTGTTGCGTTTTTTTTCTATTTCTCTTAACATTTTTGTAAGCAATATTGCTGAAGGGCTGTCTGGTAAGATTTGCCTCTGTGGATGGTTTGGATAATATGAGGAAGGACTTAGCAAAGCTAGAAGAATGGTGTGGAATTTAGGTGCTTAGATTTAATGCTAAAAAATGAAGGGTCATGCACTTGGGATTGAGCCTGCCATGAGTGGGAAAGCGCGGGGTACAAATGTAACAAAAAAATAAAAAATAAAAAAAAAATTAAAAAAGCCTAAGAGAACAGTACAGTTTAGGGGATGAAGAACTTTTGTGCACAAAAGAGGAGTGGGAGTTGGGTGTGATCGTATGTGGTGATCTTAAAGGTGGCAAAACAGGAAGAAAATTTGCTGTCGAAAGCTAGACGGATGCTTGGGTGCATAGGGAGAGGAATGGACAGTAGGAAAAAAGAGGTGATGATGCCCCTGTATAAGGTGAGACCTCATTTAGAATATTTTGTACAGTTCTGGAGATCACATCTTCAAAAAGATATAAGCAGGATGGAGTTGTTCCAGAGGGCAGCTACTAAATTGGTCAGTGGTCTTTGTCATAAAACATATAGGGACAGATCTCAATATGTATTCTTAGGAAGAAACAACAGTTTCATAGAGCCCAGTGACTTATGATTCCAAAAGAACCCAGAAGTAGAGCAGGTTTTCAAGCCAAAAAGTCATAGACCTCAGTGGTGACTCGTTTCATAAGAGCTAGATCAACTCTTAGTTCACCTTGCCTCCTGAGTGGTCTATAATGACTTAGTGCTATAAATTTAACCTTGCTTTACTGCTTTAATATATATTTATTTTTTTGTATTCTCCATATTCCATTTTCATTACTTTTAAATTTCAAAGCAACATAACTTAATATTATAACTTAATGCCACTTAGCTTTATATTTCACATAAGGACTACTGGCCAGGCGAGCTAAGAGTTGATGTAGCTCTTATGAAACGAGTCACCAGTAAGGTCTTTGACTTTTTTGTTTGAAACCCTGCTCTACTTCTGGGTTCTTTTGGAATCATGAGACACTGGGCTCTATGAGACTGTTATTTGGTTGTTCTGCCCCCGTCTACTGTATTGGAAATATTTATGTGGGCCTTTTGAAGTTGATTCTCTGGAAGAAAGGCAAGAAGGGAAATATGATAGAGACATTTAAATACCTATGCAGCATAAATGCACAGGAGGCTAGTTTCTTTCAAGTGAAAGTAAGCTGTGGAATGAGTGGGCATAGGATGAAGGTGAAAGGCGATAGACTCAGAAGGTAACCCAAGGAACTACTTCTTCATGAAAAGGGTGTGGAATTTGTGAAATGGCGTCCTGGTGGTGGTGGTGGAAGTGCTAGAGATAAAACCAGTATGTGAATTCAAGAGAGCTTTGGACAAGTACATAGGATCTGTAAGTGAGTGTTAGGGAAAATAGATGGCATGGATGGGTAGACTAGATAGGCCATACAGGAAAGGCTAAAGCGGCTAGGGCTCTTCAGCTTGGAGAAAAGGCGGCTAAGGGGAGGTATGATAGAGGTCTATAAAATAATGAGTGGAGTGGAACGGGTAGATGTGAAGTGTCTGTTTACACTTTCCAAAAATACTAGGACTAGGGGGCATGCGATGAAGCTACAATGTAGTAAATTTAAAACGAATCGGAGAAATTTTTCTTCACTTGTGTAATTAAACTCTGGAATTCGTTGCCAGAGAATGTGGTAAAGGCAGTTAGTTTAGCGGAGTTTTAAAAAGGTTTGGACGGCTTCCTACAGAAAAAGTCCATAGACCATTATTAAATGGACTTGGGGAAAATCCACTATTTCTGGGATAAGCAGTATAGAATGTTTTGTACTTTTGGGGGATCCTGTCAGGTATTTGTGAACTGGATTGGGCACTGTCGGAAACAGGATGCTGGGCTAGATGGACTTTTGGTCTTTCCCAGTATGGCAATACTTATGTACTTTTTCTGCCTACATTGTTCTATGTTTCAAAAGCTTAATCTCAAAGCCTAAACTCTCAGGTAAATGTTGTAAATCCAAACACTCGTGAAACAGCAGTGAGGAGGTGGGGGGGAATGACAGCCTCTCCCTGCAGTTTATAAAATTCTGCCCGGAAACCATCTGCGCCTGGAGCCTTAAGTAATGGACTTTGCTTTATAGCTCATTCCACCTCTCCCTGCTCTATAGGAGAATTCAAAAGATTCTTTTCTATTTCCTTTAAGTGAGATAAATCTAAATTCTCCAAGTACAGGGATCCCTGTAGGCCATCTTTTGAGGATTTACCATACAAATGTGCATATTGTTCCTGAAACATATGACAGGCAGCCTTATCTATCTCTTCATTTCCTTACTGTCTTTTAAACCCAGTACTTTCTTGGGCCCTTCCTGAGATGAAACCAATCTAGCCAACATTTTCCCTCTGTGCTACCATATCTATGAAGGTGATATTTATAATATGCAAAGGATGACTTAGTAGTTTGATGCAGGAGCTCATTCAAAGCCACATGAAGAGCCAAGGGATATTGCTTGTTACTTTTGCCCCATCTAGCCTCATAATGTTGGTGTGCCTTACAAACCTGCTGCTTGAGCCATAACATTTCTCTGTGTTTTTTTCTTGAAAATAGAATTGTTCAAAATTTCCATGGTAAGCATTTCCTTCACTGTGTCCCAGAAGAGAGAGAGAGTGTGTGTGTGGTTGTGGTGGTGGTGGTGTTTCATGCGCGTCATTGTTCAGTTTGTACTTGGGCCAATATTGCAGGAAATGTGTTCTGAATTTCTCTTCTCCACACAAATCCAAAGGAAACTTCCAACTGAATTCTGTGTGGTAATTTGACTTTGCCATTACAGCCAGACCAAAGTGTGATCAGAAATATCACAAGGCCCAATTTCTGCTGATTGAACTCAGTATGTAATCTATATGTGATTGGAAGGAATGTGCCTGGGACAAGTGAGTGTAATCCCTCTTGAAAGAATGTAAGATCCTACAGAGATCCAAAAGATCCAGGAGATGACAGAGATGTGAAATTCACCTTTTTTTTTTTTAATTTGAGGGTTATTAGATTTGTCTAGGTTTAGGTCCCAAACTGAGTTAGTCCCCACCTATTACTACTACTACTATTTAGCATTTCTATAGCGCTACAAGGCATACGCAGCGCTGCACAAACATAGAAGAAAGACAGTCCCTGCTCAAAGAGCTTACAATCTAATAGACATAAAATAAAGTAAGCCAATCAAATCAATTAATGTGTACAGGACGGAGGAGAGGAGGGTAGGTGGAGGCGAGTGGTTACGAGTACTGGTAACTCTGAATATTGCAGTAAGGCATCCCTCAACCTCTAGTAGAATAATTTCTCTTAATGGTTAGGGGCAAAAACATTGCACAATATAATTGGATGCCTCTCTAAGATAATATAGCATTGTACAAACCACCCCTCGGTATCCTCCAGGACCCTCTGGATAATTATTCTGTTACGCCATTAGGACTGTCACACCTCCCTTTTTGGCCTTTGCTGCTGTTGCCACACAATCCTCCACCCACAATTTCTTGAGCTTTGTGTGTTCAATGGCTGATAGGTGGGTCTCCTGCAAAAAGGCTTTATCAGCCCTATGCCTTGAATAATTTGGACCATTGAATAAGGGTGGAGATCCCTCCCACATTCCACAATATTAACTTAACTATTTGAACAGACTCTTCACCACGTCGGCCCACTCAAAACAAGGGGTCTAAGTAGCATGATGAGAAAAGCAGATAAGCTCAGGAGTAACCTGAAGAAATACTTTGTCACAGAAAGGGTGGTGAATTCACAGAAAAGCCTCCAGGTGGAGGTGATGGAGATGAAAACTGTATCTGAATTCAGGAAAGCTTGAGACAAGTACATAGGATCTCTAAGAGAGAGGAAGAGATAATAGATAGCACAGATGGGCTATATGGTCCTTATCTGCCTTCATTTTTCTCTGTTTCTATATCTCCTCTCTCCCGCCTTTCTTCTAAAGTATACATATTGAGATCTTTAAGTCTGTCCCCATATGTTTTATGACAAAAACCACTGATCATTTAGTAGCCACCCTCTGGACCAACTCCATCCTGTTTTTATCTTTTTGAAGGTACGGTCTCCAGAATTGTACACAATATTCTAAATGAGGTCTCACCAGAGTCTTTTACAGGGGCATCATCACCTTCTGGCCATTCATCTCCCTAAGCACATAAGCATCTTTCTAGCATTCACCATTGCCTTTTATACATGTTTGGCCACCTTAAGATATCACATACGATCACTCCCAAGTTCCGCTCCTTTTTCGTGCACAAAAGATCTTCATCTCCTAAACAGTACTGTTCCCTCAGGGTTTGGCAGCCCAAATTCATGATCCTATATTTTTTAGCATTAAATGTAAGCTGCCAAATTCCAGACCATTCCTCTAGCTTTGCTAAGTCTTACAATAGGATAGATCCCTCTGATGGTATGAATAACATGAGGAATGTTATTCACACCATCAGAGGGGTCTATCCTATTGTAAGTTTTGGTATCATCTGCAAAGAAAATCTTACCAGACAGCACTTCAGTAATATTGCTTACAAAGATGTTAAAAAGAACTGGCCCAAGACCTGAACCTTGTGGCACATCACTGGTATATTCTTGTTTTATAAATTTAAATACTAATGTATTAGATCTCCTGTATTTATTCCAGTTATTAAATTTGATCGTGTTATGATCACTGCTGGCAAGTGGCCCAGCACCGTTACCTCTTGTGTTCAAGTCTTGCCTCCCCTCAGCCCCTGATTGCCTACCTTGCCATCTCATTTCTTACATCCCACCCCGCTCACTCCATTGAACTACCGCTGGCCTTCTACAACTTCCTCCCCCTTCTGATGTTTGCCTCTGTCATTAGTTACGCTGGTCTGGAACACTTTGCCTGCTCACCTCCAGTCAGAAGCCTTTTATGTTCAGTTTAAAGCAGCTTTAAAAACTCATTTTAAAATCTGTTCCTCTTTCCCTGGCAGCTTTTATTTCATGTAAATCACTTTGAAGCCAGTTTCTGGCATATGCAGTATATCAAGCTTTTTAAAATAAAAATAAAACAAATAAGACTAAAGACTAGCTCTAGAATTACTCCAAGCAGCTACTCCATAAATCAATCCTTGATTTAATCTAGGAACTTTAGCTCTCTAGCATGCCCTGATGTTAACTTTTATCCAGTCAATATTGGGGTAATTGAAATCACCCATTACTATTGTATTGCTCAGTTTGTTAGCCTCCCTAATTTCTGATAACATTTCTATATCTGTCTGTTCATTTTGGCCAAGTGGACACTAGTACAATCCTACCACTATCTTTTTCCCCTTTACACATGGAATTTCTATCCATATGGATTCCAAGAAGTGTTTTGTGTCCTGCAGAATTTTTAATCTATTCAAGCAGGGCTGTGCCTAGGGTCTCTGGTGCCCCCCTGCAGACTATCAGTTGGCGCCCCCCCCCCTCCGTCTAGCAGAGCAGGAACAGAAGGGCGCAGGCAAGTAAGCCAGACCTCAGGAAAAAATAGCACTGTATGTATCCCTCATTGATAAGTCTCTGACTCTAAAGTTTAGCAATTTCATTAAAGCAAAATGTATTTTCATAATACTTCAAAGATTTCCAACTCAAAATAGGAATGCTAATTTAAAATGTGAGCAAAGTCCTGTTAGTTTCCAAAGATTCTTTTTCTAATCTCCTTTGCACCAAAGGATATAATTCAGATCAAACATTTATCTCTGATCAACTATCTCAGATCAAATATTTACTTCAGATTTACTTCAGATTTGGGTGGGTTACCGGTGTCGGAAATGGTATTTCAAGCGGACGAGTCGGAGAAACTTACTGACTTCACGGTAAACCTGGAGGACGTAATGGGGCACTTCGGCAAACTGAAGAGTAGCAAATCTCCTGGACCGGATGGTATTCATCCTAGAGTACTGATAGAACTGAAAAACGAGCTTGCGGAGCTACTGCTAGTGATATGCAACTTATCCTTAAAATCGAGCGTGGTACCGGAAGATTGGAGGGTGGCCAATGTAACGCCCATTTTTTAAAAAGGCTCCAGGGGAGATCCGGGAAATTATAGACCGGTGAGTCTGACGTCGATGCCTGGGAAAATGGTAGAGGCTATTATTAAAAACAAAATTACAGAGCACATCCAAGGACATGGATTACTGAGACCAAGTCAGCATGGCTTTTGTGTGGGGAAATCTTGCCTGACCAATTTACTTCAATTCTTTGAAGGAGTGAACAAACATGTGGACAAAGGGGAGTCGGTTGATATTGTGTATCTGGATTTTCAAAAGGCGTTTGACAAGGTACCTCATGAAAGGCTACAGAGGAAATTGGAGGGTCATGGGATAGGAGGAAATGTCCTATTGTGGATTAAAAACTGGTTGAAGGATAGGAAACAGAGAGTGGGGTTAAATGGGCAGTATTCACAATGGAGAAGGGTAGTTAGTGGGGTTCCTCAGGGGTCCGTGCTAGGACCGCTGCTTTTTAATATATTTATAAATGATTTAGAGATGGGAGTAACTAGCGAGGTAATTAAATTTGCTGATGACACAAAGTTATTCAAAGTCGTTAAATCACGACAGGATTGTGAAAAATTACAAGAGGACCTTACGAGACTGGGAGACTGGGCGGCTAAATGGCAGATGACGTTTAATGTGAGCAAGTGCAAGGTGATGCATGTGGGAAAAAAGAACCCGAATTATAGCTACGTCATGCAAGGTTCCACGTTAGGAGTTACGGACCAAGAAAGGGATCTGGGTGTCGTCGTCGATAACACACTGAAACCTTCTCAGTGTGCTGCTGCGGCTAAGAAAGCGAATAGAATGTTGGGTATTATTAGGAAAGGTATGGAAAACAGGTGTGAGGATGTTATAATGCCGATGTATCGCTCCATGGTGCGACCGCACCTTGAGTATTGTGTTCAATTCTGGTCGCCGCATCTCAAGAAAGATATAGTAGAATTGGAAAAGGTGCAGCGAAGGGCGACTAAAATGATAGCGGGGATGGGACGACTTCCCTATGAAGAAAGACTAAGGAGGCTAGGGCTATACAGCTTGGAGAAGAGACAGCTGAGGGGAGACATGATAGAGGTATATAAAATAATGAGTGGAGTGGAACAGGTGGATGTGAAGCTTCTGTTCACGCTTTCCAAAAATACTAGGACTAGGGGGCATGCGATGAAACTACAGTGTAGTAAATTTAAAACAAATCGGAGAAAATGTTTCTTCACCCAACGTGTAATTAAACTCTGGAATTCGTTGCCGGAGAAAGTGGTGAAGGCAGTTAGCTTAGCAGAGTTTAAAAAGGGGTTGGACGGTTTCCTAAAGGACAAGTCCATAAACCGCTACTAAACGGACTTGGAAAAATCCAAAATTCCAGGAATAACATGTATAGAATGTTTGTACGTTTGGGAAGCTTGCCAGGTGCCCTTGGCCTGGATTGGCCGCTGTCGTGGACAGGATGCTGGGCTTGATGGACCCTTGGTCTTTTCCCAGTATGGCATTACTTATGTACTTATGTGTACTTATGTAGATCAAATATTAAGGTTTCCTTGCTTACAGTCACTTAAATCTACCTAGCCTTTATATAGCTTATAGGATTTAAACACTCTTAAACTGAAATTCACCCTTTTCTATGCTTCATAAACTTCAAGTAATCCTGAAATATTCAGATCCTTTTCTCACTAGCGATACCTCAAACTTCAATCTCCACCAACCTCTTTTCATTCATATTTTCTCATTTACCACATAATCAGGCACTCTTTTATAATTTCAGTCAACACTCACAGCTGCATGTCTCTCTTGGCCAAACCGACGGTCAGTTACTGTCTCACTCTGTTCCCTTCCCCGGCAGATTGCTAACAGAAGCTGATCATCCAATCAGTGAGCTCTATTTGAATGCAGATTAACATACAGACACTGTAATGGGAAGTTTTAGTCAAAAACACTAGATAAACCCTTCGTTTTTGGATAAAACTTCACACTTTTGATCAGAGCCATGACCTAATATTAAGGCTGTAAACATTTCCATCTTTTTTTTTTATCCTTAAATATGCAAATGAGAACTTCCCAAAAACGGACTAATTTGCATATGATTTAAACAAATCTGAGCATATGACAATCAAGTACAGACTCCCAGCACCTGAATTCTGCAATTAGATTTAATGCAAATACTTTTAAAACTTATTTTTAGCACTTTTAAAATTTCAGGTTCTCTTTAATTTGAATGCTGTTCAAGCTCTGAAGCTCACCCTGAGGGCTAGATGCACTAAACCTTAACAACCCTCTAACGAACGAAATTCCCAACCGTTGCATGCATTAAAGGCCTTTTTCCAATGAAGCAAGCAGCTAACGAAAACGGAGTAACTACATTGTAATGTGGGCGATTCGGGATGCACTAACAATACCGACGATTACAAGGAATCATTTTCCGCAACATATTTAACGTGTGGTCAGACCAGTCATAAAGGCCTGAGCTGTCATCTCCCCGCTGCCCCCTGTACCAGAAAAATCAAAGCTGGTTTGTTTAAACATGAAAAGTGAGAAAAAAAAATAAAAACACCACAAACACTGGCTCCCCGCTTTCCCCTGCATTACTAAAAAAATTAACATACCTTAAAAAAGGATCGGGAGGGGGCAAAGGCGCTCATCAGAAGCGTCCTGTAAGGACGGCCTTGCCCCCCCCCCCCAGATCGCCGCTGTTCCACACTTCCGCCCTTCACTAAATTAAAAACTGAAAATAAAAAGTTAAACTTTAGCAGCGCCGGGCCCCCCTCCCTTCCTGTCTTGATCTTCTTCTTTTCCCAACACTGCTCCGCCTCCCGCCATCCTCCGCCCCTTGCTCCACCCCCCCCCCGAGTTCATCGTTGCCGTTCCCCCCCCTCCAAAGGACCCCCCTCCGCCTTACCGGCCGTGCAGCGCCTCTCACCTTTGTGTGAAGGCGCTGCACGAGATGAAACAATGGATCGTCGCTCCCTTCTGTCTCCACTGACGTCTCTCTCCTTCTTCCTCATGTGCACGCCCTCCTCTGACGTAAGTTTCCTACATCAGAGGAGGGCGTGCACATGAGGAAGAAGGAGACGTCAGTAGAGGCAGAAGGGAGCGACGATCCGTTGTTTCATCTCGTGCAGCACCTTCACACAAAGGTGAGAGGCGCTGCACGGCCGGTAAGGCGGAGGGGGGGAACGGCGGCAATGAACTTGGGGGGGGGGGGGCTGAGCAAGGGGCGGAGGATGGCGGGAGGCAGAGCAGTGTTGGGAAAAGAAGAAGATCAAGACAGGAAGGGAGGGGGGCCCGGCGCTGCTAAAGTTTAACTTTTTATTTTCAGTTTTTAATTTAGTGAAGGGCGGAAGCGTGGAACAGCAACGATCTGGGGGGGGGGGGGGGCAAGGCCGTCCATACAGGACGCTTCTGAAGAGCGCCTTTGCCCCCTCCCGATCCTTTTTTAAGGTATGTTTATTTTTCAGGGATGCAGCGGGGAGCGGGGAGCTACGTGTTTGTGGGGGTTTTGTTGTTGTTGTTCTGACGGTTCTGGCATGCGCAGAGCAGCCAGCATAACGCTTGGCTGCTCTGCGCATGATTTAAGGGCCGATTACCGAACAGCATTGATACATTGTACTTTTTAAATCCGCACCGAACTTGTGCAAATTGTTTTTTTTGAGCATTGTTCGTTTTTTAAAATTCGATTCAGACTTTAACTTTTGTAATTTTTTTACGTATGGTTGATGCATCTGGGCCTGAGTGAGGAGTTATCCCCAAACCAAAGCATATATAGCAATCTGGTTGCATTCTCTCAAATAACTTGAAGAGCCTGCCTACCTCAGTGAATTCTGCTGTGTTGCTTTCACTTCCGGGATCGCAACTTCAGGTGAAAGATTTTGCAAGTGAGCGGAAGGCAGGGACGGCAGGGCAGCAGCACCCCTCAAAGGCAGGCGCCCCCCTGCCTTGCTTACCCCGCTTACCGCATCGGCACGGCCCTGTATTCAAGGCCCTCCTTGGCATATAATGCTAGCCACCAATTCGATCCACCCTATTACTGCAATATAATTTGTACCCTTGTATGACAGTGTCCCATTGGTTATCTTCCTTCCTCTAGGTCTCAGAGATGCCTATTATATCTATCTTTTCATTTAGTGCAATATATTCTAACTCTCCAATCATATTTCTTAGGCTTCTGGCATTTGCATACTGACACTTCATACAGTGTTTTTTGTTTCTATTTACAACTTGCCCAGCAGTTGACAGTGATAATTTGCAATCTTTCAAGAATGTCTGCCCTTTATTTAAGGATACCTGGTCTTCTATGGTCTTTATTGCAACTCCACTATTGGAATGCCCTATCTTTCCTGTTTTAGTGATATCCTTAAAAGAAATCTGCATCCGATCCATACGATTGTTGGTCTTCCCCCAGTTTCTAGTTTAAAAGCTGCTCTATCTCATTTTAAATCTTGATGCCAGTAGCCTGGTTCCACCCTGGTTAAGGTGGAGCCCATCTTTCCAGAATACATCTTATATATACTGTGATACTTGTATCTGTGGGAAGACAAGCCTTGTATAAAATCTATATCTGATGGAAAGCAGACTTTATGTAAAACCTGTATTCGGGGAAGACAGACTTCAAATGAAACTAGGTTTGAAGACACAAAGAACTTGTAAGCAGGGAAAATAAACCCTCGGATAAAATCAGTTATTTAGGAGAAGCTTGGTCTTCTCAAAAAACACAAACAAAAAAACAGCAGTCTCCTAGGGGAAGAAAGGCCTTGTAAAATGATAATCTTGTGGGAGTTCAAGGACTGTTGTTGCCCATTTGAAATTCCCTCTTCTCTAGTCCAGTATTTGGTTCATTTTCCCTGATACACTAAATAAGTAAACAGAGATTCTCTGTGCATGAAATGAGAAGTGACGAGATATTGACTGGAGCATTGGAAATCAATCCAAACTAAATGTACTTCTTAACTATAAGTGAACTGCTGAACCCAGGCCCCCTTTTATAGCCGTGGAGATAAATACTCTGTTTTTATTAAGAAAAAAATTGCTTTTGACTAAACAAAGCTGTTAGATTAAGAAGTGGAAGATGTGGCATACTGATTAGGTCAGCTCATTGCCAGTAGCTCTTTTTTGTCCCAACATCTTTTATTATGATAAAATAGCAAAGTATCCTGTTCTTATCATTACTTCAAACTTTATTGACTCTTCACATATAGTATAGGTGCTTTTAGCAGTATGTCTCAATCTGTTTGACATCAGAGATTACTAATACTACTTATCATTTCTATAGCACTCATAGATGCACATAGCACTGTACATTTGAACATGAAGCGACAGTCCCTGTTTGAAAGAGCTTACAATCTAATCAGGACAGACAAACAGGACAAATAAGGAATAAGAGCATTACTTAAGGTGGGAATGATAAAATAGACATGGGTACTGAACAAGTGAATAGGAGTTAGGAGTTAAAAGCAGCCTCAAAAGGTGGGCTTTTAGCCTAGAACTGAAGATGGCTAGAAATGGAGCTTGACATACTGACTCAGGAAGTCTATTCCAGGCATATGGTGCAGCAAGATAAAAGGAACGGAGTCTGGAGCTGGCAGTGGAGGAGAAGGGTGCAGATAAGAGAGATTTACCCAGTGAACGGAGTTCCCGGGGAGGAGTGTAGGGAGAGATAAGAGTGAAGCGGTGCTGAGGAGCTGCAGTAAGAGGAGTTTGAACTATATGCAAAAAGGGATAGGGAGCTAATGAAGTGACTTGAGTAGAGGGCTTATATGTGCATAGCGACACTGGCGGAATATAAGTCATGCAGCAGAATTTTGAACACATTGAAGGGGAGAGAGATGTCTTAGTGGGAGACCTGTGAGAAACAAGTTGCAATAGTCTAAGCGAGAGGTGATAAGAGTGTGGATAAGGATTTTGGTAGTGTCTACTACTACTACTTAACATTTTTAAAGCGCTACCAGGGTTACGCAGCGCTGTACAATTTAAACACAGAAGGACAGTCCCTGCTCAAAGGAGCTTACAATCTAAAGGACAAGTATAGGTTTCCTGAATAGAGGTAATTGGTTATGTGCCGAAAGCTATAGTGAAGAGGTGGGCTCAGAAAGGAAGGGACAAATTTTAGTGATATTATAGAGAAAGAAGCAACAAGTTTTAGCAGTCGTTTGGATATGTGCAGAGAAAGAGTGAGGATCAAAAATGACCCCCAAAGTTACGAGCTGATGAGGCAGGGAGGATGAGAGTGTTATCCTCAGAGACAGAGAATGGGTGAAGAGGAGAGGTGGGTTTAGGAGTAAAGATAAGAAGCTAGGTCTTGTTCATGTTTAGTTTCAGATGGTGATGAGACATCCAAGCAGCAATGTCAGACAGGCAGGCTGATACTTGGGCCTGGATTCCTGCCGAAATTTCTGGTGTGGGGAGTTAGATATGGGAGTCATTAGCATAAAGGTGATACTGAAAACCATGGGATGAGATCAGAGCACCAAGGGAAGAAGTATAGATGGTGAAAAGAAGGTCCCAAGATAGAGACCTGAGGTACACCAATTGATAGTGAGATAGAAGTGGAGAAGGGTCTACCAGAGTACAATACAAGTAAGATGGGAGAGATAAGAAGAAAACTAGGAAAGAACAGAGCCCTGAAATCCAAGTGAGGACAGCATATCAAGGAGTAGTCAAAAGCAGCAGCTAGATTGAGAAGGATGAGGATAGAATAGAGACCTTTGGATATGGCCAGGAACAGGTTGTTGGAGACTGTTTCAGTTGAAAGAAGAGGTTGAAAGCCAGACTGAAGTGGATTAAGAACTGCTTGAGATGAAAGAAAGTCAAGATAACAGTAGTGAACAAGCACGTTCAAGTATCTTGGATAGGAAAGGGAGGCGGGAGATGGGGTGATAGTAGGAAGGACAGGTAGGGTCCAATGAAGGTTTTTTGAGGACTGGTGTAACTACGGCATGTTTTGAAGGCATCAGGAACAGTTGTAGTGGAAAGTGAAAGATTAAGGATATGACAGATAAAAGGGTTGACAGTAGGTGAGATAGTGCTAAGTAGATGGCTGGGGATAGGATCAGAGGAACAGGTAGGTTGGAGGAGGAAAAAAAATGTGTGATGTTTTCCTCTTCAGTGATTTCAGCAAAGGAAGAAAAGGAGGCAGGGGTTGAAGGAGGATTGAGAGAATGGACTGGGGGAAGGAGAGGTGGAGGTGACTTGGTTGAGAACTCAAGGTTCAATCTTGTGAACATTTTCATGACAGTACTCAGCCGGAGTCTGGGGAGAAAATAAAGGGGGGGGGGGGGGGTTGGAGGTGAAGACACTTTGAGGAGAGAGTTCAGTGTAGCAAAGAGACGTTGATCAGAGAGCCAAGAGAGTTTGTTAACTGGATGTAGTAGTCCTGTTTGGCAAGTGAAAGAGCAGACTGGAAGGAGGTCAGCAAGAATTTGAAATATATGACGTCAGCATGGGCATGGGATTTCAGCCAAAGGCATTTGGCAAATTGGACACAGGAACGTAGGTAGCAGATTCTAGAGGTCAGTCAAGGCTGGGATTTGGTACGCCTTACAGAAAGGGGAATGGGAGGAGCAAGAGTATCTAGAGCAGAGGAGAGAATAGTATTATAGGAAGAGACAGCCTCATTGCCAGACTTGGATAACATAGTGGTAGAGAAGAGGTTTGAAACAATGGAGGAGAGAGTGGAAAAGTCAATAGCCTGAAGATTCCTAAATGTATTGGTGGAGATTGGGAGAGGGGAGGGTGTTTGTGTGAAAGTAAACACATGATGGTCAGAGAGGGGAAGAGCTAAGGCACAGAAACTGGAGAGGAGCAGTTGAAGAAAATAAGATCAAGACAGTGGCCATTCTGGTGAGTAGGGTGTACTGGAGCATAATTGAAGATTGAAAGAGGATGTTAAACAAGAAACTGAGAAGCATAAGGGTCTTAGGAGTTCAGTGGAGTGGAGAAGCATCCTAGTGGTTAGTGTAGCAGACTTTGATCCTAGGGAACTGGGTTCAATTCCCACTGTGGCTCCTTGTGACTCTGGGCAAGTCACTTAACCCTCCATTGCCCCAGGTACAAAAATGTACCTGTATATACTATGTAAACCACTTTGAATGTAGTTGCAAAAAGCATGAATATTAAAAACCCCAAATTGAGGTTCAAGAAAGAAGGAAATCCAGGAAGAAAAGGAATTATCAGGGGGTTGATAAATAACTGCTACTCAAAGAGGTAAAAGAGTGAATGGATGCATGTAATGGACTTTGAAGGAAGAAAAGCAGTGAGACTGAGGTGGAAGAAAAGGTTGAAATCTACAAGAGAGTGAGAGCAGTAGCCAGACACCACCTCTGCAGCCAACCTGGCAAGGTGTATGAGAGGAAAGGTAACCTCCATGACAGAGGGTCGCAGCCAGGGGTGTGCTGGTAAATTTTTAACTACGGGCTCTCTCTCTGGGCATAGCCGGCCCTGAAATTTGGGGGTGGGGTGTGGGAATACATGCCTCTCTCTCTTGTCCCTTGTGCGGGCACACTAGGCATACCTTTGCCTAGCCCCACCAGACAATAAATGGACTGCCACTATTCTCTGCTGCTTGTTTCTGGCTCTGAGCAACATGATGGAACCTTCTTGCACTTGCATGAAAAGTCTCAGCCTGATGATCAGAGTCAGAAACAAGGAGCAGGGAGCAGCAGCAGTCTATTTACTTGGCTGGTGGGGCCAGCATCACTGCCAGCAAAGTAAAAGAGAATTCAGGAGGGGGCCCAAGCCCACATTTTGGGAGTCAGTTGTTAAAGTAGCCATGGTGAGGCCTACTTTAACAACCAGCTCCCAAAATTCTTAAAAACTTAACAAATGGCTCTCGCGAGCCCGTGAGAGCCCGCTCCAGCACACCACTGGCCGCAGCTGAAGCAGAGTCTTCAGGGCAAAGCCAAGTCTCAGGGTACGCAGATGGGGAGAGTACAAGAGATAGAGGTCATGGATGTAGGAAAGTTTGTTGCAGACAGAGCGGGCATTCCACAGAGCACATGAGAAGGCAGAGAAGAAGGGGAGAGGAGAGGAATAGAAATTAGATTGGCGACATCACAGTGTGACCTGCACGTATAGGATGACAGCTGATGTGGAAGATCAGAATTGGGATTAATATCCCCAACAGAGAACAGGAGAAGGATTAAGAGAGTACGGAGAGGCATGACAGCGACAAAGACAAGATGTACTCAGACAGAATGGAGATGGTTGAATGAAAGGAAGGAAATGTTGAAGTTTGAGAGCTGAGAAGACAAAAGCGATGGTGAGATGATGAAACAGAAGGTGGGTAATGTATTCCTGTGGTATACAGTAGTTTCAGATGGAGAAAGAGATTGGAAAGGGACAGTACCAAGATGAGAAACTGTACTGGAGCCATTGGGAATAGCAGAGAGAAAAAAAAACTGTATAGAGAAAATGTTTCGGCGTGTAGCACGTGGAACGGAGACCCTGGGTGGACCAGGGACTCACCCCGGAGTAGGCTGGGAGGATCAGAAGGGGGGGGGGTGAAGGGTTGAAGAGCTATCTCCATGGATCAAGAGCAATGGTGGAGGTGCTTGCTTCAGACGTGTTTCCCCAGGCTCAGCCCCAGTCCACTGATGGCAGCAGAGTCTGGAGCAACCTGTGCATTTAGCCAGCCATTGGTTTTTGTTTTTCTTAGTTTAATACTTGATATATCTCCTTTTATACCATTGGACAAAGCAAAGTGGTTTACTTATTAAATCTGTGGGGAGATAGATCATGTGATGTGCTGAGCAGGGAGAGCTTCATTTTTCATCTTTCTTCAGGCCAGGCCAGGCCAGCCTTCCATTCAACACTATTGAGGTGATTTTGCCATACCTAATTAGCTGATTTCAAATGGCAACTGTTGTTGGTGAGATGGGGGAGCACCAAATGGAGCACAATCATGCAAGAGGGCTGCCCAGTCCAGCAGTCAGCAAGAAGTCTCACAGGCGGTAGTGAAGGCACTTGAAACTAAATTCAAAAAGAACTATGAGAATTTGAGAAAAATGAACTCTACCTTGAAAGTAACATTTCAGAAATTTAACAAAGCAGTACATGTAGAGAATGATAGAGGGATGGTAAGCTTGGTTCAAGCAGACTATTAAAGATCTAGAGCAGGGATGCTCAACCCAGGTTCTTGGGGCACACCAAACAGTCTGGTTTTCAGGACATCCATTTTATCAATTTATTTATTAGGATTTATTAACCACCTTATTTAAAAAAAAAAAATCACCCAAAGTAGCGTACAGCGAGTATAACCCAGATATAAGCGTAGGCAATAAGCAATTACAATTCAAATAAGTGTAAATTATAGTACAGTACGCTGCTTATAATATAAACACAGTACACATTAAAAGATATGAATGGGCAGCAAAGGGGCAAGTGGAGGAGCATTTTAGAAAGGGCTGAGATGTTCAGGTCAGGATGTCTCAATTTTTGCTGGTATTTTAGAACAGGGATCTGCATATGTTGAGCCTGTTCTAAAATACATGGAGAAATGGATATTTACGAACATCTACAATATCAACAGGAAAAAATGAGCACATAAACAATTGTGTGCCAGCACATAAACGTTCATGTTGCAGAACAGTAGCATAAATGTTTATTTTACTGAGTATTAACATATATATTAGCTATTTTTGAAACACATTTATTTTTCCCCAAACTGTCACAGTACTCAGTATCCCTTGCCAGTTTTGCTTTCAGGAGGAGGGGGCATCAACCATTTTTCTGAAACCTAGACGTCCTAGGTAGCAGGCGTTAATCTCAACGTCGACCTGTTAGGACATTAGACATTCAATCCCCCCTCAGAAATTGGTAATAAATACCCATTTTTCAGGCCCAACCCAGACCTGCCCAGACCATGTCCCCTTGTTATTTTCTTGTTCTTCACTTTTAGATGTGTATATCCTGTAGGGTAAAATTAGGACTTAGGGAACGGTACAGTATAGGGGGTGAAGTGCTTCAGTGTACGAAGGAAGAGCAGGACTTGATGACCTTAAAGCTTCCAAACAGGTAGAAAAAGCGACGGTCAAAGCCAGAAGGATGCTTGAGTGCATAAAGGTAGGCATGACCAGCAGGAAAAAGGAGCTGATAGTGCCGTTGTATAAGTCTCTAGTGAGACCCCATTTGGAGTACTGCATGCAGTTCTGGAGACCACACCTATGGAAAGATATAAACAGGATGGAGTCGGTTCAGAGGGCGGCTACAAAATTAGTAAGCAGTCTTGAACGCAAAAATTATAGGGACAGGCTTATGAACCTCAACATGTATACGCTGGAAGACAGGAGGGAGAGAGGAGACATGATAGAAACATTTAAATATCTCAAGGGCATTTATGTACAGGAAGAGAGCCTTTTTGAACTGAAGTAGAACTCTGGAATGAGAGGGCATATGACATCACAAGATACAAACAATAGATATGTATTGGTTGAGATTATATTCAGCTTTATCAGCATTCTAGAGAGCAAAGGTCAGATAGCCGCTAGCTATTTCAGTAAAACTCATTACTATACTGGGAACATGAAACTCTAAAGCAACAAGTATATATATTTATATATACAGTGCAATCCGCTTAAGTGCAAGGGTCTGGGACCAAAGAAATACATGCAGTTAACCGGAGCGTTCACTTAACCGTTGTGACACAAAGAAGCTTGACATCTGATAAACATATGTACAGTATACAGTCTCCGTTAACTGACGTTAGGCTTACTTGAAGTAATCATAGTCCTCTGTATACTCTTGTGTCTGTGAGTTCCATAGACTACGTCTGCCAGACAGTAAAAACTGTCATAGCACTGACATCCAGTGACCTCCAGATAGGCCCGCACGGTGTTGAGACTCTCCAGGACAGAACAATGTCCACTCCAGAATTAAAAAACCATAAAATTTGGATTTTGCTAGAATTTAACTTTATTAGCCTGTGCCCAATCCTGAATCTTCGTAATCCCAACTTCTACTCGAATCAAATCCTGATGTAGGTGTGGGACAGATATTAACAAAAAAAATCTGCATATGGTGATAACGCTCCTAGACCTATTCTATTTTACCAAGTGTGGATATAAAAAAGTTAAAAAGGATCGGGGAAAGTGGGGAGCCTCCGCAACCTGAAGCCCAGAACTTAGGTGATCATTTTGCTGCACTGTATAACTATGCTCTAACAATAAACCATGATTGACTGCATCAAATGCAGCCATTGGGTCAAATTGAAGTAAAATGTACTTGCTTGCCTTTACATAGTCGTACCCCTTACAAAAGAAGTCAATGCTAATAAGTATCTCTGTACTCTAAATCCAAACTCTGTAAAGTGCAAGCAAGAAACCTTTTCCAGATAGCAAGAAAAACTGCTGACCAATATATGTTTTGATCAATTGGTGTAAAAGGTATACTAGCTACCTCATGGTAGCTAGCAGGTAGTATAAGATCTAAACCTGTTCCCTTAGGTATGGGGATTAGAACAATATGTCCCATGTCTAATGGTAATGAACTGAGATGTAACAGTTCATTAACCCATTGAAGAGCTAGTAGTGAAATAGGCAAATGTCCCATTTCATTATTATTTTCTAAGAACAAGAAAATTTTTAAAAACGGTGAACAAAAATCATTAATTTTAATGGGAGAAAATGATTCTCAAACCTGGTCCACAGGAATGGTCTCAATAGAATGATTCATACTGTGAGATGATAATCTGTAAATCAGTGGTTCCCAAACTTGGTCCTGGAGGCATCCCAGCAAATCAGGTTTTCAGGATATCCACAATGAATATTCATGAGATTTGCATGAAGTAAAGGCAGTGCATGCAAATCTCTCTCATGAATATTCATTGTGGATATCTTGCAAACCTGACTGGCTGGGGTGCCTCCAGGAGCAGGTTTGGGAACAACTGGTCTAGATCAGTGTTCCTAAGTCTGGTCCTGGAGTACCCCTTGCCAGTCAGGTTCTCAGGATATCCACACTGGATATGCATGAAAGAGATTTGGATATACTGGAAGCAGCGTGTGCAAATCAAGTTCATGCATATTCATTGTGGATATCCTAAAACCTGACTGGCAAGGGGTACTCCAGGACTGGAATTGGGAAGTACTGCTCTGGATGATCTATGTCCAGTAACAGCCTTTTGACACACCGAAAGTGGGGGGTTAATTCCACCTTGCTTCCTGAATGGAATTAAATGTTCTAGTTGCTGAGTAAAGAGAAGACCCTCTTATGGAGATAGTTGCTTATCCAAACAAATTTTTGGAAATAAACATAATTTGCTGTTTAAATATTTTTTATCACTGTAATTGTCTAATGTATATGTTTTGACTTATTCTTGCTGTGCACTGCCATGAGTGAATTCCTTGAAAAAGTTGGTAAATAAATCCTAATAACTAAAGCAATAGCTTAAAAACAACACACGACATACAATCCATAAAAACAACACATCCTATATAATAAAAGGCACCTCCAACATTCTGAAGCTGACTGCATGGCTGAGGCATTCCTGCTCTCTGTATCCATCTCCTGAATTGACATCACGTACTTCCGGGTTCGTCACAAGCAGAAGTGACCAACCACACGAGGTTTCTCGGCTTCAGAATGTTGGAGGTGCATTCTATTAAATAGGATCAGTTCCTTGAAGCACAGCCAGAGCTCAGTGTCCTGCACAGTAACGCTCAGACACCAGAGAGAGAGGGGGGGGGCCTGACACCAGCGAGAGGGAGGGAGGGGTGCCTGACACCAGAGAGGGAGGGAGGTATCTCTGTCACACACACACACACACTCTCTCTCACAGTCAATGTCTTTCTCTCTCTCACTCTCACTCTCTCTATGTCTCACACTGTATCACACTCACTCTTTGTCACACAGTCACTCACACACACTCTTGGTCTCATACACTCAGTCTCACAGAGAGTCTGTGTCTCACACACACTCTCTCTCTCGCACACACTGTATCTGTGTGAAACACACTCTCTCTCTCACACTGTATCTCACACACTCTCATTCTCACACATACACTCTCTCACAGACACACTCGCACCCAGACTCACTCTCTGTCTCTCTCTCACACACACACTCGCACATTCACTCTCTCTCTCACACACACAGTCACTCTCACATATACTCTCTCAAACATACACACTCCGAGGAAAATCTTGCTAGCACCCGTTTCATTTGTGTCAGAAACGGGCCTTTTTTACTAGTGACATAAATAATTTCTGAAAATTACTGAAAACCAACCTATTCAAAAAGGCCTTCCAAAAAGATCCATCCTAAACACAAGTAATAAAATTTCCACCAGAACTACACAAAATGTAACCATTAATTTTCTGATTGTTTAATCTAATCTATCACGATTGACGTTTAATCCTATACCTTTTATTTCTCATCACGAAAATGAACTTTCTTCACCTGAATATCTAATCCATTCTGTCACCTCTATCTTAACTATGTATTTCTCTTTTCCGGAATTGGTCATCTCCAATATGGAACAAGGTAAGCCACATTGAGCCTGCAAATAGGTGGGGAAATGTGGGATACAAATGCTACAAATAAATAAATAAATTGAAATCTCACCTGGACTGCCTAGCAGCCAGTGCAATTTAATCAAAAGTGGGGTGGCATCATTTTTTTGTTACATTTGTACCCCGCACTTTGAGGCTTACATATTGTATACAGGTACTTTTTGTTGTACTGGGGCAATGGAGGGTTAAGTGACTTGCCCAGAGTCACAAGGAGCTGCCTGTGCCTGAAGTGGGAATCGAACTCAGTTCCTCAGTTCCCCAGGACCAAAGTCCACCACCTTAACCACTAGGCCACTCAACAAAATGTTTAGTAGCTGCATATTACAGAAGGGCTGTCTGGTAAGGTTTATCTCTTTTGAGTATGGTACCAAACTCTGTAATAGGTTGGATAGTATGAGGAAGGATCTGGCGGAGCTTGAAGAATGGTCTGAAAATTGGCAACTCAGATTTAATGCTAAAAAATGCAGGGTCATGCATTTCGGTTAGAAAAACTAGAGTGAAAAGTACAGTAGAGAGAATGATGAGTTTCTCTGTATGAAAGAAGAGCGGAACTTGGGGTTGATTTTGTCTGATGACCTTAATGAGGCCAAAGAGGTACAAAAGGTGACACTTGAAGCCAGAAGGATGGTTGGGCGCCTAAGGAGAGGGATGACGAGCAGGAATAAAGAAGTGATAGTACAAGTCTCAGGTGAGGCCCCAGTTAGAATACTGTGTGCAATTCTGGAGACCACACTTATGGAAAGATATAAATAGGATGGAGTCGAGCCAGAGGGAGGCTACAAAATTGGTTGGCGGTCTTTGTCAGAAAACATATAGGGACAGGCTCATGAACCTCAACATGTATATGCTGGAAGAGGGACAGGAGAGAGGGGGTTATGATTGAGATGGTTAAAAACCTCAGTGGAATAGCAACATTCCATGTAGAATCTCAAATCGTAGCAACAGTGGAGGAGTGGCCTAGTGGTTAGGGTGGTGGACTTTGGTCCTGGGGAACTGAGGAACTGAGTTCGATTCCCACTTCAGGCACAGGCAGCTCCTTGTGACTCTGGGCAAGTCACTTAACCCTCCATTGCCCCATGTAAGCCGCATTGAGCCTGTCATGAGTGGGAAAGCACAGGGTACAAATGTAACAAAAATAAAATAGATACTATTGGAGATTCTACATGGAATGTTGCTACTATTGGAGATTCTACATCAGTGGCGTAGCCAGAAAACCAATTTTGGGTGGGCCTGAGCCCAAAGTGGGTGGCACTAAAGTTTCTCTTCCTCGCCCTACCTTCACCTCAAAATATAAATACTTTAGCTGATGAGGATCCTCAAACTCTGTCAGCTGAAGACTTCCTCTGAAAATGGCCAGAACTTCCTTTTACCAAGCTTGGCAGGCAGTAGCAACATCCCTAAGTGACCGAAGCTGGCACCTTTCA
Organism: Microcaecilia unicolor; assembly: GCF_901765095.1. Lineage (NCBI taxonomy): Eukaryota > Metazoa > Chordata > Amphibia > Gymnophiona > Siphonopidae > Microcaecilia > Microcaecilia unicolor. The sequence continues at coordinate 362,104,904 of NC_044035.1, forward strand.
TCCTTAGTTGTCAGTAACTCAAAAGATGCTGTTGCCAACTGCAGAGCTTGGTAGAAGCAAGTTCTGACTGCCTTTGGAGGAGGTCCTCAGCTGGGATGCTTGGGGAGCCCCACCAGCTATAAAGCAAGGGTAAGTGCCAGTGTTAGACATGCTCTGGCCCAGGTCAGAAAATAAAGGAGGGCACTCTCTCCAATCCCCTCTCTTCCCTGCCTCCCTTCCGATTTCTGTACCTGCCATTACTATCACACTGACAGACCCTCATCAAAAACAGAACAAGGGATCACAAGTTAGAAATAAAAATATTTACACAAAAATTGAAGTGAGAACCCCAAGAAGTTAACATGTACTACAACCCTGGAGAAATAAAAACCAAAAGTGCATTTCCTTTGTACTGAACACAATGCAAAGACATTTGCTATGCACTTTTCACAAAGCTAACATATTCCATTTAAACATTCAAAATAAAATGCTTTTTTCTACCTTTGATGTCTGGACATTTTATTTTTCCATTATGTTGCTTCTAATTTCCTGTCTGTCGTCTACTAATTCTCCTTCAAGTGACTGCTGTCCATTTGTCTTTTCTCCTCTCTACTGTCTATTCCCTCACTACATCTACCTCTGACATACTGATCATTCCTTTTTAGCTCTTTCCTCTTTTTTTTATTTTCTGCCTCTCTTTCAACTCAAATTTTACTCTCTTTCTCCTTCTTTTTACTTTACAGCTGCCTATCAGATCGTCATCTTCTTCTCTCTCCCATTACCCAACTCACTCCTTCTCCAGCCATTCCCTTTCATCTTTAATCTACTCCCCATTACTATATTTCTATCCTCTGTAATCACTATCCTCTCATCCATTTTCTTGCCACCCTCTTCCACATGGTTCCACCATTCCCAGCATCTTCCTCCATCCACCCTTCTAGCTCAGTATCTACTCCCTCTTTCTTCCCTCCCTGCTCTCGTAGCCCAACATCTCCCTGTCCTTTCTCTTCTCTCCTCCCCTGTCCCCCATGGTCCAGCATTTCTCCCTCTCTCTTCCTTCACTCCCATTGTCTGGCATCTCTCCATCATTCTCATTTGCTCCTGGATCCAATATCTCCCTCTCTCCCCTCTCCTATGAATCTCCCCTGCCTCTCACCCAACCCCATGTCCTACATCTCCCCCATTGTCCACATCCTTCTTTCCCCCTCCCTTGTACCCCAGATCCAATATCTGTCTTCCCCCTCCATCCCATGCAGCATTCTCTTCCTTCCTCCACCATGTCCAACATTTCTGCCTCTCTCCCACTGTCCACCATCTCTGTCTCCCCCCCTCCCTTGTGCCCCAGAGGTCAATATCACTTTCTCCTCCTCCAATACAGCATCTTTCCCTTCCTCCCATCCACTGTCATGCCCATCATTTCTCCCTCTCTTCTCTGGACACCATCTCTCCCTCCCCTCTACCCCCATATACAAGATTTCTCCCTTTATTGCCCCCCTCTACCCCTTTGTCTCTCTCTCCCTTCCTCCCCTCCACCCTCATGCACCATCTATCCCTCCCCTTCACCTCTGTGTCCAACATTTCTCCCTGTGTTCTCCCTCCCCCTCCGTGCAACATTTCTCCTTCTCCATCCACCCCATTATCTCTTGTCCCTATTCCCCTCTCCCTCCAGGCAGCATTTCTCCCTCTCCTCCGCTATATACAACTGATTTCTCCCTCTGCTCCGCTGCCTGCCCGGTACCTTGGCTGAGCCCAAACTTTTAGCTATGCGCACTTCTTCCCAGGCTCTGCTTCGCTGCACGATTGTCTCTCCCTGCATTCTTCTTCTCGCAAGTCACGCTGCATGCAGCGCTGCCATTCACACAGGCAGCTGCGCTCTCCTTTGCCGCGTCCAATCCATCCGGTCCTCTGATGCACTTCCTGTTAGGACCGGATAGACGCGGTAGGGGGGAGTGCAGCTGCCTATGTGAATGGCAGCACTGGGTGCAGCATGACAGTCGAGAAGAAGAATGCAGAGCACTGCAGCGAAGCGGAGCTGGGGAGAAAAGGCAGCCAGCGACGAAGAGGGTGGATGGGCGGGCCTGGAGGCAAAGTGGGTGGGCCCATCCAGGCCAATGCGTGGCTATGCCCCTGTTCTACATGGAATGTCGCTATTCCACTAGCAACATTCCATGTCGAAAGCTGCGCAGGCTTCTGTTTCTGTGAGTGTGGGACGTCAGACTCACAGAAGCAGAAGCCTGCGCGGCCACGTTGGTGATCTGCAAGGGCCGACTTCTACGTGGAATGTTGCTAGTGGAATAGCAACATTCCATGTAGAATCTCCAATAGTAGCAACAGTGGAGGAGTGGCCTAGTGGTTAGAGTGATGGACTTTGGTCCTGGTGAACTCGGTTCGATTCCCACTGCAGGCACAGGCAGCTCCTTGTGACTCTGGGCAAGTCACTTAACCCTCCATTGCCCCATGTAAGCCGCATTGAGCCTGCCATGAGTGGGAAAGTGCAGGGTACAAATGTAACAAAAATAAAATAGATACTATTGGAGATTCTACATGGAATGTTGCTACTATTGGAGATTCTACATGGAATGTTGCTATTCCACTAGCAACATTCCATGTAGAAGGCTGTGCAGGCTTCTGTTTCTGTGAGTCTGACGTCCTGCACGTACATCAGACTCACAGAAGCAGAAGCCTGCGCGGCCACATTGGTGATCTGCAAGGGCCGACTTCTACATGGAATGTTGCTAGTGGAATAGCAACATTCCATGTAGAATCTCAAATAGTAGCAACAGTGGAGGAGTGGCCTAGTGGTTAGGGTGGTGGACTTTGGTCCTGGGGAACTGAGGAACTGAGTTTGATTCCCACTTCAGGCACAGGCAGCTCCTTGTGACTCTGGGCAAGTCACTTAACCCTCCATTGAGCTTGCCATGAGTGGGAAAGCGCAGGGTACAAATGTAACAAAAATAAATAAATAGTTGTCTGAGCAGGTGGCTGTTGGGAGCAATCATTTCCATTGAATTTGGCAAAAGCTGGCTCCTGGAGAAACTGTCATACTTTCCCACCTTTAATCCTAGACAATAGGCCTAAAGTCATTCAATGACTTTCCTTCTATTTCTCCTCCCACGAAGCTTTTGCACTTCTGGCCCCGGTGCTGCGCTTCATGTCATAGCTCTATAAAACGCGAATCCGTTACCCACCTGCAGCTATTTAACATTTCTGTTCTGTATTTATGATTAACTGTAACCGAGGGAGAAGCTAGCGAAGGTCCTGTCAGAGTGGAAACCAACGGTTCACATCACCAGCAACAACCCCAGCCATAACCATGACAACAGCACGTCATACGCGTCCTTGAAGGCGGGAACACCGTTGTCCCTAGTGCGTTATTGGACAACGCACTAGGGACATCCAGGATGTTTCGCAGCCACTTCCACTGTTGAACCAATCGGATGGGAGAGTGGAGGCCGCCTGGGGGATGAGTCCGCCTAGAAGAATGCTGGTTGGTGGAGCTGACTGTCAGTCTGGCGGAGCGCGACACTTTGCGGGAGATTTGACTTCCCAGAATGTTGACCGTACGTGGTACGAGCGGATCAGTCAGACTGCAGAGCTCCGTGAAGACACCGCTGCCACCAGAGACACTCAGTCGCTGACACTGGCGCAGGTAAGGGGAAAACGGAACACTCACTCCAACTCCCCCCCTCGCCGTTATTGCCCCCGACCCATTCACCCTCAACAACGTTCCTTTTCCCCAACTCACCTGACGTCCATCCCTTACACATTCACTCTCAACAGTATCCCTTCCCCCACCCCTTCAACCCCAACATCTCTTCCCCCACCCATTCACCCTCAACAAGATCCCTTCCCCCAACCCCCACTCACCTCACGCCCATCCCTTACTCATTCACTCTCAACAGTATCCCTTCCCCCACCCCCTTCAACCCAACATCTCTTCCCCCACCCATTCACCCTCAACAACATCCCTTCCCCCAACCCCCATTCACCTGACGCCAATCCCTTACACATTCACCCTCAACAACGTTCCTTTTCCCCAACTCACCTGACGTCCATCCCTTACACATTCACTCTCAACAGTATCCCTTCCCCACCCCTTCAACCCCAACATCTCTTCCCCCACCCATTCACCCTCAACAAGATCCCTTCCCCCAACCCCCACTCACCTCACGCCCATCCCTTACTCATTCACTCTCAACAGTATCCCTTCCCCCACCCCCTTCAACCCCAACATCTCTTCCCCCACCCATTCACCCTCAACAACATCCCTTCCCCAACCCCCACTCACCTGACGCCAATCCCTTACACATTCACCCTCAACAACGTTCCTTTTCCCCAACTCACCTGACGTCCATCCCTTACACATTCACTCTCAACAGTATCCCTTCCCCCACCCCTTCAACCCCAACATCTCTTCCCCCACCCATTCACCCTCAACAACGTCCCTTCCCCCAACTCACCTGACGCCCATCCCTTACACATTCACCCTCAACAACGTCCCTTCCCCCAACCCCCACTCACCTGACGTCCATCCCTTACACATTCACCCTCAACAACGTCCCTTCCCCCAACCCCCACTCAACTGACGCCCATCCCTTACACATTCACTCTCAACAGTATCTCTTCCCCCACCCCTTCAACCCCAACATCTCTTCCCCCACCCATTCACCCTCAACAACGTCCCTTCCCTCAACCCCCACTCACCTGATGCCCATCCCTTACACATTCACTCTCAACAGTATCCCTTCCCCCATCCCTTCAACCCCAACATCTCTTCCCCCCACCCATTCACCCTCAACATCGTCCCTTCCCCCAACCCCCACTCACCTGATGCCCACCCCTTACACATTCACCCTCAACAGTATCCCTTCCCCCACCCTTCAACCCCAACATCTCTTCCCCCACCCATTCACCCTCAACAACGTCCCTTCCCCCAACCCCCACTCACCTGACGCCCATCCCTTACACATTCACCCTCAACAACGTCCCTTCCCCAACGTTCCTTCCTCCAACCCCCACTCACCTGACGCCCACCCCTTACACATTCACCCTCA